>NC_092002.1:16023861-16374447 GCF_044704955.1 Pristiophorus japonicus | reverse complement strand
GGCATGATCGAATTGAATGGCAGAACAGGCTCGAGGGGATGAATGGCCTCCTCCTGTCTCTATGATAGTTGCTGTGGCTGGATTGTGTCCAGTTTAAATGGAGCTGCCATTGGGGACCCTCAGAATCAAGACCTTTAGGAGGATGTCAGTAAACATAATCTAACCAAGGTCCAATTAAACTAAAAGAAGCTCAACGTGAACTTAATCAGTATTTTGTTATTTTCAGCCATTGTACTATGAATATTTGGGGGGAGGGTTTGTGAATTTTTGAGTAACATTTATTTTCCGTTGCTGCCTGCGATTCATAGAAAAACATAGAAAACATAGAAAATAGATGCAGGAGCAGGCCATTCGGCCCTTTGAGCCTGCACCACCATTCAATAAGATCATGGCTGATCATTCACCTCAGTACTCCTTTCCTGCTTTCTCTCCATACCTCTCGATCCCTTTAGCCGTAAGTGCCATATCTAACTCCCTCTTGAATATATCCAATGAACTGGCATCAACAACTCTCTGCAGCAGAGAATTCCACAGGTTAAAAACTCTCTGAGTGAAGAAGTTTCTCCTCATCTCAGTCCCAAATGGCCTACCCCTTATCCTAAGATTGTGTCCCCTGGTTCTGGACTTCCCTAACATCAGGAACATTCTTCACGCATCTAACCTGTCCCGTCCCGTCAGAATCTTATACATTTCTATGAGGTCCCCTCTCATCCTTCTAAACTCCAGTGTATAAAGGCCCAGTTGATCCAATCTCTCCTCATATGTCAGTCCAACCATCCCTGGAATCAGTCTGGTGAACCTTCGCTGCACTCCCTCAATAGCAAGAACGTCCTTCCTCAGATTAGGAGACCAAAACTGAACACACTATTCACTTGACATCAGAACAGCAGTGAGGGAGATGGCCGAGAGGCTGAGTGAGAACTTGTTTGTAGTGAACAGGGATCGGCAGAGCACAGTGTTTCAGATCTTCCCTTACTTTATGTCTGATGAAAACAGAATTAATTTGTGCCAGGAAAACAAAATATTAGCCAATAAGTAATCAAAAGAGGATTACCTGACTGTTACCTGAGTGTCCGCTGTGGCTCAGTGGGTAGCACTCTCGCCTCTGCTGTCAGAAGGTTGTGGGTTCAGGTCCCACTCCAGAAATATGAGCACAAAAATCTAGGCTGGCACTCCAGTACAGTGCTGAGCGAGTGCTGCACTGTCGGAGGTGCCGACTTTCGGATGAGACATTAAACCGAGGCCCCGTCTGCCATCTCAGGTGGACGTAAATGATCCCACAGCACTATTTTGAGGAACAGCAGGGGAGTTCTCCCTGGTGTCCTGGCCAATATTTATCCCCCAATCAACATCACAAAAAAACAGATGATCTGGTCATTATCACATTGCTGCTTGTGGGAGCTTGCTGTGCACAAATTGGCTGCCGCGTTCCCACTTATAACAGTGACGACACTCCAAAAAGTACTCCATTGGCTGTAAAAGTGCTTTGAGATGTCTGGAAAGGTGCTATAGAAATGCAAGTCTCTCTGTAAGGGGGTCGTACTTCACTGCTGCCCTTAACGACCGAAGGCCTCCTAATGGTTTCCGTGCAGAAAGCTGTGGATTTGAGTGCTGTGCCAGGACATGAACACATAATCTGGGCTGTTGCATCAGGGCAGTGCTGAGGGAGTAGTGCATTGTCAGCGTTCCGCGACTGAGATGCTAAACTTGAGTGCTTATCTGCCTGTCCAGGTGGGTGTTGGGAGGCTGTAACAGGAAGACAGCAGAGTGGATATTCTGGAAGGACGAGATTAACATTCAAAATTAAATTTTGAATGCTCCCTTAAGCAGGTAATATCTCCCCACTGCCACTAATGCACCCACTGCAGGAATAAAAACCCAGCTCTTCCTCTTCTGAAACTGTGTTTTACAAACATTCTAGCCTAGATACCGCCCGTTTCTAGCCCTCTCAGTTATAGTGAGTCATTCCAGGGATGAGGGACTTCGGTTACGTGGATAGACTGGAGAAATTGGGGTTGTTCTCCTTGGAGCAGAGAAGGTTGAGAGGAGATTTGATCGAGGTGTTCAAAATCATGAGGGGTCTGGACAGAGTAGATCGAGAGAAACTGTTCCCATTGGTGGAAGGGTCGAGAACCAGAGGACACAGATTTAAGGTGATTGGCTGAAGAACCAAAGGCGACATGAGGAAAAATAATTTTACACAGCGAGTGGTTAGGATCTGGAATGCGCTGCCTGAGAGGGTGGTGGAGGCAGACTCAATCGTGGCTTTCAAAAGGAAATTAGATGAGTAAGAACATAAGAACATAAGAAATAGGAGCAGGAGCTCCTCGAGCCTGCTGTGTCATTTAATACGATCATGGCTGATCCGATCATGGACTCACTCCCCTGCCCGCTCCCCTTATTCCCTTATCGGTTAAGAAGTACCTGAAGGAAAAGATTTGCAGGGCTGTGGGGAAAAGGCGGGGGAGTGGGACTGGTTGAAGTGCTTTTGCAGAGAGCCGGCACGGGCTCGACGGGCCGCATGGCCTCCTCCAGTGCTGTAACGATTCTATGATCTGTTTTTCAGATGTGACGTTAAACCGAGGCCCTATCTTCTCTCTCAGGTGGACGTAAAAGATCCCATGGCACTATTTCAAAGAAGGGCAGGGGAGTTCTCCCCGTTGTCCTGGGGCCAATATTTATCCCTCAATCAACATAACAAAAACAGATTATCTGGTCATTTTCACATTGTTGCTTGCGGGAGCTTGCTGTGCGCAGATTGGCTGCCGCGTTACCTACATTACAACAGTGACTACACTCCAAAAGTACTTTATGTTTGCCTGTGTGCTTAGTAAGGCCATCAGTGTTAATTCCAGTGCATGATAGACAAATGTGCACCAGCTCCCCATTCCGTAACGATTATTTCTTAAAGAGATTAGCAAAAAAAAAGAAATGAAATCGAAAATGCCAGGAATCTGATATCAAAACAAAAATGCCGGGAATGCACTACTGGCCCTTTAACACTGGAGAAGGGGGAAGACAGATTCATCTTTGGTGTGTATGGACTCCTCGTCCGGTCAACATCGCTCAGGTGTTGACAGAGCAGCTGTCGTTGTTAGCTTTCGTTTTCCAGTCATTGCGGGTTTATCAAACTCACTGATTAATTATCTACTACTTATTTGATTTTCAAAAAATGTTTTTTTGGACACCAATGCAGTCAAGTGAACCAGATGCCAGTTCAAAGTGATTAGATTAAGCCAGGGACTTTCCATCTTTATTAATAAAGAAAAAAACATTTGCATATACAGCGACCTCAGAACATCCCACAACACTTTACAGCCAATTAAGTACTTTTTGACATGTAGTCACTATTGTAGTGTAGGAAACACGGCAGTCAATTTGCGCACGCGAGCTCCCACAAGCAACAACGTGATAATGACCAAATAATCTGTTTTTGTTATGTTGATACACAGCAAGCTCCCATATAAACATAAAAATTAGGAGCAGGAGCAGGCCATTCAGCCCCTCGAGCCTGCTCCGCCATTCAATGAGATCATGGCTAATCTTTACCTCAACTCCACTTTCCTGCCCAATCCCCATATCCTTTGATTACCTTATTATCCAAAAATCTATCTATCTCAGCCTTGAATATACTCAATAACTGAGCATCCACAGCTCTCTGGCGTGGAGAATTCCAAAGATTCACAACCCTTTCATTGAAGAAATTTCTCCTCATCACAGTATTAAGGAAGCAGTAGCATTTGGAAAAGCATAATTCAATCAAGCAGAGTCAGCATGAAAAGGAAATCATGTTTGACAAATTTGCTGGAGCTCTTTGAGGATGTAACGCGTAGGGTGGATAAGGGAGAATCAGTGGATGTGGTGTATTTGGATTTTCAGAAGGCATTTGATAAGGTGCCACACAAAAGGTTACTGCACAAGATAAAAGTTCATGGGGTTGGGGGTAATATATTAGCATGGATGGAGGATTGGCTAACTAACAGAAAACAGAGTTGGGAGGCCCCGGGGTAAGTGCATCAGCGGCTAGCGGGGTGAGGCGGGGCCTGGGATCGGCAGGGTCGGTGGGTCCGGATTCTGTAACATTTTATGGATTCCGCACAACCCTGCCACCAATCGGTCTGGAGTTCGAATTCCATATTCCGGAACTACAGATTTTCGACGCTGCACCTGTATTCAATGACCCAGCCTCCACAGCTCTCTGGGGCAGAGAATTCCAAAGACTCACGACCCACTGAGAGGAGAAATTCCTCCTCATTTTCATTTTAAATGGGCGACCCCTTATTCTGAAACTATGTCCCCTAGTTCTAGATTCCCCCACGGGGGGAAACATCCTCTCTGTGTCTACCCTGTTAAGCCCCCTCAGAATCTTATATGTCTCAATAAGATCACCACTCATTCTTCTAAACTCCAATAAGTACAGGCCCAACCTGCTCAACCTTTCTTCATAAGACAACCCCTTCATCCCAGGAATCAACCTCGAGAACCTTCTCTGAACTGCCTCCAATGCAAGTATATATATTGTCCTCATAGGACAACTCCCTCGGCACAGGATTCTAGGAAACTTACATTGCACTCCCTCTAAGACAAGTATATCCTTCTTCAGGTAAGGAGACCAAAACTGTACAAAATACACCAGGTGTGGTCTCACCAGGGCCCTATATAATTTTATAATCGCAGCCCCCGGCCTGCGAGCACCATCGGAGCACATGGGGAGCGGAAGAGGCAGTGTGACGGCATACCACTCCAGGGTGCAGCATGTGCTGGAGCAGAAGAGCAACGGCAGTGAAGAGGGACTTCACCAAGATCCAGATCGCTGATTGGAGTGTGGGCAGGTACAGCAGGAGCGGCGAGATTGGGACGAAGGAGCAGCGAGAGATTGTAGACGGATGTGATTGGGGCCCAGCAGAGGCGCGAGTTTGGGGCCCAGAAGAGGCGCGGGCCCAGGGGCAGCACGGGCCAGCCCACACTGTGATATGTGCGCGCACTAGGTCCGTGGAGCAGAGCTGGTCTCCTGTAGTCCTGGTTAACCCTTGCCACTGGACCAAGACCTAGCTCTGTCAAGCCCGTGTGGTGGCTGGTGTGCAATGGTCACCACACGTTAAAAATATCCACGCACAGGCATCTTCCACCCTTCAACATGTAGTTCGGGATCCGGAATATTAGGTCCTTCATTGGAACACCCGTAAACTTATCCTTTTTTGGCGTGGAAGCAAGTCATCCTCGCTTCGAGGGACTGCCTATGATGATGATGATATAATTGTAGTAAGGCTTCTTTACTCGTATACTCTAATCCCTTTGTAATAAAGGATAACACACCATTTGCTTTCTTAATTGCTTGCTGTACCTGCACATTAACTTTCTATGATTCATATACAAGGTACTTCTGAACACCAATTTTTCCCAGTCCCTCACCATTTAAAAATATTCTGCCTCTCTATTTTACTGACCAAAGTGGATAACTTTGCACTCCTTCATATATTCCACAAACAGCAATGTGACAATGACCAGATAATCAGTTCTTTTAGTGATGTTGATTGAGGGATAAATATTGGCTCAGGATACCAGGAAGAACTGTCCCGCTCTTCTTCGAAATAATGCCCATGGCATCTTTTATATCAACCTGAGAGATTGAACGTCTTGTCTGAAAGACGGCACCTCCGACAGTGCAGCACTCCCTCAGCACTGGCCTGAATGTCAACGCAGATATTTGTACTCCAGTTGCTGGGATGGAGCATTAATATGAACTCAGAGGCGCGAGTGCTACCCAGTGAGCCAAGGCTGAGACAAGAATACTTTATGGAACGGGGTGTTTGAAATCAATTCTTAATGTGATGTTTGGGCTGTGATGTGAACTTTAGATTATACTTTTAGAAGGCAAATACTCTCTCACAGTATTGTTAGTGCTGAATTTTAAATGATAACAAGCTAAACTTTATTATATTCCTGAGAATATTACAACAACAACAACAACTTGTATTATATAGCACCTTTAACGTAGTGATACGTCCCAAGGCGCTTCACAGGAGTATTATGATATAAAAATTTGACACCAAGCCGCGTAAGGAGAAATTAGCGCCGGTGACCAAAAGCTTGGTCAAAGAGGTAGGTTTTAAGGAGCGTCTTGCAGGAGGAAAGAGAGGTAGAGAGGTGGAGAAGTTTAGGGAGGGAGTTCCAGAGCTTGGGGCCTAGGCAACAGAAGGCATGGCCACCAATGGTTGAGCGATTATAATCAGGGATGCTCAGGAGGGCAGAATTAGAGGAGCGCAGACATCTCGGGGGTTTGTGGGGCTGGAGGGGATTACAGAGATAGGGAGGGGCGAGGCCATGGAGGGAGTTGAAAATAAGGATGAGAATTTTGAAATTGAGGCGTTGCTTAACCGGAGCCAATGAAGGTCAGCGAGCACAGGGGTGACATTATATACAATTATTTACAAGGATGATACCAGAAATACGAGGGTATACATAACAGGAAAGGATGAACAGGCTGGGTCTCTTTTCTCTTGAAAAAAGAAGGCTGAGGGGTGACCTAATAGAGGTCTTTAAAATTATGAAAGGTTTTGACAGAATGGGTACGAGAGAATGTTTTCACTTATGGAGAAGAGAAAAACTAGAGGCCATCAATATAAGATAGTCACCAAGAAATCCAATGGGGAATTCAGAAGAAACTTCTTTACCCAGAGAGTGGTGAGAATGTGGAACTCGCTGCCACAGGGAGTGGTTGAGGTGAATAGTATCGATGCATTTAAGGGGAGGCTGGACAAGCATATGGGAGAGAAGGGAAGAGAGGGTTATGCTGATAGATTTAGATGAGGAAAGACGGGAGGAGGCTCGAGTGGAGCATAAACGCCGGCATGGACTGGATGGGCCGAATGGCCTGTTTCTGTGCCGTATATCCGAGGGATTGAGAAACATTATTTTGTGGCTATGTTGGTAATTGTAATTCAGAAAGGTTAATTGTTAAAAATATATAGCATTTCTTTTTCCAATTGACTATGACAGAATGTGTAAATTCTGAAAGTTGACTCAGTTTTCAGTATTTCTGTTTATAGTCTCCATCATTCCTCCTTTCATCAATTCCCCCACTGTGCTTCAAACTCCCCAGTCAGAATGTGACTTGTCAGTTTGATTCTGTGACTGGCCACTAGGGTGTGCACAAGAGCATCCAAAGGAACAGAGGAACAGGAATAGGTCATTCAGCCCCTCGAGTCTGCTCCACCATTCAGTGTGATCACGGCTGATCTGTGACCCAACTCCATATACCCGCCTTTTCCCCTATCCCTTAATACCTTTGGTTAACAAAAATCTATTAATCTCAGTTTTAAACTTAACAATTGACCTAGCATCAAGTCCAAACTTCTACCGCCCTTTGTGTGTAGAAGTGTTTCCTAATTTCCCTCCTGAAAAGTCTGGCTCGAATTTTTAGGCTATGTCCCCTCATCCTAAACTCCTCAACCAGCAGAAATAGTTTCTCTCTATCTACGTTATCTGTTCCCCTTAATCTTTTGAAAAATTCTATCAAATCACCCCTTAATCTTCTAAATTCTTGGCAATACAGCCCTAGTTACTATAATCTCTCCTTGTACTTTAATCGTTGGACTCCAGATATCATTCTACACTGCACTCCCTCCAAGGCTAATATATCTTTCCTGAGGTGTGGTGCCCAGAACTGCTCACAGTGCTCCAGGTGTGGTCTAACCAGGGCTTTGTACAGCTGCAGCACAACTTCTACCACCAACGATGTCTCCGCAAGATCCTGCAAATTCCCTGGGAGGATAGCCACACCAACGTCAATGTTCTCAATCAGGCCAACAACCCCAGCATCGAAGCACTGACCACACTTGACCAGCTCCGTTGGGTGGGCCACATCGTCCGCATGCCTGACACAAGACTCCCAAAGCCAGCGCTCTACTCGGAACTCCTACACGGCAAGCGAGCCAAAGGTGGGCAGAGGAAACATTACAAGGACACCCTCATAGCCTCCCCGATAAAGTGCAACATCCCCATAGACACCTGGGAGTCCCTGGCCAAAGACCACCCTAAGTGGAGGAAGAGTATCCGGGAGGGCGCTGAGCACCTCGAGTCTCATTGCCGGGAGCATGCAGAAAACAAGCACAGGCAGTGGAAGGAGCATGCGGCAAACCAGTCCCACCCACCCTTACCCTCAACCACTGTCTGTCCCACCTGTGACAGAGACTGTAATTCCCATATTGGACTGTTCAGTCACCTGAGAGTGAAAGCAAGTCTTCCTTGATTTTGAGGGATTGGATATGATGATGACCCCCTTGTATTCTAGTCCTCTAAATATAAAGGCCAGCATTCCATTAGCCTTTTTGATTATTTCCTGTAGCTGTCCATGGCATTTTAATAAAAGGACTTGTTTTCCTGATTCCTCTATCACCTTTCTGCTTGCTTCCCTTGCCTCACTCCCAACCTCACCGCTGATGTTCAGCTTGAGTTTGGAAACTCACTGTGTGAGGACTACGACCTTAAAACTGCCTCCTACCAACCGGTAGCTAATGATCCCATGAGGCTACGTGGCCTGGCAATGCTCTGGGGGTCCCGCGCAGGCCACTCACCGGCTTTATAATGGAATAACCGCGCAGCATGAAAAATGGAATGGGCCGCACCAAAAAAAATAATCACAGGGAACAATGCCTGTGGCGTATTAATGCACAATGCAATTTGCTTCTTACATGCTCCAGGACTGAAAGGCACCGGCAGGGGGGGGGGCGATAATTTTACCCTAATTCACTGGACAGGAGAGCCACCGGTTCACCCCGTCCAATATTGCTCTTACGTTCACTCGGTTGATTCCTGAGAGGAAGGAGTTGACTTATGAGGAAAAATTGAGCAGTTTGGGCCAATACTCATTGGAGTTTAGAAGAATGAGAGGTGATCTTATTGAAATGTATAAGATTCAGAGTGGGCTCGACAGGGTAGATACAGCGAGGATGTTTCCCCTCGTGGGGGAATGTAGAACTAGGGGGCATAGTTTCAGAATAAAGGGCCGCCCATTTAAAACGGAGATGAGGAGGAATTTCTTCTCTCAGATGGTCGTGAGTCTTTGGAATTCTCTGCCCCAAAGAGCTGTGGAGGCTGGGTCATTGAATATATTTAAGGTGGAGATAGACAGATTTTTGAATGATAAGGGAGTAAAGGGTTATGGGAATTGGGCAGGGAAGTGGAGCTGAGGCCAGGATCAGATCAGCCGTGATCTTATTGAATAGTGGAGCAGGCTCGAGGGGCCAAATGGCCGACTCCTGCTCCTATTTCTTATATTCTTATGTTCGCCGCTGGAGAGTGAAACCGGACTGGGTCTAATACAGCCATTGTACCTGACCCTGCCAGTTTCCCAATGGGTGGAGTAGGTTAAAATTGACCCCACATTGATTCTCTGTTCTGTGTTGAGTTCCAGTTGTTGCTTCTTTGTTTCTGGTCCACTGAAATGAAATCGGTCCATGTTTCTCTCAAACTCAGCTGATTAAAAAAGCCAAAGGGGAGTCTGCAGGATTTCTCATTGTGAAATTAAGGGATGAGTCACGTATGAATGAAACTGTACAAGGCTCTTTCTGTGAGATGTAAGGAGTCCTATTTTCACCAAAGGAAGAATGAGCACCTTATCAATGTTCCCGCGAAGCTCCACAGCCATGCGGATGCGCAGTATCTGTGACATCCCGCGCAGGCCGCTCACCGACTTCTGCAGCGTAGAAATCGCGCATGTGTAAAATTCGGGGCCCAGGAGAGGCGAGGGCCCAGGGGCAGCACGGGCCCAGCCCACACTGCAATATGTGTGCGCACTAGGTCCGTGCAGCAGAGCTGGTCTCCAGGCATCCTGGTTAACCCTTGCCACTGGACCAAGACCTAACTCTGTCAAGCCCCGTGTAGTGGCTGGTGTTAAAAAAATCCACGCACAGGCATCTTCCACCCTTCAAGATTTAGTTCGGGACCTGGAATATTAGCTCCTTCGTGAAACACCTGTGAACTTGTTGACGTGGAAGCAAGTCAGCTTCGACTCGAGGGACTGCGTATAATGATGATGCAAAATTTGAATGGGTAGCACGGCACTTTAAAGGGACCGAGAGAAAAAAATTAAGGGGAGTATTGCTGATCATATCCCAACGTGCGTGACAACCAGAATTACTCTCTGAAATGCACTGTTTTGTAAGTAAACATTGCAACCAATTTACAAACAGCAAGATCCCAAGAACAGCAAATGGCCAGCTGATCTGATTTTAGTAGTGTTGGTTGAGGTAGCGATGTTGACCAGGAAACCTGCTGCTCTTCTTCTAATCGTGCTGTAGGATCTTTAACAACCTCCTGGAAGGCAGACGGGGGCCTCAGTTTAACATCTTGCCCGTAAGAAGGTACCTCCGGCAGTGAAGCACTGGAGTGCCAACCTACATTATATGCTCGAGTCATGGAGTGGAGCTTGAACCCATGACCTGATGGCAAGAAATTAGCAACGGACTCGAGCTGCGACTCGGTACTACAGTTACACAGATATCATGTGAGATTGAAATGGCCAAAATGTTAAATTTAGCACAACACGGAAATATTACATTCAGAGTCAATCCAGAGACTGCTCGCTTACCCTGCTGGCATTATTGGAGAAATTACAGGGACATGGTGGTACTAGTGGTGAGATGTGGAAGTGAATACTGAGGACTTTAGGGCAAATAAACCTGTTTGCTGCACATATGCAGAAAGGTGGAAATATGATAAAAAATGCAGTTTTTGAAACAAAATGTATTCACGTTTATCGCAGAGTAACTGGTGGTTGCTATAGCGATCACGAATGGTTGTTTTTTTGGCGGTTGATTTTTGAGATGCTGGTGTGGAGTACAATGTGCGGTTCGGAGAGAGAGCAAGGCTTTTGCGCTCGTGTGAAAGCGATATGTTGTCAGGAAGCGGTGCAAACACCCAACTGGTCAGTCAGAATTTGAAACCGTAAAGAAAGACTTGCATTTATATAGCGCCTTTCACGACAAAAAGCGCTTTACAGCCAATGAAGTTCTTTTGGAATATACATACTGTTGTAATGTAGGAAACACAGCAGCCAATTTGCGCACAGCAAGCTCCCTCAAAGGCCAATATGTTAATGTTTTTAGTGATGTTGATCGAGGGATAAATATTGGCCAGGACACTGGGGAGAACTCCCCTACTCTTCTGTAAAATAGTGCCATGGGATCTTTTACATCCAGCTGAGAGCCTCATCTGAAAGACGGCACCTCCAACTGTGTAGTACTCCCTCAGCACTGCAGTGTCAGCCTAGACTTTTATGCTCAAGTTCCTGGAGTGGGACTTGAACCCACAAACTTCTGACTCAGAGGCGAGTGTGCTACCCACTGAGCTACAGCTGACACATAAAGCTAGGTTAGCATTGTAGATCCTTTGTCAGAATGAAGCCCTTGGGTGAGCTGCTGTGTGTTTCCAGCATTTTCCACCTGTCAGATTCCCAACACCTGAGAGATTATGTTGCAGCCTTGATGTCACTTGCAGCCATCTGTTCTCATTTACAAATTATACTTACTGTTTCACGGTGGCCAAACTGACTGCTTGCTGTGCTACAGAGTGTGACACCCAGGCCAGTCTGAACTGAAATAAAAGCAGAAAATGCAGGAAATCTCAGCAGGTCAGGCAGCATCTGTGGAGAGGAAGCAGAGTTAACATTTCAGGTCGATTACCCTTGGTCATCAATCCGAAACATTAACTCTGCTTCCTCTCCACAGATGCTGCCTGACCTGCTGAGATTTCCAGCTTTCAGCATCCGCAGTATTTTGCTTTTGTGCCAGTCCTAACTGATCTGTGCAGAGTTAGCAAGGGCTGGCAAACATCTTCACTAACAGATAAAGGAAGACTTGGATTTATATCCCATCTTTCACAACCACTGGATGCCCCACAATAAGGTACTTTTGGAGTGTAGTCAGTGTTCTAATGTGGAAAACACAGCAGCCAATTTGCACACAGCAAGCTCTCACAAATGGCACTATGATAATGACCAGCTAATCTATTATGTTGATTGAGGGATAAATATTTGCCAGGACACCAGAGATAACTCACCAGCTCTTCTTTGAAATAGTGCCATGGGATCTTTTATATCCACTTGAGAGGGCAGACAGGGCCTCAGTTTAACATCTTATCTGAAAGACAGTACCTCCAACAGTGCAGCACTCCCTCAGCACTGCACTGGAGTGTCAGCCTAGATTTATATGCTCAGGTCCTTGAAGTGGGACTTGAACCCACGACCATTACTGCTCCAGAAGCAAGGGTGCTGCCCACTGAGCCACGGCTGACACCAGCATGATAAGTCAGTTGTTGGTCCCATTCCTGATAAATAACCATTTATCATAGAATCATAGGGGTCAAGTTTCGGCCTGAGTTGCTCCTATTTTTTTGGAGCAACCGGTTCAGAATGGAGTAACTTAGAAATTGCAATTCTCGACATTTAGTTTGCTCCAGTTCTAATGAGTTAGAATAGTTTCATTTTGGAACAGATTTTTATTTTTCAAAAGGGGCGTGTCCGGCCACTTATGCCTGTTTTGAAAGTTTAGGCAGTGAAAACTTACTCCAAACTAACTTAGAATGGAGCAAGTGTAGATTTTTGAACGCTCAGAAAAACCTTGACTACACTTTAGAAATCAGGTGTAGGTTACAAATCAGGCATAGGGAACGAGGGGGTGGGGAGGGGGGGTGAAGGGAAGTAATTAAATTCAACAAGCATTCAACAGTCTTACTTATACAAATAAAGAGCCATCCTGAATAAAAAATTATAAACAAAGCAAATATAAAATATTGGATATTCCTACCTGTGTGAAGCAGCAGCAGCCTTCGAGCTGCGGTGCTTCAGGCCGATCTTCCTTCCATGTAGGAGACAGGGGCGGCGTCAGTGGCTGATGGCAGCCGAAGAAACAGCAAGCAGCCTTTGAGCTGTGAGGGAGGCTGAGGCCATTCGGCCAGGGGACGGGGTAGGCGTGCAAAGCACCGGGAGGGAGAGGCAGCCAGCTAGTCAGTTTGAAACTTAAATTTGTAATTGCAGAATGGGTGCTGCATTGTCAACACCACGGATTATGCAATGGTTCGCCAGCAATTCACTGCATAGGAGAGAATTGATTAGAGCTCACCGCATCAGGAACGTCATAGCCCGTAGGTTGATGGGCAGGAGACCTTACCCACATCGGCAATATCGAGCCAGGCGCTCGTACCTGGACATGAGTGAGGCTGATTGTGTCAAAAGGCTGCGTTTCCGCAGAGAAGTTGTCGTTGAGATCTGTGATATGCTGAGAGCAGATTTGCAGCCCAGAAGCAGAACGCCAACTGCCTTGTCTGTTGAAGTGAAGGTAACAGCTGCACTTTCCTTCTATGCCTCGGGATCGTTTCAGGCTACAACTGGAGATGTGTGCGCCATCTCTCAACGTGCAATACATGCCTGCGTTTACCAGGTCATGGCTGCACCGTATGCGCGGAGGAATGACTTCATCAATTTCCCAATGACCGCACAAGCGATCCATGAGAGGGCTGTGGGCTTCTTCAGGATTGCTGGCTTCCCAAAGGTACAGGGCTGCATTGATTGTACCCACATAGCCTTGCGAGCACCTGTGGAGGATTCCAAACAGTACAGGAATAGAAAAGGTTTCCACTCCATCAATGTGCAGCTCGTGTGTGACAACGAGCAGCGCATCATGTCAGCCGATGCGAGATACCCTGGCAGCACCCATGATGCGTTCATCCTACGCGACAGCGTTCTATCTGACATGTTTGAGCAGCAGCCAGAAGGGCAGAGCTGGCTACTAGGAGACAAAGGGTACGGCCTGACCACCTGGCTCATGACGCCCCTACGTGTAACCCAGACGGAAGCTGACCGTCAATACAACATGGCGCACATTGCGATGCGCAGCATCATTGAGAGGACTATTGGCATATTGAACCAGCGTTACCGATGCCTGGACCATTCCGGAGGTCACTTGCAATACTCTCCTCAGATTCACGGTCACTTCACTGTTGTGTGCTGCATGCTCCATAACTTAGCCATCATGAGGCAGCAGGAGCTGGTAGTGGAACCAGAAGACCCACGTGAGGGTCCAGTGCCTGATGATAGTATTTTGGACGAGCAGGATGAGGATGATGACGATCAGGAAAGCATGCAAGTGCCTGATGCTGGAGCACGAGGTCAGAGGAAGGTCGTCGATCGTGCTCCTTTAACGATTGCTCGAGCCCTGTGCCAGCAGCTCATCCGTGAACGCTTCAATTACTGATGCCTGAGGGCTCTGCGACCACTGTTGCGCATGGACATGTTTATTCTTTGGAATTGTTCCTACGTTGTGTTGTGTTAATGGAACATGATTCAGTTTTAATGAAAAAATATTTCATTGAAAAGTTAACGTCACTGTAATAAAATATTTGTTGTATCAAACTTTACTTTTTAATATGACTCTGGAAAATCACTTAAAAACTTTAAGATCACTTATAAACTTGTAAAGTTACAAAACTATTTCAATGTGAAAAATCTTACACTCTTAAGATCACTTAACCTTCAAGATCACTTTTTAGGTGCAAAGTTAAATAAGTTACAAGAAGTGAGAGCATTTACACTATAAGATCACTTAAAAACCCTAAGATCACTTCTAAGTTGTAAAGTTACAAAACTCAAACAATTTCAATGTGAAAAACGCTACTACAGCTACATCAAGAACAAGAACAAAAGTAACAAAGAAAGGCTGCAACCATCTCTCATCCACATCTCAGTGAATGTTCACTTCTTCATGGGAGTGTCATTTGATTGGCGGGGCTGTGTGCCCTTATTGCAGCAGCTACCTCCATGAAGGCCGGTGCCCCACTTGCAAGACCTCCCTGACGGCCTGTGCCGGCGATTGCACTCTCTCGGACATTCCCTCCCTAAGTTCCCGTGTCATTACTGCTATTTCTCCCGTCAGGACCGTCACCTCTTCACCCACTGCACTGACGCTACCGATGAGTGATCGGGTAAGCTCATTGGTCTCCATACCCAATGCCACAACCTGAGCCGCATCTGTTGCACGCTGCATCTCAGGAGAGCGTGTCTCCAATCTCCTTCTCCTCTGCCTGGGTCTGCCTCGTGGCACCACTACACTGGGAGGCGCAGGCAGGGATGGTGGGACGCTCGGTGTTCCAAATGGCACCATTACACAGGGAGGCGTGGGCTGGGATGGTGGAACGCTCTTGTGTTCCAGATGGCAGTACTAGAGAGAGAGGCGCGGGTTGGGATGGTGGGACGCTCGGTGTTCCAGACGGCAGCACTCGAGTGCGAGCCGTGGGCTGGGATAGTGGGTGAATGGGTGTAAACTGCTCCATGATATCACCAGCACCACTGGGACCCGCAACGTCGGAATCAAAACCATGGAAGGTGGAACCAGAACCTATGCGAGTGGGAGGCGCAGGCTCGGATGGTGGTGCACTGGCTGTAAACTGCTGCATTACACCAGCAGCACCACTGGGACCCGCAACATCAGAATCAAAACCACGGAAGGTGGAACCAGAACCTATGCAAGGGGTTGAAACTCTGATGCCCCTTAATGGGGGCTCATAAACATTAATTTGGAAGCTCTCCCCTGTAGGCATTTCAGTCATCGCTGCCATCGTCCAGTCTGGTTCGTCCGCATCTGGTTGTACTGGTTCTTGTTCTGTATCTTCAGGATCCTCAGGGTTGACCATCATCATCATCATCATCATGTTCTGCAAAATATATCAGAACAGTCAAATGTTTAACAGCAAGGGAGGGGGCAGGATGGGTGGCATGAGTATTCTCACACATAGCAGGCCAGGCAGCAGGTTGATTGAAGGGCCACGATGCATTTTCAGGACTTACCCTCTTCCTCACGTGCGGGCCCAGCTTGTGCTGTACTGATTGCTTTTCTCCATGTACGACTCAGCAAGGCAGCTACCCTCTGTTCCAAAGGTGTCAGTGGATGTAGATTGGGTGTGACTCCTCCTGTTCGAGTTGCTCCCCTTTTGTTGTGGGCCAATTTCTTCTGCAAAGAGTAAAAGATAACTTTTTACAGAGTGCGTCTTTCTGCAGGGTGGGACATACAGATAGTCACATTAAAATTACGATTATATTAAAAAATGAAAATATTACTTACACTAACTACTTGACCAAGGTCGTGCCATTTCTTTTTACTCTGGCTTCCAGATCCCAAGGTATGCACCACTGCGCAGTAATCTTCTGCAACTTGGTTCCAGCGTTTCTTCATTTCTTTAGGTGGCACTTTTATGCGACCTCTGTTGCTGGTATCTAGCTCCTGCCATCTCTGCTCAATGACGTTGACTAATATCTCTACTTCCTCATGCAAGAAATTCTTTGTTCTTGGTGGACATTGTTCCATTGCTGTATTGAATTGACACTCTTATTTTTCAAAGCACACAGTCCTTATTTTGCATGCACCTATGCAGCACCTGTTCTGGAAGTTTAGCAGTGAAAAGCAGCACTCACTGATTCCAGCAGGTGATTTCTTCAACAGTGCTGCTAAAAGCACTCCTTCAGACACCAAAAAATCAGAATTCAATCCCAAGCCTTTCCAGAGGTCCACGAGGCAAATCAGCACTTTTTTTCAAGTTCCTTTAAAAATGGCCGAGTGCCAATGTTTATGGGCTACTGCGCGTGCATGCGCGCTCCAACGCGCACGCGCAGGGCTGCCGGCACGACATTCATTGTATGAAGTTCGATATGTTCCAGAACGGTGGGCATTTATATAGCGCCTTTCACAACCACCAGACGTCTCAAAGTGGTTTACATGGGATGTGGGCGTCGTAAGGCCGGCATTTATTGCCCATCCCTAATTGCCCTCGAGAAGGTGGAGGTGAGCCGCCTTCTTGAACCGCTGCAGTCCGTGTGGTGAAGGTGCTCCCACGGTACTGTTAGGGAGGGAGTTCCAGGATTTTGACCTAGTGACGATGAAGAAACAAAGGGCGATATCGTTCCAAGTCAGGATGATGTGTGACTTGGAGGTGGTGGTGTTCCTGTGTGCCTGCTGTAGGCGATAGACGTCACAGGTTTGGGAGGTGTTGTCGAAGAAGCCTTGGCAAGTTGCTGCAGTGCATCTTGTAGATGGTGCACACTGCAGCCACGGTGCGCTGGTCATTTTGTCATTTTTCTGACTAGTCTCGTGTCGTCGGAGATTTTGTTGCTGAAATTCATTGTGAAACTTTCTAGCATTTATGTAAGAGTGTGTCAGACTGAGCGAGACCATTAAAGTACATCTGGCCCATTCACAAAAGTTAAAAAATACTAACATTCCTCTGCCTCTCACCTGCTCAATCAATGTTTCTAAAAAAATAACTATCCAGTTAGCCAATACAAGTCTCCTCCCTGCCTCGCTGGGCAGTCTGCTTCATCCATTCAGAATCTTTCTTGTAAAGTCGATAAAGGAAAGCTGTTATTTCACCCTCCCTTTGAGTTTAAGAATGTGCCCCTTTGTGCTCATGCATATTTCGTTCAGTGTGGTCAGCTGTGGCTCAGTGGGTAGTACACATATCTATGAGTTTAGAGGGTTGTGGGTTCAAGTCTCACTCCAGGGACTTGAAAACATAACTCTAGGCTGACACTTGCAGTGCTGAGGGAGTGCTTCACTGTCGGAGGTGCTGTCTTTCAGATGAGACATTAAACTGTGGCCTTTTCTTCCCTCTTGGGTGGATGTAAAAGATCTCATGGCACTATTTCAAAGAAGAGCAGGAGACTTCCTCAGCCAATATTTATCCCTCAAAAAACAGATGATCAGGTCATTATCACATTGCTGTTTGTGGGAGTTTGCTATGTGTGAATTGGCTGCTGTGTTTCCTACATTACAACAGTGACTACACTCCAAAAGTACTGCGTATTTCATTGCCTCTACAGCGCTTTGAGATGTCCAGTGGTTGTGAAAGGCGCTATATAAATGCAAGTCTTTCTTTGATTATGACTCACACACTTAATGGCTGATATTACCCACAATGGGAGCTTGCCTATTAATTCAGTTATTCAGTTCCATGTTCAGTCCATTGCTCCGATTTCAGAATCTGTGGAGAGATTCCCAAGTTTATAGTGACTATCTTCTGACATTGATTCTCATTAACCAGTACGATGGTTAGTCACAGCCTCAATACTACCAAACAACTCCCTCACTGTCGAGTGTGCTCCATTGATACTGCAGGGAGGACAACAGATTTAAAGGTAAATGAATTCATGGGATGTGGGCGTCGCTAGCAAGGCTGGCATTTATTGGCCATCCCGAGTTGCCCTTGAGATGGTGGTGGCGAGTCAACTTGACACAACTTGCGAGGCCTCTTCAGATGGAAGTGAACAGACAGTCACGTTGGTGTGGGACTGGAGTCACGTGTAGGCCCAGACAGGGTAAGGACGGCAGGTTCCCTTCCCGAGATGGCATGAGTGTACCAGTTGGTCTTCACGACAATCCGACAGCTTCACAGTTTTACTGAAACCAACTCTTCTACTTCCAGATTTCTTTTAAACGGAGTTCAAATTCTTAAATGGCCATCTCCTCTGGGTTATTAGTCCAGGCCTCGGGATTACTAGCCCAGTAGCATAACCACTGCTCCACCGTACCCAGCGATTGAGATGCATTTGCAAGATTCACACATCCAAATTTGTTCCAAACCCACAAATGCAGTCACATTTGCGAATTTACCAGTCCAGTTAGGACCTTCTCTGATGTTGGGAGAAGGTTCTCACAGGCTAACAGTGCGTTCATAAGAGCAGGGGAGTTATCCACGGTGTCCTGGACAATATTTATCCCCCAATCAGTATATCAAAAAACAGATTATCTGCTCATTATCACATTGTTGTTTGTGGGAGCTTGCTTGTGCACAACGTAGCTGCCACGAGTCCCACATTATAACAGCGACTACACTCCAAAAGTACTTCATTGGCTGTAAAGCGCTTTGAGACGTCCGGTTCTCGTGAAAGGTGCTCTATAAATGCAAGTCTTTCTTTTCATCCGCCAGACCTTTTGGGCAGCCCATGCAAAGTTGTTGTGGTCCATGTTGGAATAAACGACAGAGGTAGGAATAGGGAGGAGGTCCTGGTGAAAGAGTATCTGGAGTTAGGCTCTAAATTAAAAAGCAGGACCTTGAGGGTAATAATCTCTGGCTAAAGGGTTGGTGTTGGAAAGAAGGGGTCCTTTTCATGGGACAGGAAGGAGCCGTACCGATGGGACTGGCTTCACCTGAACCGAGATGGGACCCGTGTCCTAGTGGAAAGGGCAAATAGGGAGGTGGCAAAGGCTTTAAACTGGTAAGATGGGGGGAGAGAGCTACAAGATATGTAACCAGCCTAAATATAAAACAGACAGGAAAAGAGAGCATTGGAAAGAATTAAGGCCCCAAGTTTCGTGCCGCGGCGAAAACGGCGCACCTCCGAGCTGGGCGCCTGTATTTCGCGCCGAAATATGCGCCTAAAAAAAATTCCGATATTCTCGAGCTCCTTAGAGCTCGATGTCTGCTTGGCACGGCGCGCTCTTCGCAGCAGGGGGCGGAGCCTAACACTCACGCCGATTTTCTAAGCAGCAGGGGGCGGGTACAATTTAAATTAGCCTTCGTGGTGCCGGCAACCCTGCGCATGCGCGTTGGAGCGTGTGCGCACGCGCAGTCTCACACAAACATTGGCACTCGGCCATTTTTTAAAATACTGCAGAAAAAGTGAAGATTTGTTTCTTGAACCCTGCAAAGGCTTGTAATTTAATTTTTTTTGATATTTCTGTGTGTGAGGGAGTGCTTTTAGCAGCACTGCTGAATAAATCACCTGCTGAAATCAGTGAGTTCAGCTTTCCACTGCTAAACTTGCAGAACCGGTGCTGCATTGGTGCATGCAAATTAAGGACTGTGTGTTTGGAGAAATAAGAGTGCCAATTCAACTTTGCAATAATACGTGGTGTTGACAATGCAGCACCCATTCTGCAAATTTAAATATAAAACTGTCGATGTGGCTGCCTCTCCCTGTCCAAATGGCCTCAGTCCCCCTCACAGCTCGAAGGCTGCTGCTGTATCTTCAGCTGCCGGCCAGCCACTGACGCCACTGCTATCTCATGGCCGAATGGCCTCGGGTCCGTCCGGTGCTGTTTCTTCGCGGCCAGCCACGAAGAGAATGAAGGCCTGCTCAAGCAGTGCAGCTCAGCTCGAAGGCTGTTGCCGCTGCCGTCGAGACACTGATGCCACACCGCTGCCTGAAAGGCCTGCCTGAAGCACTTTCACACAGGTAGGAACATGGTTTATTTAATCTTTTCTTTGCTTATAAATTTTTATTCAGGTTGGATTTATTTGTATAATATTTGTATAAGTATAACTAAGGATTGATTGTAGAATTTAATGACTTCCCTTCCCCCCCCTCCCCCCCTCACCTCGTTCCCTATGTTTAATTTGTAACCTGCGCCTGATTTTTTAAAGTGTAGACAAGGTTTTTTCAACCGTACAAAAATCTTCACTTACTCCATTCTAAGTTAGTTTAGAGTAAGTTTTCACTCACGAAACTTTGAAATCAGGCGTCAGTGGCCGGACACGCCCTCTTTTGAAAAAAAAATTCTGTTCCAAAGTGAAACTGTTCTACCTGACTAGAACTGGAGCAAACTAAATGTGGAGAATTCCGATTTCTAAGATACTCCGTTCTACACCAGTTGCTCCTAAAAATCAGGAGCAAATCATGTGGAAACTTGGGGCCAAAGTAAGGGAGGACATTGATGGCAAGGGAATAAATAGGGTTATAGAGCAGGAGTCTAAAAAGATGGTTAAACAAAAACTGAGAGGAAACCCTATTAAAAATGAATTAAACTGTCTGTACAGCAACGCACACAGTGTCCGTAATAAAACAGGGGAGCTGGAGGCAATCATACGTTGCGAGGAACCAGACACAGTAGTGATGACATTGCAGAGTATAATATAATTAGAAAAGATAGAGAGGAAAAAGGGGTGTAGTATCTATACTTATTAGCATATAACATAATGGCAATAGAAAAAATTACGCAGCTATCAGCAAGACAGAACTAGAATCCATATGGATAGAGATAAAAGATAATAAAGGATCAATCACACCAATAGGTGTAGTCTACAGACCAACTAATAGTGGAAGGGAGTTGGAGGAAGAAATATGCAGACAAATTAGTGAAATGAGTAAAAAACATGGAATAATAATCATGGGGAATTTCAACTACCCCAATATTAATTGGACAAAAGAGGTAGGTAAAGGGGGATAAGGGAATAGAGTTCCTACAATGTCAACTTCATAGGCGGTCCCTCGAAGCGAGGATGACTTGCTTCCATGCCAAAAAAAGGACAAGTTCACAGGTGTTTCAATGAAGGACCCGAACTACATCCTGAAGAGTGGAAGATGCCTGTGCGTGGATTTTGTTGCACACCAGCCACCACACAGGCTTGACAGAGTTAGGTCTTGGTCCAGTAGCAAGGATTACCCAAGACGACTGGAGATCAGCTCTACTGCACGGGCCTAGTGCACACACATATCGCAGTGTGGGCTGGCCCGTGCTGCCGCTGGACCCCTGGCCCCGAACTCGCACCTCCCTTGGGCTCAATCACGTCCCTCGCTGCTCCTTCGCCCTGATCTCGTCGCTCCTGCTGTATCTGCCCACGCTCCAATCACCGACCTGGATCTTGATGACGTCACTCTTCACAGCCGTCGCCCTCCTGCACCAGCTCGCGCTGTACCTTGAAGTAGTATGCCTTCACGCTGCCCCTGGCTGCCTCCACACCGTCCTTTATGGCCCCGACCTGCCGCTGTTCCCTCGCAGGTCGGGGTCTCCACACTGTACATGGCCGCCCCCACGCAATGTGTACAGAATGGGAATAGGGTCATTAAGGGATAGACAGGATAATACCACAGGTAACAATAGAAATATTAAATAATAATTTGGCTTCAGTATTTACCAGGGAGATAGAACAGGCGGATGACATTGGATGATGCGATTTGTAATGAGATAACTGCATTTTGAATAAGAAGAGATATATTAAATAAACTAATCAAACTCAAAGAGGATAAAACCACTGGTCCGGATGGATTGCATCCACGCATTTTTAAAAAATCTAGGAAAGAGATAGTAGAGGCCTTGCTACGCATATTTAATAACTCATTAGAAAGAGATGTAATGCCAGAGGACTGGAGGGATAGCTAAGGTAATATCTATATTTAAAAAGAGGGAATAGACCATTATATATTATGACATTATGACAGGAGTAAATGGGTACTTTTCAGAATGGCAGGCAGTGACTAGTGGGGTTCTGTGCTGGGGCCCCAGCTGTTTACATAGAAACAAAGAAACATAGAAAATAGGTGCAGGAGTAGGCCATTCGGCCCTTCTAGCCTGCACCGCCATTCAATGAGTTCATGGCTGAACATGAAACTTCAATACCCCATTCCTGCTTTCTCACCATACCCCTTGATTCCCCTAGTAGTAAGGACTTCATCTAACATTGTACATTAATGATTTGGACGAGGGGATTAAATGTAGTATCTCCAAATTTGCGAATGACACTAAGTTGAGTGGCAGTGTGAGCAGCGAGGAGGATGCTATGAGGCTGCAGAGTGACTTGGATAGGTTAGGTGAGTGGGAAAATGCATGGCAGATGAAGTATAATGTGGATAAATGTGAGGTTATCCACTTTGGTGGTAAAAACAGAGAGACAGACTATTATCTGAATGGTGACAGATTAGGAAAAGGGGCGGTGCAACGAGACCTGGGTGTCATGGTACATCAGTCATTGAAGGTTGGCATGCAGGTACAGCAGGCGGTTAAGAAAGCAAATGGCATGTTGGCCTTCATAGCGAGGGGATTTGAGTACAGGGGCAGGGAGCTATTGCTACAGTTGTACAGGGCCTTGGTGAGGCCACACCTGGAGTATTGTGTACAGTTTTGGTCTCCTAACTTGAGGAAGGACATTCTTGCTATTGAGGGAGTGCAGCGAAGGTTCACCAGACTGATTCCCGTGATGGCGGGACTGACGTATCAAGAAAGACTGGATCAACTGGGCTTGTATTCACTGGAGTTCAGAAGAATGAGAGGGGATCTCATAGAAACGTTTAAAATTCTGACGGGTTTAGACAGGTTAGATGCAGGAAGAATGTTCCCAATGTTGGGGAAGTCCAGAACCAGGGGTCACAGTCTAAGGATAAGGGGTAAGCCATTTAGGACCGAGATGAGGAGAAACTTCTTCACCCGGAGAGTGGTGAACCTGTGGAATTCTCTGCCACAGAAAGTTGTTGAGGCCAATTCACTAAATATATTCAAGAAGGAGTTGGATATAGTCCTTACTACTAGGAGGATCAAGGGGTATGGCGAGAAAGCAGGACTGGGGTACTGATGTTGCATGTTCAGCCATGAACTCATTGAATGGCGGTGCAGGCTCGAAGGGCCGAATGGCCTACTCCTGCACCTATTTTCTATGTTTCTATGTTTCTATGGTATATATTATAACATCTATATTAATGACTTGGAAGAAGGGACTGAGTGTAATGTAGCCAAGTTTGCTGATGATACAAAGATGGGAGGAAAAGCAATTTGTGAGGAGGACACAAAAAATCTGCAAAAGGACATAGACAGGCTAAGTGAGTGGGCAAAAATTTGGCAGATGGAGTATCATGTTGGAAAGTGTGAGGTTATGAACTTTGGTAGAAAAAAACAAAGAGCAAGTTATTATTTAAATGGAGAAAGATTGCAAAGTGCTGCAGTACAGCGGGACCTGGGGGGTACTTGTGCATGAAACACAAAAGGTTAGTATGCAGGTACAGCAAGTGATCAGGGAGACAAATGGAATCTTGGCCTTTATTGCAAAGGGGATGGAGTATAAAACAGGGAAGTCTTGCTACACTTGTACAGGGTATTGGTGAGGCCACACCTGGAATACTGCGTGCAGTTTTGGTTTCCATATTTACGAAAGGATATACTTGCTTTGGAGGCAGTACAGAGAAGGTTCACTAGGTTGATTCTGGAGATGAGGGGGTTGACTTATGAAGAAAGGTTGACTAGGTTAGGCCTCTACTCACTGGAATTCAGAAGAATGAGAGGTGATCTTATTGAAATATATAAGATTATGAGGGGACTTGACAAGGTGGATGCAGAGAGGATGTTTCCACTGATGGAGGAGATTAGAACTAGGGGGCATAATCTTAGAATAAGGGGTCGCCCATTTAAAACTGAGATGAGGAGGGATTTCTTCTCTCAGAGGGTTGTAAATCTGTGGAATTGGCTGCCTCAGAGAGCTGTGGAAGCTGGGACATTGAATAAATTTAAGACAGAGATAGACAGTTTCTTAACCGATAAGGGAATAAGGGGTTATGGAGAGCAGGCAGGGAAGTGGACTTGAGTCCATGATCGGATCAGCCATGATCATATTAAATGGCAGAGCAGGCTCGAGGGGCCGTATGGCCTACTCCTGCTCCTATTTCTTATGTTCTTATAACATGTCCCGGGAGTTATAGACTCATCAGCTTAATATCAGTGTAGGAAAAATAATGGCATCCCTACTAAAGGAGAAATAGAAGAACATCTAGAAACTAAAAATAGAATTACGAATAGTCAGCATGGATTTCGAAAGGAAAAGTCTTGCGTGACCAACCTCATTGAATTTTTTGAAGAGCTAACAGAGCGAGTAGACAATGGTAAGGCAGTAGATGTAATGTATCTAGATTTTCAAAAGGCTTTCGATAGGGTATCCCATAATAGACTGATGAACAAGGTCAGAGAATGCAGAGTCAGGGGACAAGTAGCAGAATGGATCGTTAGCTGGCTTCAAGACAGAAAGCAGAGAGTAGGGGTAAAGGGCAGCTATTCACAGTGGCAGAAGGTGGGTAGTGGTGTTCCACAAGGATCAGTGCTGGGACCACTGTTGTTCACAATTTATATTAACGATTTAGATTTTAGAATCAAACAATTTCTAAATTTGCGGATGACACCAAATTGAGGGAGCTAGTCATTACTGAAGAGGACTGCAACAAATTACAGGAGGACATTCATAAACTTACTGAATGGGCATATAATTGGCAAATTAAGTTCAACACAGATAAATGTGAGGTATTGCATTTTGGTAGAAAGAATAGGGAGGTCACCTATTACCTAGGTGGGATAGAGGAACAAAGGGATCTCGGAGTACAAATACACAAATCACTAAAAGTAGTGACATAGATTAACAAGGCCATAAAAAGCAAACCAAGCACTAGGGTTTATTTCTAGAAATATAGAATTGAAAAGTAGGGAAGTTATGCTAAGCCTGTATCGAACCTTGGTTAGACCACACTTGGAGCACTGCGTACAGTTCTGGCCGTCATTTTATAAAAAGGATATAGAGGCACTGGAAAGGGTGCAGAGATTTACAAGGATGATACCAGAAATGCGAGAGTATTCATATCCAGAAAGGATGAACAGGCTGGGTCTCTTTTCTCTTGCAAAAAGGCCGAGAGGTGACCTAATAGAGGTCTTTAAAATTATGAAAGATTTTGATAGAGTAGACACAGGGAGAGTGTGGAGCATAAACACCAGCATGGACTGGTTGGGCCGAATGGCCTGTTTCTGTGCCGTATATCCTGTGTGATCTTGTGTAAAAGTTCTTCTTTCAAAGTCTGGAACTGGCAGTGCAACAGACATGAGACTTTTGGCAGTTGAGAAAAGTGTTCTCTCCAAGAAAACCAGAATAATTATCCGGGTAATACGTATGGACAGACAAAAGAAGGTGCCTGTGGCTAGACTTCCTGTAATAAGATAGCTTCTTCATTAAACACTCCAAGGAACAGCTTTGGGAATTAGGAACAGTCTCTAGTCATTAGGACACTGGCAGTAATCTGCTTGGAGCACTGCTGTTTGCACAAGTGAATTTAACTGCACCGATGATGATAACACAAAACTCACATATATACAGGCGTTTCTGCATTTTATCGGGAAAAATTGTGTATCAGTTCAACCTAGGAAGAAAATTGCACCTTTCACGACCACCGGATATCCCAAAGCGCTTTACAGCCAATTAAATACTTTCTTGAAGTGTAGTCACTGTTGTAAAGTAGGAAATAATACAACTCCCAAATTATCAAGTCTTTGAAATGGTTCTAAGATGGCCGCACTTAGGAGAAACGTCTTTACCCACAGAGTGGTGAGAATGTGTAACTCGCTGCCATACGGAGAGGTCGAGGCAAATAGCAGAGATGCCTTTAAGCAGAAGCTAGATAAGTACACGAGGGAGAAAGAAATAGAAGGAGATGCTGATAGGCTGAGATGAAGTAGGGTGGGAGGAGGCTCGAGTGGCACGGACCCGTTGGTCCGAATGGTCTGTTTCTGTGCTGTAGACTCTATGTAATTCTATGTACAAGGTAACATTTGTTATTTGAAGGAAAATATTCATTGAACAGAACTTTTTAGGCAACAAATTCTTGATTTAAAAGATAGAAAATGATTTGGGATTCTCAGTGTTGGTTATTCAACAGCACTATTACATTTGTTGGGCCTAACTTTCCCCAGGAGTTGCACCGATTTATTTTGGAGCAACTAGATTTTTTTTGGAGTAACTTAAAAATCGCAATTCTCACTATTTAAGTTGCTCCAGTGTAAGTGAGTTAGTTAGGTTTCTTTTTAGTTCAGTTTTTTTTTAAAGGGGGCGTCACCAGCCACTTATGCCTGTTTTGGCCATTTAAGCAAGCGTAGCCAGCTAAAACTTACTCCAAACTGAGTTAGGCCAGAGTATGTGGCCACTTTTGTATGTTCTGAAAAACCCTGTGGTGAGTTAAGAGATCAGCGCAGGTAGCCTCCAAGTGACAGTGTTATGATAGGAATGCTAGTTCCCAAGCAGCGAGACTGGACAGGGTACAGGTGCTATCAGCCTGATTAAACGGAGTATATTTTTACTAAAGATAGCTAGATATTAAAGTACTGGAAAATCTTTGAAAATTCTTCCCTCCCCCCCTGCCGGATCAAAACTCTTCCTCTCCCCCCAAACTCTTCCCCTCCCCCCAAACTCTTCCTTTCCCCCCCAAAACTCTTCCCCTCCCCTCCAAACTCTTCCCCTCACCCCCCCAAACTCTTCCCCTCCCCCAACACTCTTTCACCCACCCCCCCCCCACCAAAACTCTTCCCCCACCAACCCATCTCTTGTAGCCCTCAGTGCGGGAAGGCAGTGGCCTGCCTGTGCGGCAGGCCACTCGGCCCGCGATAGTGGGCGACGAACATCGCATTGTCCCTTCGGCCAAGGATAGGGTTGCCCGGAGCCAGGACGTGCTGGGGGGGGGGGGGGGACCAGGAGCTACTGCGCACGCGCGCAGACTCCACTGCACACGCGCGCAGACTCCACTGCGCACGCGCGCAGACTCCACTGCACACGTGCGCAGCTGCCGGCACTCTTCTCGGCACAGGGCTGTAGCTCCACCCACCACGCATTCCGATGCGCTACGCCACAGGCCTGGAACCAACAGGGAGAATATGGAGGTAATAAATCAGCACCCTTTCTGTACTACAATGTCGGCGCAGTTCTAGCAGAGGGGGGAAACTTGGGCCCAATGGACACCTGACTGCTGTAAGATCTACCGTTAACTTCGACAACCTTTTGTTTGTTTCTATATTATGGGCTGAATGGCCTTTTTCCATGCTGTAACCATTCTATGATTCTATTTATATGTATATTTTTAAATGTTTTGATTAAATGGTGAATGCCAATGATTTGGGCAAGTATGTGGCATCCCACCAGCAATTGTAACAATTACTCTCTTTATTGTGTGGTTTGTTTCCCGAGTGCTACAATTTTACATAAACCGTCTTGAAAATGCTGTGTTTCTAACAAAAGAACATAAGAAATAGGAGCAGGTGTAGGCCATACGGCCCCTCGAGCCTGCTCCGCCATTTAATACGATCATGGCTGATCCGATCATGGAGCCCAAGTTTCCACATGATTTGCGCCTGATTTTTAGGAGCAACGCAGTTCTAGTCAGTTAGAAACAGTTTCACTTTGGAACAGAATTTTTTCTTCAAAAGGGGGCGTGTCCGGCCACTGACGCCTGATTTCAAAGTTTCCACAGTGAAAACGTACTCCAAACTAACTTAGAATGGAGCAAGTGAAGATTTTTGTAGAACTAAAAAACCTTGTCTACACATTAAAAAAATCAGGCGCAGGTTACAAATTAGGCGTCCAGAACGAGGTGGGGGGGGGAGGGGGGTGGGAAGGAAGTCATTAAATTCTATAATAAATTCTTATTTATACTTATACAAATATTATGCAAATAAATCCAACCTGAATAAACATTTATAAGCAAAGAAAAGATTAAATAAACCATCTTCCTACCTGTGTGAAAGTGCTTCAGCCAGGGCGAATGCTGCAGGAAGCCTCACAAGTTGAGGCAGCCGTTCGTTCCCGCGGGGGGGGGGGGGGGGAGGAGGCAGCCGTTCGTTCCCGCGGGGGGGGGGGGGGGAGGAGGAAGCCGTTCCCGACGGCGGGGGGGGGGGGAAGGAAACGGCTGCCTCAACTTTCTGAGGCTTCCTGCAGCCTTCTCACTGCTGCAAGAAGCCTCAGTGCTGATGTGCTGATGGCAATGTGCTTTTATTAAAAAATGTTCAAAAATTAAACACCTACAAAGAACTACAAAAATGGCCGAGTGCCAATGATGTTTTCACACTGAGCATGCGCAAACGCTCCAACGCGCACGCGCAGGGTTGCCGGCAGGAAAAAAACGAATTTAAATAGTACCCGCCCCCTCCCACTTACAAAATCGGCGCGAGTGGTAGGCTCCGCCCCCCTGGGCGCCGTGCCAAGCAGACATGGAGCTGCAGGGCGTTCCAGAATCATGCGTTTTTTTTCCGGCGCCGTTTTCGGCGTGAAAATGGGCGCCCAGCTCGGAGAGGCGCCCGTTTTTTATCGTGTGGAAACTTGGGCCCATGGAATCAGGTCCACTTCCCCGCCCGCTCCCCATAACCCCTTATTCCCTTATCGTTTAAGAAACTGTCTCTGTCGTAAATTTATTCAATGACCCAGCTTCCACAGCTCTCTGAGGCAGCGAATTCCACAGATTTACAACCCTCTGAGAGAAGAAATTCCTCTTCATCACAGTTTTAAATGGGCGGCCCCTTATTCTAAGACTATGTCCCCTAGTTCTAGTCTCCCCCATCAGTGGAAACATCCTCTCTGCATCCACCTTGTCAAGCCCCCTCATAATCTTACACATTTCGATAAGATCACCTCTCATTCTTCTGAATCCCAATGAGTAGAGGCCCAACCTACTCAACCTTTCCTCATGTCCATCCCCTCATCCCGGAATCTATCTTGTGAATGTTCTCTGAACTGCCTCCAAAGCAAATATATCCTTTCGTAAATATGGAAACCAAAACTCTATGCAGTATTCCAGGTGTGGCCTCACCAATAAACTATATAGCTGTAGCAAGACATCCCTGCTTTTACACTTCATCCCCTGATTGAAGCTGAGTGATGACAAATTATTTGTCGTGCTAATCAATGAACTTCTGTGCTTCTCATACTTAGCTGTGTCAGCCGTGTCTCAGTGGGCAGCACTCTCACCTCTGAGTCAGAAGGTTGTGGGTTCAAGTCACACACCAGGGACTTGAGCACAAAAGTCTAGGCTGACACTCTCAGTGCAGTGCTGAGGGAGTGCTGCACTGTCGGAGGCGCCGTCATTCGGATGAGACGTTAAACCGAGGCCCCCTCTGCTCTCTCATGTGGACATAAAAGATCCCATGACGTGAGTTGGTGAGGCGTAAGACCGGGGTCGGAGGCCTATAAAAGGCCGCGAGAGGCGTCGGGAGTTCGTTGGTGAGGCGTGAGTCCGGGGTCGGAGGCCTATAAAAGGCCGCGAGAGGCGTCGGGAGTTCGTTGGTGAGGCGTGAGTCCGGGGTCGGAGGCCTATAAAAGGCCGCGAGAGGCGTCGGGAGTTCGTTGGTGAGGCGTGCTTGTGCAGCTACAAGGAGAAGGCAAAAAAGAAACAGAAAGGTCACGTCACAGCCTAGGGGGTAAGTGATTGGCTGGTGATTGGTGAGTAGTTTTTCTTTTTCTTTTTATATTAGTCAGTAACTTTTAACATTGTTGTTGCCAATTTAAGTGTATCTAAGGGTTAAGTCATGGCAGGAGAGCTCGGTCGGGTGTTATGCTCCTCCTGTACCATGTGGGAACTCAGGGACACTTCCGGTGTCCCTGGCGACTACGTGTGCGGGAAGTGTATCCGCCTCGAGCTCCTGACGGACCACGTTGCGGAATTGGAGCTGAGGGTGGATTCACTCTCGAGCATCCACGATGCTGAGAATGACGTGAGTATCACGTGTAGTAAGTTGGTCTTACCGCAGGAGAAGGGTCCACAGCCAGATAGGGAATGGAAGACCAGCAGGAAGAGTAGTGCAAGGAAGGTAGTGCAGGGGTCCCCTGTGGTCATCCCCCTGCAAAACAGATACACCGCTTTGAGTACTGTTGGGGGGGATGACTCATCAGGGGAGGGCAGCAGCAGCCAAGTTCATGCCACCGTGGCTGGCTCTGCTGCACAGGAGGGCAGGAAAAAGAGTGGGAGCGCGATAGTGATAGGGGATTCAATGGTGAGGGGAATAGATAGGCGTTTCTGCGGCCGCAACCGAGACTCCAGGATGGTATGTTGCCTCCCTGGTGCAAGGGTCAAGGATGTCTCGGAGCGGGTGCAGGACATTCTGAAATGGGAGGGAGAACAGCCAGTTGTCGTGGTGCACATTGGTACCAACGACATAGGTAAAAAAAGGGATGAGGTCCTACGAAATGAATTTAAGGAGCTAGGAGCTAAATTAAAAAGTAGGACGTCAAAAGTAGTAATCTCGGGATTGCTACCAGTGCCACGTGCTAGTCAGAGTAGGAATCGCAGGATAGCGCAGATGAATACGTGGCTTGAGCAATGGTGCAGCAGGGAGGGATTCAAATTCCTGGGGCATTGGAACCGGTTCTGGGGGAGGTGGGACCAGTACAAACTGGACGGTCTGCACCCAGGCAGGACCGGAACCAATGTACTAGGGGGAGTGTTTGCTAGTGCTGTTGGGGAGGAGTTAAACTAATATGGCATGGGGATGGGAACCAATGCAGGGAGACAGAGGGAGACAAAAAGGAGGCAAAAGCAAAAGACAGAAAGGAGATGAGGAAAAGTGGAGGGCAGAGAAACCTAAGGCAAAGAACAAAAAGGGCCAATGTACAGCAAAATTCTAAAAGGACAAAGGGTGTTAAAAAAACAAGCCTGAAGGCTTTGTGTCTTAATGCAAGGAGTATCCGCAATAAGGTGGATGAATTAACTGTGCAAATAGACGTTAACAAATATGATGTGATTGGGATTACCGAGACGTGGCTCCAGGATGATCAGTGCTTGGAACTCAACATCCAGGGGTATTCAACATTCAGGAAGGATAGAATAAAAGGAAAAGGAGGTGGGGTAGCATTGCTGGTTAAAGAGGAGATTAATGCAATAGTTAGGAAATACATTAGCTTGGATGATGTGGAATCTATATGGGTAGAGCTGCAGAACACCAAAGGGCAAAAAACATTAGTGGGAGTTGTGTACAGACCTCCAAACAGTAGTAGTGATGTTGGGGAGGGCATCAAACAGGAAATTAGGGGTGCATGCAATAAAGGTGTAGCAGTTATAATGGGTGACTTTAATATGCACATAGATTGGGCTAGCCAAACTGGAAGCAATACGGTGGAGGAGGATTTCCTGGAGTGCATAAGGGATGGTTTTCTAGACCAATATGTCGAGGAACCAACTAGGGGGGAGGCCATCTTAGACTGGGTGTTGTGTAATGAGAGAGGATTGATTAGCAATCTCATTGTGCGAGGCCCCTTGGGGAAGAGTGACCATAATATGGTGGAATTCTGCATTAGGATGGAGAATGAAACAGTTAATTCAGAGACCATGGTCCTGAACTTAAAGAAGGGTAACTTTGAAGGTATGAGGCGTGAATTGGCTAGGATAGATTGGCGAATGATACTTAAGGGGTTGACTGTGGATGGGCAATGGCAGACATTTAGAGACCGCATGGATGAATTACAACAATTGTACATTCCTGTCTGGCGTAAAAATAAAAAAGGGAAGGTGGCTCAACCGTGGCTATCTAGGGAAATCCGGGATAGTATTAAAGCCAAGGAAGTGGCATACAAATTGGCCAGAAATAGCAGCGAACCCAGGGACTGGGAGAAATTTAGAACTCAGCAGAGGAGGACAAAGGGTTTGATTAGGGCAGGGAAAATGGAGTACAAGAATAAGCTTGCAGAGAACATTAAGGCGGATTACAAAAGTTTCTATAGGTATGTAAAGAGACAAAGGTTAGTAAAGACAAACGTAGGTCCCCTGCAGTCAGAATCAGGGGAAGTCATAATGGGGAACAAAGAAATGGCAGACCAATTGAACAAGTACTTTGGTTCGGTATTCACTAAGGAGGACACAAACAACCTTCCGGATATAAAAGGGGTCAGAGGGTCTAGTAAGGAGGAGGAACTGAGGGAAATCTTTATTAGTCGGGAAATTGTGTTGGGGAAATTGATGGGATTGAAGGCCGATAAATCCTCAGGGCCTGATGGACTGCATCCCAGAGTACTTAAGGAGGTGGCCTTGGAAATAGCGGATGCATTGACAGTCATTTTCCAACATTCCATTGACTCTGGATCAGTTCCTATCGAGTGGAGGGTAGCCAATGTAACCCCACTTTTTAAAAAAGGAGGGAGAGAGAAAACAGGGAATTATAGACCGGTCAGCCTGACCTCAGTAGTGAGTAAAATGATGGAATCAATTATTAAGGATGTCATAGCAGCGCATTTGGAAAGAGGTGACATGATAGGTCCAAGTCAGCATGGATTTGTGAAAGGGAAATCATGCTTGACAAATCTTCTGGAATTTTTTGAAGATGTTTCCAGTAAAGTGGACAAAGGAGAACCAGTTGATGTGGTATATTTGGACTTTCAGAAGGCTTTCGACAAGGTCCCACACAAGAGATTAAAGTGCAAAGTTAAAGCACATGGGATTGGGGGTAGTGTGCTGACGTGGATTGAGAACTGGTTGTCAGACAGGAAGCAAAGAGTAGGAGTAAATGGGTACTTTTCAGAATGCCAGGCAGTGACTAGTGGGGTACCGCAAGGTTCTGTGCTGGGGCCCCAGCTGTTTACATTGTACATTAATGATTTAGACGAGGGGATTAAATGTAGTATCTCCAAATTTGCGGATGACACTAAGTTGGGTGGCAGTGTGAGCTGCGAGGAGGATGCTATTAGGCTGCAGAGTGACTTGGATAGGTTAGGTGAGTGGGCAAATGCATGGCAGATGAAGTATAATGTGGATAAATGTGAGGTTATCCACTTTGGTGGTAAAAACAGAGAGACAGACTATTATCTGAATGGTGACAGATTAGGAAAAGGGAAGGTGCAACGAGACCTGGGTGTCATGGTACATCAGTCATTGAAGGTTGGCATGCAGGTACAGCAGGCGGTTAAGAATGCAAATGGCATGTTGGCCTTCATAGCGAGGGGATTTGAGTACAGGGGCAGGGAGGTGTTGCTACAGTTGTACAGGGCCTTGGTGAGGCCACACCTGGAGTATTGTGTACAGTTTTGGTCTCCTAATTTGAGGAAGGACATTCTTGCTATTGAGGGAGTGCAGCGAAGATTCACCAGACTGATTCCCGGGATGATGGGACTGACCTATCAAGAAAGACTGGATCAACTGGGCTTGTATTCACTGGAGTTCAGAAGAGTGAGAGGGGATCTCATAGAAACGTTTAAAATTCTGACGGGTTTCGACAGATTAGATGCAGGAAGAATGTTCCCAATGTTGGGGAAGTCCAGAACCAGGGGTCACAGTCTCAGGATAAGGGGTAAGTCATTTAGGACCGAGATGAGGAGAAACTTCTTCACCCAGAGAGTGGTGAACCTGTGGAATTCTCTACCACAGAAAGTAGTTGAGGCCAATTCACTAAATATATTCAAAAGGGAGTTAGATGAAGTCCTTACTACTCCGGGGATCAAGGGGTATGGCGAGAAAGCAGGAATGGGGTACTGAAGTTTCGTGTTCAGCCATGAACTCATTGAATGGTGGTGCAGGCTAGAAGGGCTGAATGGCCTGCTCCTGCACCTATTTTCTATGTTTCTATGTTTCTGTGACAATATTTGAAGAAGAGTTCTGACCAATATTTGTTGCTCAACCGATATCGCTAAAACAGATGGTCTGGTCATTATCGCATTGCTGTTTGTGGGAGCTTGCTGTGCGCCATCTGGCTGACGTGCTTCCTACAATACAGCAGTGCCCACACTTCAATAGTACCTCATTAGCTGTACAGCACTTTGGGTGAATGATGCTATATAAATCCAAGTTCTTTCAGGAGTGTTATAAAACAAAAGAAATTGACACCGAGCCACATAAGAAGAAATTATGCCAGATGACCAAAAGCTTGGTCAAGGAGGTAAGGAGGTAGGGAGGCGGAGAGGTTTAGGGAGGGATTCCAGAATTTAGGAACTCTGTCAAGCTGAATGATCTCGCATCAATTGCTGTTTGCGGAAGAGCGTTCCAAACTTCTACCACCCTTTGTGTGTAAAAGTGTTTCCTAATTGCACTCTTGAAAAGTCTGGCTCTCATTTATAGACTATGCCCCATGGGTTATCTGGGGTATTAGCATTGGTATGAGTAGCAGCGTGTTAGTATTGGGCTCGAAGTGACCAATTATAAGCTTCCTGGTCCGAAGCATGTTCCTCAGAGAATAAAAGCACACAAGCTCAAGGGGATATAAAGGCCGTTCTGTCAGTAATGAATCGCACAGCAATCTCCTGATGCTTTGCCTTCAGAATTCACGATTGCCCGTGAACGAGTCGGGTGAAAATAGCCAAGTGCTTCAGTCGGAAAGCAAAGTGCCAGTTGCGAATAAGCAACAGCAGGTTCAAGCCCCAACGGCTGTATCGCCTGCAGGAACCTGGCCGCTCGTAGATAAGTGGCATTGGGAGTACAGGCGTTACTTGGAAAAACTGGAAATCAAGGTGGTTCAGGAATTTTATAATGGTATTTCTGAGAAGTCATCTTATCTCCTCAAGCTGAATTTAAAAACACCCTACACTGGAATATCTGTACATTGAAAACAAAAATTGAAGAGGAATTGGTGATGGAACTAGGATGTCACTATGACGTCTTAACAAGCTCATTTAAAAAAAATTTGTTCATGGGATGTGGGCGCCGCTGGCATTAATTGTCCATCCCTATTTGCCCTCGAGAAAGGTGGTGGTGAGCCGCCGCCTTGAACCGCAGAGGCAGTTAAGAGTCAACCACATTGCTGCGCGTCTGGAATCACATATAGGCCAGACCGGGTAAGGGCGGCAGATTTCCTTCCTTCAAGAGATGGATTTTTACGGCAATCTGGTAGTTTAATGGTCAACATTACCGACACTAGTTAATTTAATTAACTGAATTTAAATTCACGTCTCTGGATCATTAGGCTAGGCCTCTGGATTACTAGTCCAGTAACATAACCACTATGCTACTGTAACCATATGATGAGTGAAACCTTACCAAACAATTGCACATAACCTGCACTGTAGGTGCCTCTAGGGTTCAGAAGTAGAATTTCAAGACTATTTATTGAGTTATGGGAAAGTTGACTGAAACTGTGTCAGCCGTGGCTCAGTGGGCAGCACACTCGTTTCTGAGTCAGAAGGTTGTGGGTTTCAAGTCCCACTCCAGGGACTTGAGCACAAAAATCTAGGCTGACACTCCCAGTGCAGTGCTGAGGGAGTGCTGTGCTGTCGGAGCTGCTGTCTTTCGGATGAGGCGATAAATCGAGGGCCTATCTGCTTTTTCAGGTCGCCACAAAAGATCCCATGGCACTATTTTGAAAAAGAGCAGGGGAGTTATCCCCGGTGTCATAGAAACATAGAAAATAGGTGCAGGAGTAGGCCATTCGGCCCTTCGAGCCTGCACTGCCATTCAATAAGATCATGGCTGATCATTCCTTCAGTACCCCTTTCCTGCTTTCTCTCCATACCCCTTGATCCCCTTAACCGTAAGGGCCATATCTAACTCTCTCTTGAATATATCCAAAGAACTGGCATAAACAACTCTCTGTGGAAGGGAATTCCACAGGTTAACAACTCTCTGAGTGAAGAAGTTTCTCCTCATCTCAGTCCTAAATGGCCTACCCCTTATCCTTAGACTATAGAAACATAGAAACATAGAAAATAGGTGCAGGAGTAGGCCATTCGGCCCTTCTAGCCTGCACCGCCATTCAATGAGTTCATGGCTGAACTATGTCTCCTGGTTCTGGACTTCCCCAACATCGGGAACATTCTTCCCGCATCTATCCTGTTCTGTCCTGTCAGAATCTTATATGTTTCTATGAGATCCCCTCTCATCCTTCTAAACTGCAGTGAATAAAGGCCCAGTTGATCCAGTCTCCCCTCATATGACAGCCCAGCCATCCCTGGAATCAGTCTGGTGAACCTTCGCTGCACTCCATCAATAGCAAGAATGTCCTTCCTCAGACTAGGAGACCAAAACTGAACACAATATTCCAGGTGAGGCCTCACCAAGGCCCTGTACAACTGCAGTAAGACCTCCCTGCTCCTATACTCAAATCCCCTAGCTATGAAGGCCAACATACCATTTACCTTCTTTACCACCTGCTGTACCTGCATGCCCACTTTCAGTGACTGATGTACCATGACACCCAGGTCTCGTTGCACCTCCCCTTTTCCTAGTCTGCCGCCATTCAGATAATATTCTGCCTTCGTGTTTTTGCCCCCAAAATGGATAACCTCACATTTATCCACATTATACTGCATCTGTCATGTATTTTCCCACTCACCAACCTGTCCAAGTCATCCTGCAGCCTCTTAGCATCCTCCTCACAGCTCACACCGCCACCCAGTTTAGTGTCATCTGCAAACTTGGAGATATTACATTCAATTCCTTCATCGAAATCGTTAATGTACATTGTAAAGAGCTGGAGTCCCAGCACTGAGTCTTGCGGCACTCCACTAGTCACTGCCTGCCATTCTGAAGACCCGTTTATCCCGACTCTCTGCTTCCTGTCTGCCAACCAGTTCTCTATCCACGTCAGTATATTACCCTCAATACCATGTGCTTTGATTTTGCACACCAATCTCTTGTGCGGGACCTTGTCAAAAGCCTTTTGACAGTCCAAATACACCACATCCACTGGTTCTCCCTTGTCCACTCTGCTAGTTACATCCTCAAATAATTCCAGAAGATTCGTCAAGCATGATTTCCCTTTCATAAATCCATGCTGACTTGGTCCGATCCTGTCACTGCTTTCCAATTGCGCTGCTATTTCATCCTTAATGATTGATTCCAACATTTTCCCCACTACTGATGTCAGGCTAACCGCTCTATAATTACCTGTTTTCTCTCCCTCCTTTTTAAAAAAGTGGTGTTACATTAGCTACCCTCCAGTCCATAGGAACTGATCCAGAGTCGATAGACTGTTGGAAAATGATCACCGATGCATCCACTATTTCTTGAGCCACTTCCTTGTGTACTCTGGGATGCAGACTATCAGGCCCCAGGGATTTATCGGCCTTCAATCCCATCAATTTCACTAACACAATTTCAGGCCTAATAAGGATATCCTTCAGTTCCTCCTTCTCACTAGTCCTGGGGCCAATATTTATCCCTCAATCAACATAACAAAAAAACAGATTATCTGGTCATTATCACATTGCTGTTTATGGGAGTTATTGTGTGCAAGTTGGCTGCTGCATTTCCCACATTGCAACAGTGACTACACTCCAAACATATTTCATTGGCTGTAGAACGCTGTGGGACGTCCGGTGGTCGTGAAAGGCGTTATATAAATGTAAGTCTTTCTTTTAACTGAAGTGTTCCAATTGGATTGACTTTGCAATGATGGTCCCATTGAGCAGTTAGTCAGTGCTCGGTTGTGAGGCCGTAGGTTGAGTCACATGTCTGCGCTGTGATAGCCGGTCTCGGCTTGGTGAAATGGGAGTCACGGCCGAACTCGGTGACCTTGAGTCCGAGTGGAGAAAATTGGCCAGGCTTTCTGCTGCCGATCACCAGGCAGCCAATCCCCGCTGGCGGTGCACAGGCGGGGTGTCGTGCGAGGACTGAGTTCGGGCGCGGATCAATAACCAACTCTCATTCCCAAGGCTCGCTCATGAATAATGGCCAAGTGAGCAAGGCACAGGAACAGAGCTCCGACTAGGAGCCAATACCGTCAGTGGAGAGTAGGAGGTTGTCAATCCTCCGCGATTGCCCTGCCGTCTCCAGGAATTAACACTGCTCCGAGCAACACCCGGGAGAACATAAAATCATCGGGTCTTTAAATATCTTTGTGGTTTTTCTCATTGTCTTTCAACGCTTTTGTTTATCAGTTATAAAAATATTGCTTAAAAGGCTGCATGACTGGGTGGGGTGGGGGTGGAGGGGGTAGTTTAGAGGCAGGAGGTCTTACGATGAAACCTCCAGAAATACTACCAACCAGAGTTGGCAACCCTAGTAGAGGCGAGGGGAGAATGGTTACAGAAAAAAATGAGCAAGGACAAGAAATAAAGGACTGGATTTTCGGTTTTGATCATTTCGGGGTGGTAAAGTTTGCATCCGGGAACAGTTTGCGTCTTAGTCAGTAAAATCGGGCAGCTGGGCCCTGAGTATGTGGCGGTGTGCTAAGGGAGGCGTTACACACCTCCCCTGGACGCTAGCATGGGAAGATCCCAAGCTAAAGAGCCGGGCCGGGCACATGCCGAGAGACGCCTGGTGGGGGGGGGGGGGGGGGGGGAAAACTTTACAAGCCCACAAAAACATTCCCAATACACAGCCCACGCTACCACATCACAACTCGCAAAAATAATTGAAAGAAAAAACAATCATACTTAGCTTAGGACGGCATTACTTACCTCTCTGCAGTCGGTATCGTTGGACTGCCCGATTTCCCAGGTGGTCACTGCAGGGGGCGCTGCGGGGCGGACGGGTCGGGCAGGAGTCAAAACTTGCGCCGGTGTCGCAACCGGGGGCGTTGCACACCGGGCGCAGCTCTTCCGGGCGGTGCTACTGCGCGCCGCCGCAAAACGGACCCGAGGATCGCCGCGGGGCGCTGGAGGCTGACCGCCCGCCCAGAACACCTCACCGCCGCCATTGCCGTCGCTCCGGGGCGAAAAACGGAGCGAAGGGGAGCCAAAAATTTCGCCGCAAAGTTTTTTGCCTCAGAGAGAAATATATTTCTCCTATGTTATCATTTATATTTCTGTAGTACTTCTAACGTACAGAAGAACATAATCGGGCGCTTTGCTCCCCACATCGCAGTTTTTAAATTGTCGGGGCCTCTGGTTTCGGGCTCGAAGGGGCCAGCATTGTCACAACAGCGCCTGAAGTGGGGAGGGGGGAATGGGGAGGCGGGGGGGCTGGGGGTGGGTGTGGGGAGAGTGCCTGAGGCCAGCCTGAAATTGGGCCTCGGGCCCCATCGAAATAATCTGGGCAAGCCTTTCACATCTCCGGGCAGCTCGCCCTGGTGCAGGAACCAATTCCGGTCCCACTTGCTGCGCTGGGAACAGCCTTCGGGTGAGTTTAGGTTATGGGCCTAAATCAAGTGCAACAATAACCAATTTAGCAGGGCTGTGCCCAATCTCCACAGGATTTTGGGACACTGCAAAATTGGTCAGGGTCTTTTTCTTGGGTGGTCCTGGTAGCATTTCAACAACAATAACAACAACTTGTGTTCATATATCATATATATATAACATAACAAAAACAGATTATCTGGTCATTATCATCATCATCACAGGCAGTCTCTCGGAATCGAGGAAGACTTGCTTCCACTCTAAAAGTGAGTTCTCAGGTGACTGAACAGTCCAATACAGGAATTACAGTCTCTGTCACAGGTGGGACAGACAGTGGTTGAGGGAAAGGGTGGGTGGGGAGTCTGGTTTGCCGCACGCTCCTTCCGCTCCCTGCGCTTGTTTTCTGCACGCTCTCGGCAACGAGACTCGAGGTGCTCAGCGTCCTCTCGGATGCTCTTCCTCCACTTAGGGCGGTCTTTGGCCAGGGACTCCCAGGTGCCGGTGGGGATGTTGCACTTTATCAAGGAGGCTTTGAGGGTGACCTTGTAACGTTTCCTTTGCCCACCTGAGGATCGCTTGCCGTGTAGGAGTTCCGAGTAGAGTGCTTTGGGAGTCTCGTGTCGGGCATGCGAACAATGTGGCCCGCCCAATGGAGCTGGTCGAGTGTGGGCTTCAATGCTGGGGATGTTGGCGATCGAGAACACTGACGTTGGTGCGTCTATCCTCCCAGTGGATTTGCAGGATCGTGCGGAGACATCTTTGGTGGTATTTCTCAAGTGATTTTGAAGTGTCAACTGCATATGGTCCATGTCTCTGAGCCATATAGGAGGGCAGGTATCACTACTACCCTGTCGACCATAAGCTTGGTGCCAGATTTGAGGTCCTGGTCTTCATCACTCTCTTCCTCAGGCGACCGAAGGCTGCGCTGGCGCATTCTTTCATTCTTTCTTCCTAAGTTCTAATTCTCCCATTTTAGTTGCTTGCTGTACATGACACATCAGACCAGCATCATGGTACAACAGTGGTGTAATGCAGAGCCAACAGTCGGTAATATGCACACCGGAGTGGGGAACACACGACCTCAGGCTCCTATAGGTCAAGTTGAAGGCCATGGCTGTCTGGCTAACCACGTGGATCCATTTGCTGACAAGATAAGTGAGGTCAGCAGCACACCAGTTTCTTGATAATTATCTCATTGCTGTTAGTGAGACCTTACTGTGCGGAAATTGGCTGTCGCGTTTCCCACATTACAACAGTGACTTAACTTCAAAAGTACTTCATCGGCTGTAAAGCGCTTTGGGATGCCCTGAGGTCATGAAAGATGCAAGTATTTCGTTCGTTATTTCCTTCTTTCTTTCTTTCCATCTTTCTTTCTTTCCATCTTTCTATCTTTCTTTATTTCCTTCCTCTCTTTCCTTCTTTCTTTCTTCCATTCTTCCTTTTTTCTTCCTTTCTTTCTATCTTTCTTTCTTTCCTTTCTTTCCTTCTTCCTTTCTCTTTCTTCCTTTCTTTCTTCCCGTCTTCCTTTCTTTTTCTTTCTTTCTTTTACTTTTCTTTCTTTTTCTTTTCTTTCTTTCATTCTATTCTTTCATTCTTTCTAAGTTCTCTGGCTTTCGTTGCTTGCTGTACATGGTACAACAGTGGTGTAATGCAGAGCCAACAGTCGGTAATACACCAGAGTGGGGAACACACGACCTCAGGCTCCTATAGGTCAAGTTCAATGCCACGGCTGTCTGGCTAACCACGTGGATCCATTTGCTGACAAGATAAGTGATGTCAGCAGCACACCAGTTTCTTGGTAAAACTGCAAATCAGAGGGAATCCTTATCTGCCTAAAGCGGAAACAGAGTTCCAGTTACCCAAGGTGAGATTACAAGAAAAATTCAAGAGTGAACGGAGTCAGTGAATAAAAAAACATCACAAGAACACATTCAAAGAAAGTTTGTTTTCGGCAGTCATTGAGATGTGATAAGAAGAATGGTGGCAAGTGCGATTGTAAACAGACTGCCTATGTGTAGATTTTAAACCTTGTCTCCGCCTCTTGTTCTCTCCTTTCCTCTCCACGCCTTCAAGAACTTAGTCCCTTAGAACGCGCATTAAGCAGCAACTTTCATGTCCACAGGGCATCTCAAAATGAATTAAGGACTCAAGACATAGGTGCAGGAGTGGGCCATTCGGCCCCTCGAGCCTGCTCCGCCATTCAATGAGATCATGGCTGACCTTCGACCTCAACTCCACTTTCCTGCACTGTCCCCATATCCCTTGGTTCCCTTAGTATCCAAAAATCTATCGATCTCTGCCTTGAATATACTCAACGACTGAGCCTTCACAGCTCTCTGGGGTAGAGAATTCCAAAATTCACCACCCTCTGAGTGAAGAAGTTTCTCCCCATCTCAGTCCTAAATGGCTGACCCCTTATTCTAAGACTGTGACCTCTGATTCAAGACTCTCCAGCCACAGGAAACATCTACCCTGTTGTAAGGTATTTGCTTCATGGGTTCTTTGCTTAAGAATTCATAGCAACACGTTGCTATTAAGAACTAATTGGTTTATTAACAAAAGGTTTAACAATCACACTACACATTACCAGTTCATCCACTAAGCTCACAACTGGCTGGGGTTTTATTGAATCTTGTGAACATCACGTGACTGGCTAAGCCACTCACAATGCAACAGTTCTACAAATCTGTGAGCGTACTCACAGGTGCATACATTACACCTGTCAAGTCATCCTCGACTCCGGAGAACTGCCTAAGAAGAAGAAGAAAGTACAGAAAACAGATTATCTGGTCATTATCACATTGCTGTTTGTGGGAGCTTGCTGTGCGCAAATTGGTTGCTGCATTTCCCACATTACAACAGTGACCACACTCCAAAAGTACTTCATTGGTTGTAAAGGGCGTTGGGACGTCCTAAGGATGTTACATGACTACATTTCAAAGGTAATTGTAAAGAAGGTTGTGGGCTCAAGTCCCACTTCAAGAGCTTGAGCATATAAATCTAGGCTGACACTCTCAGTGCAGTGCTGAGGGAGCGCTGCACTGTCAGAGGTGCCGTCTTTCAGATGAGATGTTAAACCGAGGTCCCGTCTGCTCTCTCAGGTGGACGTAAAAGATCTCGCGGCACTATTTGGAAGAAGAGCAGGGGAGTTCTCCCTGATGTCCTGGGGCTAATATTTATCCCTCAATCATCATAACAAAAAAAACGATTATCTGGTCATTAACACATTTCTGTTTGTGGGAGCTTGCTGTGAGCAAATTAACTGCCGCGTTTCCCACATTACAACAGTGACTACACTCCAAAAGTACTTCATTGGTTGTAAAGCGCTTTGAGACGTGCAGTGGTCGTGAAAGGCGTTTTCTAAATCCCCTTGAGCATGGGGTGGGCCAGAGGACTGGAGCATTGCCAAGGCGATATTCCTGTTCAGAAAATGGGAGCGGGATAAACCTGGTAACGACAGGCCAGTCAGTCTACCATCAGCGGCGGAGAACTACTCGAGACTCAGTGAAGAGGGACGTCACCAGGATCCAGGTCGCTGATTGGAGCACGGGCAGGTACAGCAGGAACGGCGAGAGATTGTAGAGGGACGTGATCAGGGCCCAGGAGAGGCCCAGGGGCAGCACGGACCAGCCCACACTGTGCGATATGTGTGCGCACTAGGTCCGTGCAGCAGAGCTGGTCTCCAGTCGTCTTGGATAACCCTTGCCACTGGACCAAGACCTAGCTCTGTCAAGCCTGTGTGGTGGTTGGTGTGCAACGGCCACCCCACGTTAAAAAAATCCAGGCACAGGCATCTTCCACCCTTCAGGATGTAGTTCGGGATCTGGAATATTAGGTCCTTGAAACACCTGTGAACTTTTTGACGTGGAAGCAAGTCATCCTCGACTCGAGGGACCACCTATGGTGATGATGATAATGATATATAAATCCAAGTATTTTCTTTATGTGGTTCGGTGTCAAATTCTTATCGCATAATACTCCTGTGAAGCGCCTTGGGATGTTTCACTACGTTAAAGGCGCTATATAAATACAAGTTGATGCTGTTATAAAGTGGTTTGTGTTCCTTTTTTATGTAGTGGCAACAGTAACGCAGCACCAGACTCCCTGAGGATGTGCAAGGCACTATATAAATCTAAGTTCTTTCCTCTATAACATAGACATTATTTTAAATGGGTTACTATTGCCACTGTATAATAAACAAACACATACAACTGCGTTTAAACATTTGTCTGCTTATATTCAGTAATATTTGTCCATACCTTTCTTGTAATACATGCTGAATTCTCCCATATGCTTTACAAACCAATCGAATTCCCTTCACTCTCTTGCAAAGGAATCCTTGGTCGTGCTGCAGCAGTGACATGCGATAAGAGGTTAATACCTTCTTGTATCCATTCATTGCCAACACTGCTGAGATGCTGCATGTCCATTATAGGGCTCTTCGCCAGGTTAGACCTCCCTTATCCGGGACTCCCTTATCCGGCACCACCCCTCGTCCGGCATGATTCTGATGGCCGGGGGCACATGTGCAGAACGCGGCCGGCCTCCACCCCGCTGACACTCGGCCCGCTGGGGCCGCGTCGAAACTCCGGGCCCACTCGGAGCACCGACCTCCTTCCCCCACCCCGACCGTGGGCCGCCTCCCCCACCCCCTCGGGCTGACCTCCCTTTATCCAACAAAATCCTTTATTCGACACAGGCCAGGTCCAGGGGTGCTGGATAAGGAAGGTTGAACCTGTACTGATGTTGCAGTCCATCAAACCACCTGGATTTGAAATATGTTACTAATTTGAAACAGCCTTCTGGGATACCCTTCTTATCCTGAATCCAGTCCATCACCAACACTACATCTCCAGCTCCAGACCTTTGCCTAATTATGCCCATACATCTCCCCCACCACTGCCGAGACCCTAATCCACATCATTACACAGGAGGACTACCTGCTCAAAGGCTATCCTTGCTGTTCTCCTCGCCATCATCCACTACTAACATAAGCTCATCAAAATATGCACGGTCTCTCCCTACACATCTATAAATCTTTTCTCCCCCCCCCGGGGTTTCTGCCGTTCTTCCACATGTAATGTATTTGCTTCCTGGGTTCTTTGCTTAAGAATTCACAGCAACATATTGCTATTAAGAACTAGTTGGTTTATTAGCAATAGGTTTAACAATCGCACTACACATTACCAGTTCATCCACCAGGCTCACAACCACCTGCCCCATCGTGGATCCCCCGAACCCAACTGGCTGGGGTTTTATTGAGTTGTGTGAACGTCACATGACTGGCTAAGCAACTCCCAACTCAACAGCTCTACAACTATTTTAGTTGTGCACTTTAATCAAGTGCCCACTGGTTACAGGGGTGGCACACTCCAAACACTTTCAAATGAGTGCCCCCTTGTTTTTTGTTTTGTTTTTTTGTTTTTTTTGAGGGCACTAAAAACACAAATTATACAAGTGTCCCCTGGCTAAACTGGGTGGGGGGGGGGGAGCACTAAAACCGACAAACATAGACAAATTAAACTTTGGACATGGTTCAAATTAAAATTTATTTGCCGGGGGTGATGATGCACTCCAGTCCCTCCGGCGCCCACCTCTCGCGGAAGGCCGCGAGCGTACCGGTGGGCACCGCGTGCTCCATCTCCAGGGACACCCTGGCTCGGATGTAACCGCGGAAGAGAGGCAGGCAGTCGGGCTGAACGACCCCCTCGACCGCCCGCTGCCTGGACCGGCTGATGGCCCCCTTGGCCGTGCCCAGGAGCAGTCTTACGAGGCCTTCCGACCTGCCCGCTCCCCTCCGCACAGGGTGCGCAAAGATCAGGAACGTGAGACTGAAGTGCAACCAGAATTTGAAGAGCAGCCCCTTCAGATATTGGAATAGGGGCTGTAACCTTGCACACTCAATAAAAACGTGGAACACGGACTCCTCCAGACTCAACGGCTCTACAAACCCGTGAGCATACTCACAGGTGCATATATTACACCACAGAAGTTACATTGGATGAGTGGGAAACCCCCATGGACATTTACTCCTTTAATATCATAGAGTGCAATTTTAACTGAAGAATGCTTGGTTCTTGGGTACCATAATTTAAGGAATGCCGAAGGGATCTGTGGAGTGTATTACATGAAGTAATTGCTATCAGGCAATTGGATCAAGCCTATAATCTTATCTCAAGTCTTGCTCTTGGGTTTATGGTGTTCGCTGTACTCCCATGATTAGATCACAGCTAGACCTTGACATTTCACCTACAGGATAGTTTAAACATTTCCCATCTTTTTGCACTTTATCTGAGGAAAGATATACTTGCCTTAGAGGCGGTGCAGCGAAGGTTCACTAAATTGATTCCTGGGATGAAATGGTTGTCCTATGAAGAGTAATTGAGTAGATTAGCCCTATGCTCTCTGGAGTCTAGACAAATAAGAGGTGATCTCATTGAAACATATAAGACTCTGAGGGAGATTGACAGGGTAGATGCTGAGAGGTTGTTTTCCCTGGCTGGAGAGTCTAGAACACGGAGTCACAGTTTCAGGATAAGGGGTTGGCCATTTAAGACTGAGATGAGGAGGAATTTCTTAATTCAGAGAAAGAAAGACTTGCATTTCTATAGCACCTTTCACAACCACCAGACGTCCCAAAGCTCTTTACGGTCAATTGAGTACTTTTGGAGTGTAGTCACTGTTGTAATGTGGGAAATGCGGCAGCCAATTTGAACCCAGCAAACTCCCATCCAGCAAACTCCCACAAACAGCAATATGATAATGACCAGATTATCTGTTTTTGTTACGTTGATCGAGGAGATAAATATTGGGCCCAGGACACCAGGGATAATTCCCCTGCTCTTCAAAATAGTGCCATGGGATCTTTTACATCCACCTGAGAGAGCAGTTTAATGTCTCATCCAGAAGAGGGCACCTCCAACAGTGCAGTGTTTCCTTAGCAGTGGCAGTGTCAGCCTAGATTTATATGCTCAAGTTCCTGGAGTGAGATTCAAACACACAACCTTCTGACTGCGAGGCAAGGGTGTTACCCACTGAGCCACAGCTGACACTTTGCAAATCTTTGGAATTCTCTGCCCCAAAGGGCTGTGGGTGCTGAGTCTCTGAGTATATTCAAGGCTGAGATCGATAGATTTTTGGAGTTTAGGGGAATCAAGGGATATGGGGATCGAGCGGGAAAGTGGAGTTGAGGTCGAAGATCAGCCATGATCTTATTGAATGGCAGAGCAGGCTCGCGCGATCTTATGGCCTACTCCTGTTCCTAACTCTTATGTTCTTATATTAATCCATTCTCTGGTTATGCACTGAGAAATGTCCTTGCTAGCACTCCTCAAATCCTGCATTTTGTGCACTTCCAGCTAAAAGTATGAAATATCATGGGCTACAGACATCTCTCAAGCCACTGCCCCATGTGTTTCGTTTACACTTTACAGTGTACTTTGCAGGCAAGTCGGCAGCTCTCCCCTATCTCTGACCTCTTCCCATGGGATAGACCACATATTTACGGGGCAGTGCTGCATTGAGTCACACACCATCCTGACTTGGAAATATATCGTTGTTTCATCATCGTCGCTGGGTCACAATCCCTGAACTCCCTCCCTAACAGCACTGTGGGAGCACCTTCACCACACGGACTGCAGCGGTTCAAGAAGGCGGCTCACCACCACCTTCCCAAGGGGCAATTAGGGATGGGCAATAAATGCCGGCCTTGCCAGCAACGCCCACATCCCGTGAATGAATAAAAAAATATATATATCCTTGCTTTAAAATCCCCTTGCTCAATTTACAACCCATGCTGGGCAGAAAGCAGTTTTAACTTTTAACTCATTGTAAGCTTTCTGCAAAAATAGTGCTTCCTGATTTCTCTCCAGGACGGCAAGCTCTAATTTTATGGTGATGGCACCATGTTCTTGATTCCACGTCAGTGGAAATAGTTTCTCTGTAACTATGTGCAATCGTTTTCACATTTTAAACACCTCGATCAGATCACCTCAATCTTCTAAACGGGAGGGAATGCAGGCCAACGTTATGCAACCTGTCCTCATAATTTAACCCTTTTAGCCCCCGGTATCACTCTGGCGAATCTGCGCTTCTCCCCCTCCGAGGCCGATATATCCTTCCTGAGGGGCGGTGCCCAGAAATGATCGCAGTTACTCCAGGTGTGGTCTGTATAGTTGAAGCATAATTTTATCCGCTTTGTGTTCCAGCCCCTTTGAGATAAAGGCCAACAATCCTGTTGTATATGCAGACTATGGATGTACTCTCTGTGTGGTCACTGTGTGGTTGCATAAGATGGAGACGTGTTTACCTGATGTACTATCAATAAGGTTTACACTGTGTAGCTACATGCTGGCACCACTAGAGGGCGTAACTGGTGTAGACCGGGGTATCCTGCCCTGGTGGCAGGGCACAGTATAAAAGGCTGCCCACCATGATTGTGCCTCACTCTGGAGTTTGGAATAAAGGACCAAGGTCACCACAGTTTGAGTACAACACATTGCCTCGTGGAGTCATTCATAAGTACATTACAAACATAATAATTCCATTAGCCTTTTTAATTGTTTTTTGCACCTGCCCACTAGATTTTAATGATTTGTGTACGTGGGCCCCCAAATCTCTTTGCTCTTCTATAGTTCCTAATGTCTCTCCTGCTGTTCCCTGCATTTCTCTTGTAGTTCTCTTTTATGAAGATGGTCATGATTAAGGCAACTCTGAGATCTCCTGGCATGCTCTTCTCCTTCCAGATAAGAGAGACGAGGTCTTGCATTCATGCCAATAGTGGAGGAATCCCCATTGCGACTCTAGGAGGAGCTGTTCATCCACAGGGAGAAGACGATTGAGGAGGATTCTTGCGATGACTTTCCCAGTGGCCGACAGCAGTGAGCCGCAGTCGCACTTGTCCCCTTTTATGAACCTGGTCACGATTACGACATCTCTGAGATCTCCTGGCATGCTCTCCTCCTTCCAGATAAGAGAGATGGGATCATGCATTCATGCCAATAGTGGAGGAAGTGCATCCGGGAGGGCGCTGAGCATCTCGAGTCTCGTCGTCGAGAGCATGCAGTAATCAAACGCAGGCAGCGGAAGGAGCGTGCGGAAAACCAGACTCCCCACCCTTTCCTTCAACCACTGTCTGTTCCACCTGTTACAGAGACAGTATTTCCCGTTTTGGACTGTACAGCCACCTGAGAACTCATTTTTAGAGTGGAAGCAAGTCTTCCTCGATTTCGAGGGACTGCCTATGATGATGATAATGAATGTCTCTCCATTTAGAAAAGACTCCGATCTATCTTTCTTCGGTCCAAACTGGATGATCTCACACTTGCTCACGTTGAACTCCATCTGCCTTAGTTTTGGACACTCACTTAATATGTCTATATCTCTTTCCAACTTCCTGCTCCCATCTGCACTTCCTACAGTCCTTCCTAACTTAGTCTCATCTGCAAACTTAGATATACAACTCTCTATTCCTTCATCCAAGTAAATATGGGGCAAAATTGAGGTCCCAGAACAGATCCCTGAGGAACACCACTTGTCACAACCCATCTTTCAGAGTACCTACCCTTTATTCTCACTCTCCGTCTCCTACATCCCCACCAATTTCCAACCCAAGTCAAAAAGCTACCTCCAATTGCATACACTTGCATTTCTGCCACTAATCATTTGTTCAAAATATTAACGAATACCTTCTGGAAGTCCATATAGATAACATCCATATAAACTACTTTGTCTACCTTATTAATGACCTCTTCAAAAAATTAAATTAGATTAGTCAGACTTTACTTTAACAAAGGCATGTTAAGAACATAAGAACATAAGAAATTGGAGCAGGAGTCGGCCATTCGGTCCCTTGAACCTGCTCCGCCATTCAATAAGATCATAGCTGATCTGATCTTGGGCTCCCCATAACCCTTGACACCCTTATCATTCAAAAATTGGTACTCTCTGATCAGCCCATATATGCTCGTGCTCAGACGCTCTCTATCCCTAATGACAGATACTAGTAGCTTCCCCCATTACTGACGTTAAATTGACAGGCCTGTAGTTACCCGCTTTCTCTCTCCCACCCTTCTTAAGTAATGGAGTGTGACCTTAGCAATTTTCAAGTCAAATGACGCAATTACCGAATCAAGCGAGTTTTGAAAGATTATAGCTAACGCTTCTGCAGTTTCTTTGCCTTTTAATACCTTGGGGTGGAAGCCATCAAGTCCTAGAGACTTATCTATCCTGAGTCCCATTATTTGTTCCATTGCCATTCTTGAAACTAATATTGAATACATATGTTTGGGACTATTTTGTACACTTTTGAGCAATCAGAAAAAAGTCACAATACCCAGATAGATACCTGGGAAGTCTAGAACCAGGGGTCACAATCTCAGAATAAGGGGTCCGCCATTTAGGATTGAGATGAGGAGGAATTTCTTCACTCAGAGGGTGGTGAATCTTTGGATTCTCTACCCCACATGCTCAGTTGTTGAGGCTATTAAAGACAAAGATCGATAGATTTTTGGATATTAAAGGAATCGCGGGATATGGGGATAGTGCGGGAAAGTGTTGAGGTAGGTCAGCCATGATCTTATTGAATGGCGGAGCAGGCTCGAGGGGCCGAATGGCCGACTCCTGCTCCCAATTCTTGTGTTCTTATAGTAGTGTTGGCCTGCGATTTAAAAATTGTTAATTGATTTTGTTATATCTTAACTTTAGTATCAAGATTCACTAAGTTCACATCAAGAAGACTCTAAAAGAACTATAGATTAAATGCATATTCAATGGATACCAATCAGAAAGGTTGAAATTCAAATGAAAGTGCTGTCTGCCTTTTCAATTCTATCACTGCAGTTTGATCCAGAATCTGAATTCTCAAGTGACGCAGTTTTTGGAGCATTGCTCTGAAACACTTGGCATTGCACAGAAAGATCTGGAATTACATAAACACTTGGAATTGGAATGAAAAATACAAACCTGTGTCAACTCATCCCCCAAGTGGTGTCTTTGATGTCTGTTCACAGAAATACACTGACAGTGATGATCAGACATGCCTACACCATGGACCATCATACTTTTCCAGTTATGTGCATTTTCTGTTAGTCAGCTGCAATTCTCCAAAAACAAGTCCGTTCATGTGAAGTCAAATATCTCCATTTTTAAAATCACTGAAGAGATCACTGAGTTGTCATTGATAGAAATGTAAATTACAGGTATATAATAGATTAATTGCAGGTCCCAAGCATCCAATCAAATTCATCCAAATTCATCTGTGATACATCCTTTTTTTGATGTGGGCGTCACTGGCAAAGCCGGCAGTCGTTGTCCATCCCGAATTGCCCCTTGAGAAGGTGGTGGTGAGCCGCCTTCTTGAACCGCTGCAGTCCGTGTGGTGAAGGTGCTCCCACAGTGCTGTTAGGGAGGGAGTTCCAGGATTTTGAACCGGCGATGATGAAGGAATGACGATATGGAGGGGAACGTGGAGGTGGTGGTATTCCCATGCGCCTGCTGCCCTTGTCTTTCTAGGTGGTGGAGGTCATGAGTTTTTGAGGTGCTGCCGAAGAAGCCTTGGTGAGTTGCTGCAGTGCATTTGTAGATGGTGCACACTGCAGCCACGGTGCGCCGGTGGTGGAGGGAGTGAATGTTTAAGGGGTGGATGTGGTGCCAATCAAGCGGGCTGCTTTGTCCTGGATGGTGTCATGTGTCGACTGCCCTTGTCCTTCTGGGTGGTGGAGGCGGTGGGTTTGGAAAGTGCTGCCAAAGCCGGTAACCTCAAATGGTAACTTCCAATAATGACAGAAGCTGCTTTATAAACATCAAATATGTCATATGATCAAAGTGATAGCAGGGTGTTCCAACGCTTATGGAGTCTTGGAGCAATCCATTGGGAATGAAGCCCACAAGTTGCTGTTGGTATAATGTTTTACATCAGTGGAGATTCAACAATGGGCCAAAAGCAATGTCAGAACTGCAGTACAGAAATTAACCGCTCAGGTTGAACAGCTAAGTGAGCCCCTACCACCCCCTCACTCCCTCACCCCCCCATCCCCCGCACCCCACCATCCCTCACCCCACCTCACCCCAGCACCCCCTCACCCTACCCCCTCACACCCCCACCATCCCCTCAACCCTCACCACCCCATGCTCCACCACCCCTCATCCCCCACACCGCCCCTTAACCCCCCACACCACCTCCTCATCCCCCACAGCGCCCCCTCATCCCCCACACTGCCCCCTTAACCCCCCACACCACCCCCTCATCCCCCACACCGCCCCCTCATCCCCCACACTGCCCCCTTAACCCCCCACACCACCCCCTCATCCCCCACACTGCCCCTTAACCCCCCACACCACCCCCTCATCCCCCACACCGCCCCCTCATCCACCACACTGCCCCCTTAACCCCCCACACCACCCCCTCATCCCCCACACTGCCCCTTAACCCCCCATACCACCCCCTCATCCCCCACACCGCCCCCTCATCCCCCACACTGCCCCCTTAACCCCCCACACCACCCCCTCACCCCCCACACCACCCCCTCAACCCCCACCCCCTCATCTCACCCCCTCAACCCCCCACATTCCCTCACCCCACCCCAACACCCACTCAAACCCCCACCACCCCCCCACCTCATCCCTCCTCACACCCCCTCCACCACCTCACCCACCAACCACCCCCTCACCCCCCCACCTCCTTACCACCCCCACACCCCCCCACCTCCTTACCCCCCCCACCACCCCCTCGCTCCCCCACCACCCCCTCACAACCTCCCCCCACCTCCTTACCCCGACCACCACCCCCTCACACCCTCCCCCCACCTCCTTACCCCCACCACCCTACCCCATACAACTTTTCCCATCCATTCATCTCATCCACATGAAACAGAGGTAAAGGGAGAGGATTCACAGAGAAAATTGGGACTTTATTTAAAGGCAAGTAAATTGAATATTTTTCCACTTTCCAAGTTTGTGTGGGGTGCCATCAAGTCCCATTGCCCCAGTATGCCATCTGTACTGGGTACAGCAGAGAATTGCTGAAGAAAACCGAGGATCAGCAGGGTCACATTGACAGCAGAAAGAAAGGCAGAAAGAGAGAGAAAGAGAAAGAAAGAAAAAAAAGTGGGAAAGAGAGGGAAAAAAAGACTTGCATTTATATAGCGCCTTTCACAACGTCCCAAAGCACTTTACAGCCAATGAAGTACTTTTGAAGCGCTGTCACTGTTTTAATTTAGAAAACGCAGTCAATTTGCGCACAGCAAGACCCACAAACAGCAATGTGATAATGACCAGGTCATGTGCATCCAAACATGCAGATAGATTGTGCTGTGAAGTTGGTTTGTGGGATCACCTTTCCCGGTGATACTGGAACATCGGGTCTGATTCTCGGTTTGCTCTGCTGCAGTACGGACCGGTCTGCTGAGTTCGGCAAGCGTTGCAATCTGAGGGCTTAGCACGTAGCTGTGGTCACGGTTTAATGTGAGGTAGAACAGCCTTTGCAGCGTTCAGACAATTCCCACCTGCCTGCTTTAGTGCAGTTCTGGCTATACTTACTTTAGCAGCTTCTGGAGAGCATTAACCATTTATCTCATCTGCACCCTTGGTCTTTGATATCATTTGCCTGCCATCTCTCACCAAGCAGACTGTGCAGATCACCAGTGGGGAGGGTGCGCTAGGGTGAGCAGGGTAATCCCCAGCACTGAAGCAACATACAAATATGTCGATGCTCACCATGACCGCTCAGCTCCTTTGAAGTTTCTGTCCAGCAATCATCAGGCAACTCTTTTCAACAACAACAACAGTAATGTGTATTTATAGAGCACCTTTAACGTGGTAAAACGTCGCAAGGCGCTTCACAGGAGTGTTATCAAACAAAATTTGACACCGAACCACATAAGAAGATATTAGGGCAGGTGAGCAAAAACTTGGTCAAAGACCTAGGTTTTAAGGAGCGTCTTGAAGGAGGAAAGCGAGGTAGAGAGACGGAGAGTTTAGGCGGGGAGTTCCAGAGCTTGGGGCCCAGGCAGCTGAAGGCACGGCCACCGATGGTTGAGCGATTATAATCAGGGATGCTCAAGAGGCCAGAATTGGAGGAGCGCAGACATCTCAGGGGGTTGTGGGGCTGGAGGAGATTACAGAGATAGGAAGGGAGCGAGGTCACGGAGGAATTTGAAAACAAGTATGAGAATTTTGAAATGCAAAAAAAGCTGCAAAAGCTTGCTACATCCTACTCTCTCCACCGTCAGCGAGCTGTCACCAGCAGCTTCTACCCAAGCCAAGAGATCGCGCAAGGGTTCAATATGTAACCAGGCCTATCCTGCCGGTAGGCCTAGAACACTTATGGTGATAGTTAAGCTTGTACGCTCGCTCTCTTCGGAAAGTAAAGCCCAGAAAATGAAGCTTAATTCTCTGCTTAGCCTCTTGGACATCATGATCTGTTTATTTAAGTACTTTAACAACAACAACAACTTGTATTTATATAACGCCTTCAGCGTGGTGAAACGTCTCAAGGCGATTCACAGGAGTATTATGAGATAAAAAATTTGACACCGAGCTGCATAAGTAGAAATGAGCGCAGGTGACCAAAAGCTTGGTCAAAGAGGCAGGTTTTAAGGAGCGCCTTGAAGGAGGAAAGAGGTAGAGAGGCGGAGAGGTTTAGGCAGGGAGTTCCAGAGCTTGGGGCCCAGGCAACAGAAGGCACGGTCACCAATGGTGGAGCGATTATAATCAGGGATGCTCAAGAGGGCAGAATTAGAGGAGCGCAGATATCTCAGGGGGATTGTGGGGCTGGAGGAGGTTACAGAGATAGGGAGGGGCGAGGCCATGGAGGGATTTAAAAACAAGGATGAGAAATTTAAAATCTCATCTTAAATTAAGTATATAAGAACATAGAAAAAGGAGGAGGCCATTCAGCCCATTGAGTCTGTTCCAGCATACAATTAGATCGTGGCTGATCTGTACCTCAACTCCATTTGCCTGCCTTTGCTCTCCCCCCCCCTTGATAGCCTTATCCACAAAAATGTACCCATCTCAGTCTTGGAACTTTCAATTGACGTTCCCTTGACGGTGATCTCTCATTAGTTTTGATCGTCCCTTTTTGCATCTCTCATTACGTTCTTTGCATCTTGTTTTTTTTATAGCTTGCTTGTTTTCCTTGCATTTGTATAAGACTTTTCTTTAAATTTGTTGCTGTCTCATGGCTGGTTAACTACACAAGTGGAGCCTTTGTCTTTTAGGGGTATGTGCTGGTTCTATACTGGACAAATACTTCTTTAAATACCTCCCGCTGTTTGACTGTAGGTTTACCCATTACTATTCAACCTAATCCACAAGATGGATTCCTGGGATGAAGGGGTTGACTTATGAAGAAAGGTTGAGCAGGTTGGGCCTATACTCATTGGAGTTTAGAAGAATGAGAGGTGATCTTATTGAAACGTATAAGATTCTGAGGGGGCTTGACAGGGTAGATGCAGAGAGAATGATTCCCCTCGTGGGGGAATCTAGAACTAGGGGGCATAGTTTCAGAATAAGGGATTGCCCATTTAAAACGGAAATGAGGAGGAATTACTTCTCAGAGGGTCATGAATCTTTGGAATTCTCTACCCCAGAGAGCTGTGGAGGCTGGGTCATTTAATATATTTAAGGTGGAGACAGACAGATTCTTGAACGATAAGGGAGTCAAAGGTTATGGGGAGTGGGCGGGGAAGTGGAGTTGAGGCCAAGATCAGATCAGCCATGATCTTATTGAATGGCGAAGCAGGTTCAAGGGGCCGAATGGCTGACTCCTGCTCCTATTTCTTATATTCTTATAAGCTGAATTTGAGCTTCTAGCTCACTTGTTTCAGTTCTTATGCAAAGTGCATTCAAGTACCAAAATCTTATAACTGTTCCCACCCAGTCCTTATCGTCTGCTGGTGTTTTTTCTCTCACACTTTCGGCCTGCTGCAGGCCTATGTTCTCTGGAGTTTAGAAGAATGAGAGGTTATCATATTGAAACGTTAAAAAAATCTCACAGGGCTTGACAGTGTAGATGCAGGGATGATGTTTCCCACTGGCGGGGGATCTGGAACCATGGGTCACAGTCTCAGAATAAGGGGTCGGCCATTTACGACTGAGATGAGGAGGAATTTCTTCACTCAGAGGGTGGTAAATCTTTGCAATTCTCTACCCCAGAGGGCTGTGGATGCTGAGTCATTGAGTATATTCAAGACGGAGGAAAATAGGAGCAGGAGGAAGCCATTCAGCCCCTCGAGCCTGTTCCGCCATTCAATGAGATCATGGCTGATCTGTGATCTAACTCCATAAACTCTCTTTGGCGCATATCTCTTAATATCTTTGGTTAACAAAAAGCTATCAATCTCCGATTTAAAATTAACAATTGATCGAGCATCAATTGCCGTTTGCAGAAGAGAGTTCTACAACCCTTTGTGTGTAGAAGTGTTTCCTAATTTCCCTCCTGAAAGGTCTGGCTCTAATTTTTAGACTCTGCCCCCTAGTCCTAGGCTCCCCAACCAGCGGGAATAGTTTCTCTCGATCTACCCTATCTGTTCCCCTTAATATCCTGAAAACTTCGATCAGATCACCCCTTATCCTTCTAACTTCTAGGGAATACAGCCCTAGTTTGTGTAATCTCTCCTCGTAACTTAACCCCTGGAGTCCGGGTACCATTCTGGTAAACCCATGCTGCACTCCCTCCAAGGCCAATATATCCTCCCTCAGGTGTGGGGCCCAGAACTGCTCACAGTGCTCCAGGTGGGGTCTAACCAGGGCTTTGTACAGCTGCAGCATAACTTCTACCCCCTTGTATTCTAGTCCTCTAGATATAAAGGCCAGCATTCCATTAACTATTTTGATTATTTTCTGTATCTGTTCATGACATTTTAATGATTTATGTACCTGGAACCCCGCAAGCCTCTTTGGGCATCCACTGTTTTTAGCTTTTCACAATTTAGAAAGTACCTTGTTTTATAGGTCCAAAGTGGATGACCTCACATTTGCTTACATTGAAATCTATTTGCCCCATTTTTTGCTCAGTCACTTAATCTATCAATATCCCTCTGTAATTTCATGCTTTCATCTACACTGCCTCCAATGCCGCCTGTCTTTGTGATAGAGCGATAGATTTCTGGACTCGAGGGGAATCAAGGGATATGGGGATAGGGCGGAAAGTGGAGTTGAGGTCGAAGATCAGCTGTGATCTTATTGAATGGCGGAGCAGACTCGAGGGGGCCGAATGGCCTGCTCCTGCTCTAACTTCTTATGTTCCCCTCCCACTCCCCTGACAAACTTAAATCTCTCCCCACTATATTGAAGTCAGATGTTTTACATCTGAAATTATGCATCTCATTGTTAATGGAGATGATTCTGAAATCCACTCCAGGGCGGGGAATTTGGACAGGACAGTTTTTAGAAATAAATTTTGTTGCCAATTACAGAGCAAACAGATAGCTGGCACCTGCCCAAATGGGCCCAGAATCCGGGCATCACCAAGAAATTGTTTAAAAGGAAGCGAAATAATGATTTTGCAGCTTCAAAATAGGGTTCTAATCTGCTTGATTTTACTTAGCAATAATCCGTGATATAGAAACATAGAAAATAGGTGCAGGAGTAGGCCATTCGGCCCTTCTAGCCTGCACCGCCATTCAATTAGTTCATGGCTGAACATGCAACTTCAGTACCCCATTCCTGCTTTCTCACCATATCCCTTGATCCCCCTAGTAGTAAGGACTTCATCTAACTCCTTTTTGAATATATTTAGTGAACTGGCCTCAACAACTTTCTGTGGTAGAGAATTCCACAGGTTCACCACTCTCTGGGTGAAGAAGTTTCTCCTCATCTCGGTCCTAAATGGCTTACCCCTTATCCTTAGACTGTGATCCCTGGCTCTGGACTTCCCCAACATTGGGAACATTCTCCCTGCATCTAACCTGTCTGAACCCATCAGAATTTTAAACATTTCTATGAGGTCTCCTCTCATTCTTCTGAACTCCAGTGAATACAAGCCCAGTTGATCCAGTCTTTCTTGATATGTCAGTCCCGCCATCCCGGGAATCAGTCTGGTGAACCTTCGCTGCACTCCCTCAATAGCAAGAATGTCCTTCCTCAAGTTAGGAGACCAAATATGTGCACAATACTCCAGGTGTGGCCTCACCAAGGCCCTGTACAACTGTAGCAACACCTCCCTGCCCCTGTACTCAAATCCCCTCGCTATGAAGGCCAACATGCCATTTGCTTTCTTAACCGCCTGCTGTACCTGCATGCCAACCTTCAATGACTGATGTACCATGACACCCAGGTCTCGTTGCATCTCCCCTTTTCCTAATCTGTCACCATTCAGATAATATTCTGTCTCCTCACATTTATCCACATTATACTTCATCTGCCATACATTTGCCCACTCACCTAACCTATCCAAGTCACTCTGCAGCCTCATAGCATCCTCCTCGCAGCTCACACTGCCACCCAACTTGGTGTCATCCGCAAATTTGGAGATACTACCTTTAATCCCCTCGTCTAAATCATTAATGTATATTGTATATTCCTGCAGGAAATCAGGTGTAGGTGGCCGTTCCTGCAGTCTTGTTCTCATATTATATAAAGCAGGTATCTGTTCATGACATTTTAATGATTTATGTACCTGGAACCCCGCAAGCCTCTTTGGGCATCCCTGTTTTTAGCTTTTCACAATTTAGAAAGTACCCTGTTTTATAGGTCCAAAGTGGATGACCTCACATTTGCTTACATTGAAATCTATTTGCCCCATTTTTTGCTCAGTCACTTAATCTATCAATATCCCTCTGTAATTTCATGCTTTCATCTACACTGCCTCCAATGCCGCCTGTCTTTGTGATAGAGCGATAGATTTCTGGACTCGAGGGGAATCAAGGGATATGGGGATAGGGCGGAAAGTGGAGTTGAGGTCGAAGATCAGCTGTGATCTTATTGAATGGCGGAGCAGACTCGAGGGGCCGAATGGCCTACTCCTGCTCTAACTTCTTATGTTCCCCTCCCACTTCCCTGACAAACTTAAATCTCTCCCCGCTATATTGAAGTCAGATGTTTTACATCTGAAATTATGCATCTCATTGTTAATGGAGATGATTCTGAAATCCACTCCAGGGCGGGGAATTTGGACAGGACAGTTTTTAGAAATAAAGTTTGTTGCCAATTACAGAGCAAACAGATAGCTGGCACCTGCCCAAATGGGCCCAGAATCCGGGCATCACCAAGAAATTGTTTAAAAGGAAGCGAAATAATGATTTTGCAGCTTCAAAATAGGGTTCTAATCTGCTTTATTTTACTTGCAATAATCCGTGATATATTCCTGCAGGAAATCCAGTGTAGGTGGCCATTCCTGCAGTCTTGTTCTCATATTATATAAAGCAGGTATCGGAGGAGCATTAAGTGCTGTTGACACAGCTACCTGCTACTAATGAAGTCGTAAATCCGCTACACAGAAAAAGATCAGCTCTCCAATTACTGCAGTCTGTACAGGGAGCCTAATTTAAGGCTTTGTGCCCACTAATTGGGAGTTAGGCCCCAATCGTCTGGATATTTGAAGAGAAGCGGCTGCCAAGTTCAGTGTTTACAGCACATACACAATATCTGGTATCACCTTGAGGACATTTGTATTCTTTCCAGGGATTTGAGGTGGGCGGCAGCTTTCAGGCAGCAACACGGCAGGACTGTAGCCTCCGTGCGTCTGGAGCCCTGTGGATGTGGAGGAGAAACGTCGGCCAAAGTCTCACCTTTCAGCTCAAAAATATTTTGTCCTGCAAGCTGCTGGACGTGCGAGCTTATATGGGAACGGTATGGTAGAAGAATGGTTATGTTACTGGAACGAGTGATCCAGAGGCCTGGACTAATGATCCAGAGACAAGAGTTCAAATCCCACCATGGCAGCTGGGGAATTTAAATTCTGTTAATTAAATAAATCTGGAATTATCGCTAATGGTGACCATAAAGCTGTCGTATTGTTGTAATAATCCAACTACTTCACTAATGTCCGAGAGAATGAAATCTGTCGTCCTTACCCGGTCTGGCCTATATTATCATCGGCAGTCCCTCGGGGTCGAGGATGACTTGCTTCCACACTAAAAATGAGTACTCAGGTGACTGATGAACTCATTTTAAACGGTGGAAGATGCCTGTGCGTGAATTCTTTTAACGTGGGGTGGCCGTTGCACACCAGCCACCACACGGGCTTGACGGAGCAAGGTCCTGGTCCAGTAGCGAGGGGATCCGAGATGACTGGAGACCAGGATTCGCCGCATGTACCAATACATACACACAAACTCAAATGGCCTATATATGACTCCAGCAATGTGGTTGACTCTTAATTTCCCTCTGAAATGGCTTAGCAAGCCACTCAATTGTACCAAACTGCTATGAAAAGCAATGATAAGGACTGCAGCGGTTCAAGAAAGTGGCTCAACACCATCTTCTCAAGGGAAATTAAGGCCAGGCATTGAAGGTCGGCTTTGCCAGCGACGTCCACATCCCGTGAACTAACTTTTAAAATAACGAGCGTCTGGGACCTTGGTGATCTGCAAGACCAGCACTCTATCTCCTGAAAGAATGAGGTTTGAGAAAGAAATAAAGGAACTACCGAGAATGAAATAAAGTGAATTAGATACAGAAATAGAAATAAAAGAGAGGAAAAGAAAGATTGGATTAGGAGCGAGGGAAAAAAAGAAAGAGAAAGGAAAAGTAAGAATTTTTTAAAAAGATACATTTTAACTTAAAAGAATCTCGAACAACAATTTACTACAACAGCAACAACTTATAGTTATCTATCACCTTGAACGTCCCAAGGTGTTTCACAGGAGCATTATCAAACAAAATTTGACACCAAGCCACGGAAGTAGAAATTAGCGCAGGTGACCAAAAGCTTGGGCAAAAAAGTAGGTTTTAAGAAGGAAAGAGAGGTAGCGAGGCAGAGAGGTTTAGTGAGATAATTCCAGAGCTTGGGGCCCAGACAGCTGAAGGCACGGTTGCCAATGGTGGAGTGATTAAATCGGGGGATGCTCAAGGGACCAGAATTAGAGGAGCGCAGAGATCTCGGGGGGGGTTGTGGGGCTGGAGGAGATTACAGAGGTAGGGAGGGATTTGTAAACTACCTGCAGGAATAAAACTTCACAATTTAAATTGTTCCCTTTCTGGGCCGGAGAGGTTGAATGGCATTGCAGGAAGATAAAGCTCATCAGTAAAAATGTCCTTACAATGTTAGGTTCCAGCCCGAACTTTCTGCAGTGAGTTTAATGGACAAATAATGCAGCAAAGTCTTGAACCTCACTGGGAGGTTGCGGTATCCACGAAGCAACTCACGGCAATTCGCAACTCGCGGAGTGTGTCTTCCTCGCCGCAAGTTAACAGACGAGTTACACATTAATATCGGCAAGGGCCGTTAAACTCGCCGTGAATTCAGCAGCAAATTCTGGACCATGGTGTCCTGCCATGCTTTCAGCTGTGTCTCAGTGGGCAGCACTCTCACCTCTGAGTCTGAAGGTTGTGGGTTCAAGTCCCACTCCAGGGACTTGAGCATAAAAGTCTCAGCTGATGCTCCCAGTGCAGTGTTGAACCCACAACCTTCTGCCTCAGTAGGTGAGTGTGCTGCCCACTGAGCCATAGGTGATGCCAGGCTTGGGGTTTCTGAAGCTTGAGATTTATACTATTAAATAAAATAATTCCCACACCAATTGCGCACATGATGCATGAATCTCGAGGACTACATCTTAATAAGAACATAAGCAATAGGAGCAGGAATAGGCCATACAGCTCCTTGAGCCTGCTCTGCCATTCAATAAGATCATGGCTGATCTGATCATGGACTCAACTTCATGTCCCCACCCGCTTCCAATAACCCCTTATCTCCTTATCATTTAAGAAACTGTCTATTTCTGTCCTAAATTTATTCAATGTCCCGGCTTCCACAGCTCTCTGAGGCAGCAAATTCCACAGATTTACAACCCTTTGAGAGAAGAAATTTATCATCTTTGTTTTACATGGGCGGCCCCTTATTCTAAGATCATGCCCCCTAGTTCTAGTCTCCCCCATCAGTGGAAACATCCTCTCTGCATCCACCTTGTCAAGCCTCCTCATAATCTTATACGTTTCGATAAGATCACCTCTCATTCTTCTGAATTCCAATGAGTAGAGGCCCAACCTGCTCAACCTTCCTTCATAAGTCAATCCCCTCATCCCCGGAATCAACCTAGTGAACCTTCTCTGAACTGTCTCCAAAGCAATTATATCCTTACGTAAATATGGAAACCAAAACTGCACGCAATTCGGGCTCCCTGACTCCTGAAAGAAGCTGTCCCAACACATCTCCTCACTATGGTTGTGTTATCCATTAAACGGTGGTAACAATCTGACAACATAATAGCTCCTGTTGCTGGAATGTGTTTATCACAGGCACAAATTAACATAACAGTGTTTCGGCCAATAACTCCTGCAGCTCACTTAATCAATTGCTGCAATCCCTTGCCTGCGCCTGACGGACAGTTTGAAACCACGCCGATTATCTCTTTTGCGTGTAAAGGGGGATTTTTAAATGTCCTTTCTGGCATTTAGTCAAACACACCAGAAGGTGCCAAATGGAGGAAGTGTCAACACTGATTCGAGCAAACCCAACTTCCAATTGCTTACTGACTCATTCCATTCTCTCACGGCAGAGGATGGCCCAGTCCCAACAATGGAAAAGGCGAAGATGGCAGAAAGATAGACAGACTTGGATTTATAGTATGCCTTTCACCACCACCGGACGTCCCAAAGCGCTTTACAGCCAATGAAGTATTTTTGAAGCGTAGTCACTGTTGTAATGTGGCGAACGTGACAGCCAACTTGCGCAAAGCAAGCTCCTACACACAGCACTGTGATAATCAGATAATCTGTTTTAGTGATGTTGATTGAGGGATAAATATTGACCAGGACCCCAGGGATAACTCCCCTGCTCTTCATTGAGATAGTGCCATTGGATTTTTTATATCCACCTGAGAGGACAAACTGGGCCTCGGTTTAACGTCTCATCTGAAAGACGGCACCTCCAACAATGCAGCACTCCCTCAGAACTGCACTGGAGTGTCAGCTTAGATTTTTGTGCTCAAATCTCTGGAGTGCGACTTGAACCCACAACCTTCTGACTCAGAGGCGAGAGTGCTACAGCTCATAGCTCATACTGTCCCAGTTCTGGGCACAAGTATCAAGCCCAAGATCAGGGTTTTAGAAAAGGTTATGGCCTTCCAATAAAAACTTTAATGAAAGTATTAAAAGACAAAAAAGCCAATTTCATTAATGTTACGTTATTGTGAAATATGTAATTCTTTGAATGTTTCAATTTATTTTAAACTCTTATTTTGGAGGTTAGAAATTTCAGTTACTAACAAAAATAGCGGTTCGAAGAGTTGTGGTGAAAAATGATGAAAAGAAAAACTTGCATTTCTATAGTGCTTTTCACGACCACCGGACATCCCAAAACGCTTCACAGCCAATGAAGTACTTTTTAAAGTGTATTCACTGCAATAATGTAGGTAATACTGCAGCTAATTTGCGCACAGCAAGCTCCAACAAGCAGAAATGTGATAATGACCAGACAATTTAATTTAGTCATAAATATTGGCCAGGACACCAGTGGCAATTCCCCTGCTTTTCTTCTAAATAATGCCATGGGATTTTTTACATCCACCTGATAGGGTAGACGGGGTCTCGGTTTAACGTCTCATCTGAAAGACAGGGCAGCCCTCCCTCAGTATTGCATTGGAGTGTCAGCCTAGATTTTTGTGCTCAAGTCTCTGGACTGGGACTTGAACCCACAACCTTCGGACCAAGAGTGGTACCCACTGAGCCACAGCTGACACTATTCAAATGAGAAGAAATATTTGAGTGATTTTTTTGAGAAAAGACAACACAGTACCACTCAGTGGTCAGACTGTGCGATTACAAGGTGATTGGTCTATGTTGCTAATTTCCATTATGTGGATATCAAGGTTCCCTTGAAGCTGCACGCGTCAGTGGACGCGCAGTGATCTGCAAGGTCCCGTGCAGGCCGCTCACAAGCTATTCCATTTGAAATACCCCGCATGCACAGAACTTTAAAGGGACCGCGCATTGACACATATCCACAGCATAACTAAGACCACCGATTTCCACCTCCGTAACATTGCCTGTCTCCATCCCTGCCTCAGCTCATCTGCTGCTGAAGCCCTCATCCATGCAATTGTTACCTCTAGACTTGACTATTCCAATGCACTCCTGGCCGGCCTCCCACATTCTAGAGGTGATCCAAAACTCAGCTGCCCATGTCCTAACTCGTACCAAGTCCCGCTCACCCATCACCCCCTGTGCTCGCTGACCTACATTGGCTCCCAGTTAAGCAACGCCTCTATTTCAAAATTCTCATCTTTGTTTTCAAATCTCTCCGTGGCCTCGCTCCTCCCTAGCTCTGTAATCTCCTCCAGCCCCACAAACCCCTCCCCCTCGCCGCCCCCCCCCCCCCTTCCCCGAGATGTCTGCGCTCCTCTATTTCTGGCCTCTTGAGCATCCCTGATTAGAATCGCTCAGCCATTGGCGGCCGTACCTTCTGTTGCCTAGACTCTGGAACTCCCTGCCTAAACCTCTCCACCTCTCTCCTCCTTTAAGATGCTCCTTAAAATCTACCTGTCTGACCAAGCTTTTGGTCACCTGATCTAATATCTCCTTATGTGGCTCGGTGTCAAATTGTTTGGCTCATAATACTCCTGTGAAGCACCTTGGGACGTTTCACTATGTTAAAGGCGCTATATAAATACAAATTAATGTTGTTGTTGAAATAAACAGACTACGCACAACAAGACAATTGGCAACAGATAATGTATGAAAGTTGATACAAATGTGTGCTTAAAAAGCATTACGACAGGACTAAAGATTATGTAGACAGGAAGGGTGCATAGACATAAGATTTTTTAATCAGAAATAGTTGTTATATGCCAACATTACACAATGCACGAGATAATATATAATAAACTACACTGTGTCCAAATATCATAAATATCTTATTTTCAGTGTTTATAATTTCCTATGAGTCACATAACATTACTGTTACAACAACAACAACAACTTGTATTTATATAGTGCCTTTAACGTAGTGAAATGTCCCAAGGCGCTTCACAGGAGTATTATGAGATTAAAAATTTGACACCGAGCGCAGGTGACCAAAAGCTTGGTAAAAGAGGTAGGCTTTAAGGAGCGTCTTGAAGGAGGAAAGAGAAGTAGAGAGGTGGAGAGGTTTAGGCAGGGAGTTCCAGAGCTTGGGGCCCAGGCAACAGAAGGCATGGCCACCAAGATGCTCAAGAGGGCAGAATTAGAGGAGCGCAGACATCTCGGAGGGTTGTGGGGCTGAAGGAGATTACAGAGATAGGGAGGGTGAGGCCAGGAAGGGATTGGAAAACAAGGATGAGAATTTTGAAATCGGGGCGTTGCTTAACCGGAAGCCAATGTAGGTCAGCGAGCACAGGGGGTGATGGGTGAGCGGGACTTGGTACGAGTTAGGATACGGGCAGCCGAGTTTTGGATCACCTCGAGTTTACGTGGGTTAGAATGTGGGAGGCCGGCCAGAAGTGCATTGGAATAGTCAAGTCTAGAGGTAATAATTGCATGGATGAGGATTTCATCAGCAGATGTCATAAAATAGTGACATACACTCTCCTTCTGTATGCTGAAACGCAAACCGCCTCCTATTCTCCTTTGTGATAAATTCAGCAAAGTCAAAATAAACCACTGCAGAGAAAGTCTCGCCTTTGATGTGCAGAGAAAGAGTATGCAGCGCCGTGTGTCTTGAGGGAAAGCACAGTATTTTTCCCTTTTACATCATCTTTTTCTCTGACGTGGCCAAAACAGATCTCTCTTATATACGACGATGGCAGAACATTAAGGTTACCAGGGAAAGCTAGACAATTGAAGTGGAGTTCTGGAGATATTTCTGCTGTGAAGGTGGGTGGGAAGCAATGTGGCGTGTAATTTATGCTTGCGTGCGCTGTCCCTTTAAATGTGTTGCCCAGCGGCCCATGCCGCAGGTCTTGGTGGGACATTAGTGCCAAGTTGTTGAGCTTCAAAAATAAGCCTTTCATGACCTCAGGACGTCCCAAAGTGCTTTACAGCCAATTAAGTACTTGTTTGTTTTTCACCTTTGAAATGGAGAAAACAAAGCAGCCAACTTGTGCATAGCAAGCTCCCACAAATAGCAATGTGATTTTTTTTATTCGTTCCTGAGATGTGGACGTTGCTGGCAAGGCCAGCATTTATTGCCCATCCCTAATTGCCCTTGAGAAGGTGGTGGTGAGCTGTCTTCTTGAACCACTGCAGTCCGTGTGATGAAGGTACTCCCACAATGCTGTTAGAGAGGGAGTTCCAGGATTTTGACCCAGCGACAATGAAGGAATGGTCAATGTATAACTTGGAGGGGAACATGGAGGTGGTGGTGTTCCCATGCGCCTGCTGCCCTTGTCCTTCTAGGTGGTAGAGGTTGCGGGTTTGGGAGGTGCTGCTGAAGAAGCCTTGGCGAGTTGCTGCAGTGCATCTTGTAGATGGTACACACTGCAGCCACGGTGCGCCGGTGGCGGAGGGAGTGATTGTTGAAGGTGTGGATGGGGTGCCAATCAAGCGGGTTGCTTTGTCCTGGATGATGTCGAGCTTCTTGAGTGTTGTTGGAGCTGCACTCATCCAGGCAAGTGGAGAGTATTCCATCACACTCCTGACTTATGACTTGTAGGTGGCGGAAAGGCTTTGGGGAGTCAGGAGGTGAGACACTCGCCGCAGAATACCCAGCCTCTGACCTGCTCTTGTTGCTACAGTATTTATAAGATCATAAGAAATAGGAACAGGAATAGGCCATACGGCCCCTCGAGCCTGCTCCGCCATTCAATAAGATCATGGCTGATCTTCTACCTCAACTCCACTTTCCTGCACTATCCCCATATCCCTTGATTCCCTTAATATCCAAAAATCTTTCGATCTCTGCCTTGAATATACTCAACAACTGAGCCTCCACAGTCCTTAGGCATAGAGAATTCTAAAGATTCCCAACCCTCAGTATGAAGAAATTCCTCATCATCTCGGTCTTAAATGGCCGACACCTTATCCTGTGACTATGCCCTCTAGTTTTAGACTCTCCAGCCAGGGGGAACATCCTCTCAGCATCTACCCTGTCAATCCCCCTCAGAATCTTAATTGTTTTCATGAGATCACTTCTCATTCTTCTAAGAGAGTATAGACTCAATCTGCTCAATACCTCTTCATAGCAGAACCCTCTCATCCCAGGGATCATCTAGTGAACCTTTGTTCCTCTATCTCCAAGGCAATCCTTCCTCTGATAAGGAGACTAAAACTGTGCACAGTACTCCAAAGTGTGGTCTCACCAAAGCTCTGTACATCTGTAGCAAGACTTCCTCACTCCCTCAGTACTGCACTGGAATATCAGCCTAGATTTTACAGTTTTAGTCCCTTGAATGGGGCTTGAACGCATGCTGTTCTAGACTCAGAGGGAGAGTGTTACCATCGTGCCACAGCTAACACCAGCTCTAAAAAGGGTCACTCCTCATTGAGCATTCCATCTCGTGGAAGTTTTAAGATCTGAACAGTCCCTCATCCGAGAAATTGAGATGATTTATGCAGGAAGACTTACCTCAGTGAATATAATATTTTCAATAATGTATTGGCTACACTGAATCAAACTCGATCAACTTAGGTTCTAAGATTATGTTACATCATCCAAGCTTATTGCCAAGAGAATGGTATAAGTCCAAAAACTGGAACATTCTGGCATGCAAGTCTGGGCTGAGTTGTGATGAAGAATTCCATATATTCAGTTGATCTCCTGGGGGCTTAGGAGAGGAATTTTCCAGAATAGTTTTTCCCTTATTGGCCCCGGGTTTTTCTCTTTTTTGGCTCTTCCAGGAGATCAGAAGGCTGCAGGAAGGTGGGGAGGGGAGATGGGGGCGGTATAAAGTGTCTCGCCATGATGTTCCAGCCATGATGGGGCAGGCATGATGAACCAGGTAGTCTTTTCCTGCCCATCAATTTTGTACATTTGCATAATTATTTGACAAATTACAGCTCACATTAGATATAACATTAATTCTATGTCAAAAATAAATCAAGACAAATAAAAGAAAGACTTGCATTTATATAGCGCCTTTCATGACTTCCGGATGTCAAAAGTACTTTACAGCCAATGAAGTACTTTTGGAGTGTAGTCACTGTTGTAATGCAGGAAACGCGGCAACCAATCTACCCACAGCAAGCTCCCACAACCAGCAATATGATAATGACCAGATGATCTGTTTTAGTGATGTTGATTCAGGGATAAATATTTATAATTGTACTGCTCCTAGAAAAATTAATTCTCCGATCTGTGGAATTTCTCACCTCCTTCATTACATTACATTTCCTACATTATGACAGTGACAGCACTTCAGAAGTACTTCTCCGTAGCATCACCCGTCTCTGCCCCTGCCTCAGCTCATTCGCTGGTGAAACCCTCATCCATGCCTTTGTTACCTCTAGACTTGACTACTCCAACGCACTCCTGGCTGCCCTCCCACATTCTACCCTACGTAAACTAGAGGTGATCCAAAACTCAGCAGCTCGTGTCCTAAATCACACCAAGTCCCACTCACCCGTCACCCCCTGTGCTCGCTGACCTACATTTGCTCCCGGTTAAGCAATGCCTCAATTAAAAAAATTCTCATCCTTGTTTTCAAATCCCTCCCTGGCCTCGCCCCCCCCACCCTATCTCTGCAATCTCCTTCAGCCTCACAACTCCCCGAGATGTCTGCGCTCCTCTAATTCTGCTCTCTTGAGCATCCCTGATTATAATCGCTCAACCATCGGTGCCCGTGCCTTCCGTTGCCTGGGCCCCAAGCTCTGGAACTCCCTCCCTAAACCTCTCCGCCTCTCTACCTCTTTCCTCCTTTAAGACCTTCTTTAAAACCTATCTCTTTGACCAAGCTTTTGGTCACCTGCCCTATTTTTTCCTTATGTGGCTCGGTGTCAAATTTTTTGTCTCATAATATTCCTGTGAAGCGCCTTGGGACGTTTTTCTACGTTAAAGGCGCTATATAAATTCAATGTTGTTGATTGGCTGTAAAACACTTTGGGACATCCTGAGGTCTCTGAAGGGGCTATAGAAATGCAAGTCTTTCTTTTATTCTTCATTCTTCTCTCCCTCTTACAATCTACAGGCTTTTAAAATCTAAGCATAAAATCCCCACATCATTACCATCTTTTCTACTTCTCTGGGCACCCTTATCCATTCACATAAGCTTCACAATAACAGTGAGTTGGATTATATGTAACTTTTTCTAATAATATAACGTTCTGTATTTCTGCAGATCAAGTCACAGAATAACCTACAGTTTACAATATAAGATGTGGTACTTTCATTTAGTAGTTTGGGAACAGTAATTCATTCACATATAAACAGAAGGGGCTTGTAAAAGATTCCGATTGGGCCCTTTGATTGATGCCCCTTCAAGAGAAGTTTAGTACAGGCTGGCCTTTATTCAAAAGACAACAAATTCAGCTGCAGACCTTAAGGGTGGAAGTTAGTATCCCCAGTGATATTGTATCTCGCCTCAGAGTCAGAAGGTTAGAAACATAGAAACATAGAAAATAGGTGCAGGAGTAGGCCATTCGGCCCTTCGAGCCTGCACTGCCATTCAATGAGTTCATGGCTGAACATGCAACTTCAGTACCCCATTCCTGCTTTCTCGCCATACCCCTTGATCCCCTTAGTAGTAAGGACAACATCTAACTCCTTTTTGAATATATTTAGTGAATTGGCCTCAACAACTTTCTGTGGTAGAGAATTCCACAGGTTCACCACCCTCTGGGCAAAGAAGTTTCTCCTCATCTCGGTCCCAAATGGCCCACCTCCCATCCCTAGACTGTGACGCCTGGTTCTGGATTTCCCCAACATTAATAAGAACATAAGAACATAAGAATTAGGAACAGGAGTAGGCCATCTAGCCCCTCGAGCCTGCTCCGCCATTCAAAAAGATCATGGCTGATCTGGCCGTGGACTCAGCTCCACTTACCCGCCCGCTCCCCATAACCTTAATTCCCTTATTGGTTAAAAATCTATCTGTGATTTGAATATATTCAATGAGCTAGCCTCAACTGCTTCCTTGGGCAGAGAATTCCACAGATTCACAACCCTCTGGGTGAAGAAATTCCTTCTCAACTTGGTTTTAAATTGGCTCCCCCGTATTTTGAGGCTGTGCCCCCTAATTCTAGTCTCCCCAACCAGCGGAAACAACCTCTCTGCCTCTATCCTGAATCTATCATCATAAGGTAACCCCCTCATCTCTGGAATCAGCCTAGTGAATCGTCTCTGTACCCGCTCCAAAGCTAGTATATCCTTCCTTAAGTAAGGTGACCAAAACTGCATGTAGTACTCCAGGTGCAGCCTCACCAATACCCTGTACAGTTGCAGCAGGACCTCCCTGCTTTTGTACTCCATTCCTCTCGCAATGAAGGCCAACATTCCATTCACCTTCCTGATTACCTGCTGTACCTGCAAACTAACTTCTTGGGATTCATGCACAAAGACCCCCAGGTCCCTCTGCACCGCAGCATGTTGTAATTTCTCCCCATTCAAATAATATTCCCTTTTACTGTTTTTTTTCCAAAGTGGATGACCTCACATTTTCCGACATTGTATTCCATCTGCCAAACCTTAGCCCATTCACTTAATCTCTCTGCAGCCTCTCTGTGTCCTCCACACAACCCGCTTTCCCACTAATCTTTGTGTCATCTGCAAATTTTGTTACACTACACTCTTTCCCCTCTTCCAGGTCATCTATGTATATTGTAAACAGTTGTGGTCCCAGTACCGATCCCTGTGACACACCACTAACCACCGATTTCCAACCCGAAAAGGACCCATTTATCCCGACTCTCTGCTTTCTGCCAGCCAATTCTCGATCCATGCTAATACATTTCCTCTAACTCCGTGTACCTTTGTCTTCTGCAGTAACCTTTTGTGTGGCTCCTTATCGAATGCCTTTTGGAAATCTAAATACACCACATCCATCGGTACACCTCTATCCACCATGCTCGTTATATCCTCAAAGAATTCCAGTAAATTAGTTACACATGATTTCCCCTTCATGAATCCATGTTGCGTCTGCTTGATTGCACTATTCCTATCTAGATGTCCTACTATTTCTTCCTTAATGATAGCTTCAAGCATTTTCCCCACCACAGATGTTAAACTAACCGGCCTATAGTTACCTGCCTTTTGTCTGCCCCCTTTTTTAAACAGAGGCGTTACATTAGCTGCTTTCCAATCCAATGGTACCTCCCCAGAGTCCAGAGAATTTTGGTAGATTATAACGAATGCATCTGCTATAACTTCCGCCATCTCGTTTAATACCCTGGGATGCATTTCATCAGGATCAGGGGTCTTGTCTACCTTGAGTCCCATTAGCCTGTCCAGCACTACTCCCTTAGTGATAGTGATTGTCTCAAGGTCCTCCCTTCCCACATTCCCGTGACCAGCAATTATTGGCATGATTTTTGCATCTTCCACTGTGAAGACCGAAGCAAAATAATTGTTTAAGGTCTCAGCCATTTCCACATTTCCCATTATTAAATCCTCCTTTTCATCTTCTAAGGGACCAACATTTACTTTAGTCACTCATTTCCGTTTTAAATATCGGTAAAAGCTTTTACTATCTGTTTTTATGTTTTGCGCAAGTTTACATTCGTAATCTATCTTCCCCTTCTTTATTGCTTTCTTAGTCATTCTTTGCTGTCGTTTAAAATTTTCCCACTCTTCTAGTTTCCCACTAACCTTGGCCACCTTATACGCATTGGTTTTTAATTTGATACTCTCCTTTATTTGCTTGGTTATCCACGGCTGGTTATCCTTTCTCTTACCACCCTTCTTTTTCACTGGAATATATTTTTGTTGAGCACTATGAAAGAGCTCCTTAAAAGTCCTCCACTGTTCCTCAATTGTGCCACCGTTTAATCTGTGTTCCCAGTCTTCTTTAGCCAATTCTGCCATCATCCCACTGTAGTCCCCTTTGTTTAAGCATAGTACGCTCGTTTGAGACACTACTTCCTCACCCTCAATCTGTATTACAAATTCAACCATACTGTGATCACTCATTCCGAGAGGATCTTTTACTAGGAGATCGTTTATTATTCCTGTCTCATTACACAGGACCAGATCTAAGATAGCTTGCTCCCTTGTAGGTTCTGTAACATACTGTTCTAAGAAACAATCCCGTATGCATTCTATGAATTCCTCCTCAAGGCTACCCCGTGCGATTTGATTTGACCAATCGATATGTAGGTTAAAATCCCCCATGATTATTGCCGTTCCTTTTTCACATGCCTCCATTATTCCCCTGATTATTGTTCACCCTACCATGAAATTATTATTTGGGCGTTTCTAAACTACGCCCACCTGTGACTTTTTCCCCTTACTATCTCTAATCTCCACCCACAATGATTCAACATTTTGTTCATTAGAACCAATATCGTCTCTCACAACTGCCCTGATATCATCCTTCATTAACAGAGCTACCCCACCTCCCTTCCCCTCTTGTCTATCTTTCCGAATTGTCAGATACCCCTGTATGTTTAATTCCCAGTCTTGGCCACCCTGCAACCACGTTTCAGTAATGGCCACCAAATCATACCCATTTGTAATGATTTGTGCCATCAACTCATTTACTTTGTTTCGAATGCTGCGTGCGTTTAGGTAAAGTGTTTTAATACTAGTTTTTAAACCATGATTTTTAGTTTTGACCCCTTCTGTAGCCCCTTTATATTCATACATATTGTTCCTTCCTATCACCTTGTGGTTTACACTTACCCCAGTGCTACTCTGCTCTATTGCCTCCTGCCTTTTGCATTCATTCTTGGGGTTCTTTCATCTGAGCTCTCACCCACCCTAACTAGCTCAGATCCCTCTCCTGGGTTCCCATCCCCCTGCCAAGCTAGTTTAAAGCCCTCCCAACCATACTATCAAAACCACCCAGGAGAACATTGGTCCCGTCTCTGTTGAGGTGTAACCTGTCCGACTTGTACAGGTCCCACCTACCCCAGAAGCGGTCCCAATTGTTCAGGAAATTAAAGCCCTCCCTCCTACACCAATGGGAGAGTGGAGAGCACCAGTTCCCACTGTCACAGGATGGGAGATTGGAGAGCACCAGTTCCAACTGTCACAGGACAGGAGAGTGGAGAGCACCAGTTCCCACTGTCACAGGACAGAGCGTGGAGAGCACCAGTTCCCACTGTCACAGGACAGAGCGTGGAGAGCACCAGTTCCCACTGTCACAGGACAGAGCGTGGAGAGCACCAGTTCCCACTGTCACAGGACGGGAGATTGGAGAGCACCAGTTCTAACTGTCACAGGACGGGAGAGTGGGGAGCACCAGTTCAAACTGTCACAGGACGGGAGAGTGGGGAGCACCAGTTCAAACTGTCACAGGACAGAGAGTGGAGAGCACCAGTTCCAACTGTCGCAAGACGGGAGAGTGGAGAGCACCAGTTCCAACTGTCGGAGGACGGGAGAGTGGAGAGCACCAGTTCCAACTGTCACAGGACGGGAGAGTGGGGAGCACCAGTTCAAACTGTCACAGGACGGGAGAGTGGGGAGCACCAGTTCAAACTGTCACAGGACAGAGAGTGGAGAGCATCAGTTCCAACTGTCGCAAGACGGGAGAGTGGAGAGCACCAGTTCCAACTGTCGGAGGACGGGAGAGTGGAGAGCACCAGTTCCAACTGTCACAGGACGGGAGAGTGGGGAGCACCAGTTCAAACTGTCACAGGACGGGAGAGTGGGGAGCACCAGTTCAAACTGTCACAGGACAGAGAGTGGAGAGCATCAGTTCCAACTGTCGCAAGACGGGAGAGTGGAGAGCACCAGTTCCAACTGTCACAGGACGGGAGAGTGGAGAGCACCAGTTCCAACTGTCGCAAGACAGGAGAGTGGAGAGCACCAGTTCCAACTGTCACAGGACGGGAGAGTGGAGAGCACCAGTTCCAACTGTCACAGGAGAGAGAGTGGAGAGCACCAGTTCCCACTGTCACAGGACGGGAGAGTGGAGAGCACCAGTTCCAACTGTCGCAGGATGGGAGAGTGGAGAGCACCAGTTCCCACTGTCGGAGGACAGGAGAGTGGAGAGCACCAGTTCCCACTGTCACAGGACGGGAGAGTGGGGAGCACCAGTTCCCACTGTCACAGGACGGGAGAGTGGAGAGCACCAGTTCCAACTGTCGGAGGACGGGAGAGTGGAGAGCACCAGTTCCAACTGTCACAGGACGGGAGAGTGGGGAGCACCAGTTCCAACTGTCACAGGACGGGAGAGTGGAGAGCACCAGTTCCAACTGTCGGAGGACGGGAGAGTGGAGAGCACCAGTTCAAACTGTCACAGGACAGAGAGTGGAGAGCACCAGTTCCAACTGTCGCAGGATGGGAGAGTGGAGAGCACCAGTTCCCACTGTCACAGGATGGGAGAGTGGAGAGCACCAGTTCCCACTGTCGGAGGACGGGAGAGTGGAGAGCACCAGTTCCCACTGTCGGAGGACGGGAGAGTGGAGAGCACCAGTTCCCACTGTCGGAGGACGGGAGAGTGGGGAGCACCAGTTCCAACTGTCACAGGACGGGAGAGTGGAGAGCACCAGTTCCAACTGTCACAGGATGGAAGAGTGGAGAGCACCAGTTCCCACTGTCGGAGGACGGGAGAGTGGAGAGCACCAGTTCCCACTGTCGGAGGACGGGAGAGTGGAGAGCACCAGTTCCCACTGTCGGAGGACGGGAGAGTGGAGAGCACCGGTTCCCACTGTCGGAGGACGGGAGAGTGGAGAGCACCAGTTCCCACTGTTGGAGGACGGGAGAGTGGAGAGCACAAGTTCCAACTGTCACAGGACAGAGAGTATTGTGGGTTTAAGTCCCACTCCAGAGACTTGAGCATAAATCTAGGCTGACACTCCAGTGCAATGCTGAGGGAGTGCCGCACTGTCCGAGGTGCCGTCTTTTGGATGAGACGTTAAACCAAGGACCCCATCTGACCCCTCAGGTGGACGTAAAAGATCCCATGGCACTATTCCAACGAAGAGCAGGGGCATTATCCCCAGTGTCCTGGGGCCAATACTTATTCCTCAACCAACATCACTAAAAATGATATCATCTGGCCATTATCACTGCTGTTTGTAGGAACTTGCTGTGACCAAATTGGCTGCTGCGTTCTTAACATTACAACAGTGACTACACTTCAAGAGTACTTCATTGCCTGTGAAGCACTTTGGGACACCCTGAGGTTGTGAAAGGCGCTATATTAATACAATTGTTTTAACTTTATGAATGCTTATCTTGCTCATGTCCAGTTCCTTTCCCTGCTAGTGTAGTGGAGGCATTATTGAGTTAAAATAGCAGAGACAGAAATCTGATAGAAACCTTAAACCCTCGTACAATAATATTATCTACGGTTACTTCTAGCCTATAGTTTTAAATATGTTGTCCAATTCATTTAGAAGCGGCCGTGCAGTGGTCTGGAGATCCCGCGTAGGCTGCTCACTGGCTTTACAATGGTAATAACCGCACATGCACAAAACATTGGCCTGGGTTTTTGTCTGGTTTTTGCCTCTTTCACGAGATCACATGGCTCCAGTTGGGGTGCAGTGTGGATGTTTTTAGTACAGGGGTGTTGCAGTGGTGTGGGGCAGACTGATTGGGCTGGGTGCTGTTTGCCTTTCTGTCATTATTCATAGAAACATAGAAACATAGAAAATAGGTGCAGGAGTAGGCCATTCGGCCCTTCGAGCCTGCACCGCCATTCAATGAGTTCATGGCTGAACATGCAACTTGAGTACCCCATTCCTGCTTTCTCACCATACCCCTTGATCCCCTTAGTAGTAAGGACTATATCTAACTCCTTTTTGAATATATTTAATGAATTGGCCTCAACAACTTTCTGTGGCAGAGAATTCCATAGGTTCACCACTCTCTGGCTGGAGAAGTTCCTCCTCATCCTCGGTCTTAAATGGCTTACCCCTTATCCTTAGACTGTGACCCCTGGTTCTGGACTTCCCCAACATTGGGAACATTCTTCCTGCATCTAACCTATCTAAACCCATCAGAATTTTAAACGTTTCTATGAGGTCCCCTCTCATTCTTCTGAACTCTAGTGAATACCAGTTGATCCAGTCTTTCTTCATAGGTCAGTCCCGCCATCCCGGGAATCAGTCTGGTGAACCTTCGCTGCACTCCCTCAATAGCAAGAATGTCCTTCCTCAGGTTAGGAGACCAAAACTGTACACAATACTCCAGGTGTGGCCTCACTAATGCCCTGTACAACTGTAGCAACACCTCCCTGCCCCTGTACTCAAATCCCTCGCTATGAAGGCCAACATGCCATTTGCTTTCTTAACCGCCTGCTGTACTTGCATGTACTCATGTACCATGACACCCAGGTCTCGTTGCATCTCCCCTTTTCCTAATCTGTCACCATTTAGATAATAGTCTGTCTCTCTGTTTTTACCACCAAAGTGGATAACCTCACATTTATCCACATTATACTTCATCTGCCATGCATTTGCCCACTCACCTAACCTATCCAAGTCGCTCTACAGCCTCATAGCATCCTCCTCGCAGCTCACACTGCCACCTAACTTAGTGTCATCCGCAAATTTGGAGATACTACATTTAATCCCCTCGTCTAAATCATTAATGTACAGTGTAAACAGCTGGGGCCCCAGCACAGAACCTTGCGGTACCCCACTAGTCACCGCCTGCCATTCTGAAAAGTACCCATTTACTCCTACTCTTTGCTTCCTGTCTGACAACCAGTTCTCAATCCACGTCAGCACACTACCCCCAATCCCATGTGCTTTAACTTTGCACTTTAATCTCTTGTGTGGGACCTTGTCGAAAGCCTTCTGAAAGTCCAAATATACCACATCAACTGGTTCTCCCTTGTCCACTCTACTGGAAACATCCTCAAAAAATTCTAGAAGATTTGTCAAGCATGATTTCCCTTTCACAAATCCATGTTGACTTGGACCTATCTTGTCACCTCTTTCCAAATGCACTGCTATGACATCCTTAATAATTGATTCCATCATCTTACCCACTACCGATGTCAGGCTTACCGGTCTATAATTCCCTGTTTTCTCTCTCCCTCCTTTTTTAAAAAGTGGGGTTACATTGGCTACCCTCCACTCGATAGGAACTGATCCAGAGTCAATGGAATGTTGGAAAATGACTGTCAATGCATCCGCTATTTCCAAGGCCACCTCCTTAAGTACTCTGGGATGCAGTCCATCAGGCCCTGGGGATTTATCGGCCTTCAATCCCATTAATTTTCCCAACACAATTTCCCGACTAATAAGGATTTCCCTCAGTTCCTTCTCCTTACTAGACCCTCCGACCCCTCTTATATCCGGAAGGTTGTTAGTGTCCTCCTTAGTGAATACCGAACCAAAGTACTTGTTCAATTGCTCCGCCATTTCTTTGTTCCCCGTTATGACTTCCCCTGATTCTGACTGCAGGGGACCTACGTTTGTCTTTACTAACCTTTTTCTCTTTACATACCTATAGAAACTTTTGCAATCCGTCTTAATGTTCCCTGCAAGCTTCTTCTCGTACTCCATTTTCCCTGCCCTAATCAAACCCTTTGTCCTCCTCTGCTGAGTTCTAAATTTCTCCCAGTCTCCGGGTTCACTGCTATTTCTGGCCAATTTGTATGCCACTTCCTTGGCTTTAATACTATCCCTGATTTCCCTTGATAGCCACGGTTGAGCCACCTTCCCTTTTTTATTTTTACGACAGACAGGAATGTACAATTATTGTAGTTCATCCATGCGATCTCTAAATGTCTGCCATTGCCCATCCACAGTCAACCCCTTAAGTATCATTCGCCAATCAATCCTAGCCAATTCACGCCTCATTCCTTCAAAGTTACCCTTCATTAAGTTCTGGACCATAGTCTCTGAATTAACTGTTTCATTCTCCATCCTAATGCAGAATTCTACCATATTATGGTCACTCTTCCCCAAGGGGCCTCGCACAATGGGATTGCTAATTAATCCTCTCTCATTACACAACACCCAGTCTAAGATGGTCTCCCCCCTGGTTGGTTCCTCGACATATTGGTCTAGAAAACCATCCCTTATGCACTCCAGGGAATCCTCCTCCACCGTATTGCTTCCAGTTTGGTTAGCCCAATCTATGTGCATATTAAAGTCACCCATTATAACTGCTGCACCCTTATTGCATGCACCCCTAATTTCCTGTTTGCTGCCCTCCCCAACATCACAAATACTACTATTTGGAGGTCTGTACACAACTCCCACTAATGTTTTTTGCCCTTTTGTGTTCTGCAGCTCTACCCATATAGATTCTACATCATCCAAGCTAATGTCCATTCTAACTATTGGATTAATCTCCTCTTTAACCAGCAATGCTACCCCACCTCCTTTTCCTTTTATTCTATCATCCTGAATGTTGAATACCCCTGGATGTTGAGTTCCCAGCCCTGATCATCCTGGAGCCACGTCTCTGTAATCCCAATCACATCATATTTGTTAACATCTATTTGCACAGTTAATTCATCCACCTTATTACGGATACTCCTTGCATTAAGACACAAAGCCTTCAGGCTTGTTTTTTTAACACCCTTTGTCCATTTAGAATTTTGCTGTACAGTGGCCCTTTTTGTTTTTTGTCTTGGGTTTCTCTGCCCTCCACTTTTCCTCATCTCCTTTCTGTCTTTTGCTTTTGTCTCCTTTTTGTTTCCCTCTGTCTCCCTGCATTGGTTCCCATTCCCCTGCCATATTAGTTTAACTCTTCCCCAACAGTACTAGCAAACACTCCCCCTAGAACATTGGTTCAGGTCCTGCCCAGGTGCAGAGCGTCTGCTTTGTTCTGGTCCCACCTCCCCCAGAACCGGTTCCAATACCCCAGGAATTTGAATCCCTCCCTGCTGCACCACTGCTCAAGCCACGTATTTATCTGTGCTATCCTGCGATTCCTATTCTGACTAGCACGTGGCACTGGTAGCAATCCCGAGATTACTACTTTTGAGGTCCTACTTTTTAATTTAGCTCCTAGCTCCTTAAATTTGTTTCGTAGGACCTCATCCCTTTTTTTACCTATGTTGTTGGTACCAATGTGCACCACGACAACTGGCTGTTCGCCCTCCCTTTTTAGAATGTCCTGCACCCGCTCCGAGACATCCTTGACCCTTGCACCAGGGAGGCAACATACCATCCTGGAGTCTCGGTTGCAGCCGCTGAAACGCCTATCTATTCTCCTTACAATCGGAATCCCCTATCACTATCGCTCTCCCACTCTTTTTCCTGCCCTCCTGTGCAACAGAGCCAGCCACGGTGCCATGAACTTGGCTGCTGCTGCCCTCCCCTGATGAGTCATCCCCCTCAACAGTACTCAAAGCAGTGTATCTGTTTTGCAGGGGGATGACCACAGGGGACCCCTGCACTACCTTCCTTGCACTGCTCTTTCTGATGGTCTTCCATTCCCTATCTGGCTGTGGATCCTTCACCTGCGGTAAGACCAACTCACTACACGTGATACTCATGTCATTCTCAGCATCATGGATGCTCCAGAGTGAATACACCCTCAGCTCCAACTCCGCAACGCGGTCCGTCAGGAGCTGGAGGCGGATACACTTCCCGCACACGTAGTCGTCAGGGACACTGGAGTCGTCCCTGAGTTCCCACATGGTACAGGAGGAGCATAACACCCGACCGAGCTCTCCTGCCATGACTTAACCCTTAGATAGGCAACAACAATGCTAAAGTTTACTCACTGTTATCGAAAAGAAAGAAAAACTACTCACCAATCACCAGCCAATCACTTACCCCCTTGGCTGTGACATCACCTTTCTGTTTCTTTCTACTTCTTTTTTGCCTTCTCCCTGTAGCTGCACAAGTACGCCTCTCGCTACCGCTGGGCCTTTTATAGGCCTCACCAACCTCGCACTCCCGCCTCACTGACAGCCGCCGCCTCTCGCTACCGCTGGGCCTTTTATAGGCCTCACCAACCTCGCACTCCCGCCTCTCGGACTGCCGCCGCCTCTCGCTACCGCTGGGCCTTTTATAGGCCTCACCAACCTCGCACTCCCGCCTCACTGACAGCCGCCGCCTCTCGCTACCGCTGGGCCTTTTATAGGCCTCCGACCCCAGACTCGCGCCTCACTGACTGCCGCCGCCTCTCGCTGCCGCTGGGCCTTTTATAGGCCTCCGACCCCAGACTCGCGCCTCACTGACTGCCGCCGCCTCTCGCTACCGCTGGGCCTTTTATAGGCCTCCGACCCCAGACTCGCGCCTCTCAGACAGCCGCCGCCTCTCGCTGCCGCTGGGCCTTTTATAGGCCTCCGACCCCAGACTCGCGCCTCACTGACAGCTGCCGCCTCTCGCTGCCGCTGGGCCTTTTATAGGCCTCCGACCCCAGACTCGCGCCTCACCGACTGCCGCCGCCTCTCGCTGCCGCTGGGCCTTTTATTGGCCTCCGACCCCGGACTCGTGCCTCACTGACTCATCATGGGTTTGTATGTAACCTTTAGGGCTGCTGACGAAGGGCCGTGCAGCTCTTTGTCGGCCGGCGCAGACACGATGGGCCGAAATGGCCTCCTGCGCTGTAAATTTCTATGTTTCTATGTCGCGCAGCCAGTTAACTTATAGGAAACATTGGTTGTGAGTGTAGAGTATATTTCAGGTATTGTTAGTCAGGTAATACTTCTATAAACAAAGGGGCTAGAAATTCATTATAGCCAAGGAATGGGCAGTAAAATTAGAAAAGTTGGAGAATTAGTGCAAGGCGCTAATGCTTAAGACTGCACGCAAAATTCGTGCTCACTGCTCCCGGTGATAACTGTTAGTGGCTGTGCTGCGGCGGTGGGCGGGCGGAGTTTGGCGTTTGGTGCTGGATTCACCTCGCCCCGGTGATAATGTTCAAATGCCCCGTCTGCTGACACTAACTGGAGGTGCTAAGGTACTGAATTTTATCCCCCTAAGAGTTTACAGGCTGTAAATTGCAATGAATATTACAACACTGAGTAAAACAACAGCAATATTCATTCTCATTTATGACTGGAAAATTAAAAAAATATATATTGAGGAAAATAGTCAATACTGAGGAGGACTGCAAAAAATTACAGGAGGACATTAATAAACTTGCAGAATGGGCATATAATTGGCAAATGAAGTTCAACGCAGATAAATGTGAGGAATTACATTTTGGTAGGAAGAATAGGGACGTTACTTATTACTTGGAGGGTGAGAGTCTAGGTCGCATGTATTATGTCTCAAATAAAGCAATGTGACTGAGTACTATAGACTTGAGTAAGTGTGACCTTACTCTCTTTATTCTGACTCCAGAGTGCTGGCACAGCGTGGGAGGCCTGCTTATATGCAGTGCTTCCAAGGGATGCTGGGATCCCTTGGGACTCCAACAGATGCGCCCTCTGGTGGTGGTAGAATGCTGGTTACAAGGTGTTGCATACATAACATCACTCCCCCCCAAAGTCAATAGTACACTTATTTACAGGGTGAGACGAGCTGGGGCTTTCCGCTCCCTAGTCGATCGTCTCGGTACAAACACAGGTGCAGGTGAGTTAGCTGGGCCTTCGCTGGGCTGCTGTGCCACTGGCCTTGCTGGGCTGCTGGGGATGATGAGTTCAGCTTCGTGGTCAACCGTGATGTTGGTTGCCACTTGTGTGTGTATCGGAGGGTCGAAGTTGGTGGTGTCCTCTTCAGGTTGCTCGTGGCTGTCTGTGAATCGCAGTTTGGTTTGGTCCAAATGCTTTCTGCAAGTTAGTCCATTTGCAAGTTTGACCTCAAACACCCTACTCCCTTCTTTGGCTACGACAGTGCCAGCAAGCCATTTGGGACCATGTCCATAGTTGATTACAAATACAGGGTCATTGACTTCAATATCATGTGATAAATTTGCACAATCATGGTACATGCTTTGTTGATGCCGTCTGTCCTCGACATGATCATGGAGATCAGGGTTGACTAGAGAGAGCCTTGTTTTGAGTGCCCTTTTCATGAGCAGTTCGGCAGGGGGAACCCCGGTGAGCGAGTGGGGTCTTGTACGGTAGCTGAGCAGGACTCGGTATAGGTGGGTCTGCAGGGAGCCTTCCAACACGTGTTTCAAGCTTGATGGTTTGGACTGCCCGTTCTGCCTGGCTGTTAGATGCGGGCTTGAACAGGGCAGATGTGACGTGCTTGATCCCACTGCGGGTCATGAATTCCTTGAATTCAGCGCTGGTGAAGCACGGCCCATTGTCGCTGACAAGGACATCAGGCAAGCCGTGCGTAGTAAACATGGCTCGTAGGTTTTCGATGGTGGCAGTGGACGTGCTTACAGACATTATTACACACTCAATCCATTTTGAATAAGCATCCACAACAACCAAAAACATTTTGCCCAGAAACGGGCCAGCAAAGTCAACGTGGATCCTAGACCACAGTTTGGAGGGCCATGACCACAAACTTAGCGGTGCCTCCCTGGGTGCATTGCTCAGTTGAGAGCAACTGTTGCATTTGTGCACGCAAGACTCCAAATCTGAGTCGATGCCAGACCACCACACATGGCTATAGCTTTCATCATTACTATGCCTGGGTGGGTACTGTGTAGGTCGCCTGTCTTGCCCTGTCTTTCTTAGGCAAAACCACGCAATTACCCCACAAAAGACAGTCCCCTGTATGGACATTTCGTCTGTGCGCCGCTGGAACGGCTTGATCTCTTCATGCATCTCCGCTGGCATGCTGGACCAGCTCCCATGGAGGACACAGTTTTTTACAAGGGACGGTAAAGGATCCTTGCTGGTCCAGGTCCTGATCTGGCGAGCTGCAACGGGTGACTTTTCGTTTTCAAATGCATCCATCACCAAGAGCAAGTCTGCAGGCCGTGCCATTTCCACCCCGGTAGCGGGCAATGGTAGCTGACTGAAAGCATCAGCGCAGTTCTTTGTGCCAGGCCTGTGGCGAATTACATAGTTATATGCAGACAGTGTGAGTGCCCATCTTTGGTATTAATACCTTTGCTCTCTGGGAATAGCGATATGAGCAGCTTATGGTCAGTTTCTAACTCGAACTTAAGCCAAAACAGATACTGGTGCATTTTTTTCACCCCGTAAACGCATGCCAGAGCTTCTTTTTCAATCATGCTGTAGGCCCTTTCAGCCTTGGACAAACTCCTGGACGCATAGCCACCGGTTGCAATGTTCCCGATTCGTTTGCTTGTTGTAACATACACCCGACCCCGTACGAAGACGCATTGCAAGCTAGCACCAAACTTATACATGGGTCATACAGAACAAGCAGTTTGTTGGAACATAATAGATTTCTGGCTTTCTCAAAAGCAGTCTCTTGTGATTTCCCCCATACCCAGTCATCTCCCTTGTGTAGCAACACGAGTAGGGGTTCTAGCAAGGTGCTTAACCCGGGTAGGAAGTTACCAAAATAATTGAGGAGTCCCAGGAACGACCGCATCTCCATCACATTCTGTGGTCTTGGTGGGTTCTTGATGGCTTCCGTCTTGACGTCAGTGGGTCGGTGGGTCTGATGCCGTCTGCCGCGATTCTTCTCCCTAAGAACTAGACCTCTGGCACCAGGAAAACACACTTCGAGCGTTTTAACCTGAGTCCCACATGATCTAGCTGACTTAGAATCTCTTCCAGGTTCTGCAAGTGTTCGATGGTGTCCCGACCTGTGATCAATATGTCGTCCTGGAAAACCACGGAGCGTGGAACCGACTTTAGCAGACTCTCCATGTTACTTTAAAAAAAAGCCATGGCCAATCGAATCCCAAAAGGGCAATTATTGTAAATGAACAGATCTTTGTGCGTGTTGATACAGGTGAGGCCTTTCGAAGACTCCGCCAGCTCCTGCATCATGTCGGCCGAGGTCAGGTCCAGCTTGGTGAATGTCTTCCCTCCTGCCAGAATCGTAAATAGGTCATCTGCCTTGGGTAGCGGGTACTGGTCCTGCAGCGAAAAACGATTAATCGTTACTTTATAGTCGCCACAAATTCTGACCGTGCCATCACCCTTGAGAACCGGAACAATCGGACTGGCCCACTCGTTGAACTCAACTACCACGATGATGCCCTCACATTGCAGCCTGTCCAGCTCGATCTCCACTTTCTCCCGCATCATGTATGGCACCGCACGTGCCTTATGGTGAATGGGTCGTGCACCGAGAACCAAGTGGATCTGCACCTTCGCCCCTGAGAAACTTCCGATGCCTGGCTCAAACAACGACGTAAACTTGCTCAAAACCTGGGCACATGAGACATCGTCGACGGACGAAAGTGCTCGGATGTCGTCCCAGTTCCAGCAGATTTTTCCCAGCCAGCTTCTGCCAAATAATGTGGAGCCATCCCCTGGCACAATCCATAGTGGTAGTTCGTGCACCGCTCCATCATAGGAAACTTTTACTGCTGCACTGCCAATTACAGGGATCAGCTCTTTAGTGTAAGTTCTCAGCTTGGTATGAATAGGGCTCAGCTTGGACCTTTGTGACTTGTTGCACCACAGCCTCTCGAAGGCCTTTTTGCTCATGATAAACTGACTCAACCTGTGTCCAATTCCATGGATACTGGAATTCCGTTTAGTTCAAATTTTAACATGATTGGTAGATATTTGTGGTGAAAGTGTGTACCCCGTACACTTCTGCCTCCTCGGTTCGAGTCTCTAGTTTAGTTTGATCCACCATGGATCGGTCTTCCTCTGCAAAGTGGTAGTTTGCAGGGTTTGCAGCTCGTCTGCACATTCACTGGAGGTGTCCCATTGTTCCACAGCCTTTGCACACAGTGTTTGAAGCGGCATTGATGGGCTCGATGATCACCTCCGCAGCATCAACATGGTGTTAATTGCCCTGCGTTCACACTTGATGGCGGCCTCTGAGTCATCTGAGGCCCTGCAGCTGCAGGCGTGTATGTTCTGCCATAAGCATTCCTGCCTGAAAATGATGTTGCTTTGTGTACAGTACTTGCCGATGCATCTTTATACTGCGAAATTTGTTTGGTGTTATCGCTGGTGGACATAAATGCCTGGGCTATCATTATGGCTTTGCTCCGGTTTGGTGTTTCAATAGTCAATAGCTTGCGAAGGATAACCTCATGGCCAATGCCAAGCACAAAAAGGTCTCTTAGCATTTGCTCCAGGAATTCACCGAATTCGCAATGTCCTGCAAGGCGCCTTAGTTCGGCGACGTAGCTCGCCACTTCCTGGCCTTCAAACCGTTGACATGTATAAAATCGATACCTTGCCATCAGAAAGCTCTCCTTTGGATTTAGGTGCTCCAGGACAGCGTACATAGTTCTTCATACGATTTGGTTATTGGTTTCACCGGAGCAAGAATTCTTCATGAGGACATAGGTTGTTGCATCGCAGACGGTGCGGATGATAGCCCTTCGTTTGGCAGCGTTCTCATTCCCTTCCAGCTCGTTGTCCACGAAGTATTGGTCGAGTCGCTCCACGAAGGCTTCCCAATCGTCACCTTCTGAGAATTTCTCCAGGATACCAACAGTCCTCTGCATTTTCGCGTGATGGTTTATTTTCTATTACTCGTCGGCAGTTGTTATGTCTCAAATAAAGCAATGTGACTGAGTACTGTAGACTTGAGTAAGTGTGACCTTAGTCTCTTTATTCTGACTCCAGAGTGCTGACACAGCATGAGAGGCCTGCTTATATGAAGTTGGGATGCTGGGATCCCTTGGGACTCCAACAGATGCGCCCTCTGGTGGCAGTAGAATGTTGGTTACAAGGTGTTGCACATATAACAGCATGGAGGAACAAATACACAAATCACTATATGTTGCGACACAGGCCATAAGAAAGCAAACCAAGCACTAGGGTTTATTTGTAGAGGTATACTTCATGGCCAACGAGCTGGAAGGGAATGAGAACGCTGCCAAACTAAGGGCTATCATCTGCACCGTCTGCAATGCAACAACCTATGTTCTCATGAAGAGGTATTGAATTGAAAAGTAGGGAAGTTATGCTAAACCTGTATCGAACCTGGGTTAGACCACATATGGAGTAATGCATACAATTGTGTTCGCCATATTATAAAAAGAATATAAAGGCACTGGAGAGGGTGCAGAGAAGATTTACAAGGATGATACCAGATACGTGAGGGTATACATATCAGGAAAGGATGAACAGGCTGGGTCTCTTTTCTCTTGGAAAGAGAAGGCTGAGGGGTGACCTAATAGAGGTCTTTAAAATTATGAAAGGTTTTGATACGAGAGAATGTTTCCACTTGTGGGGCAGAGCATAACTAGAGGCCATTAATATAAGACAGTCACCAAGAAATCCAATAGGGAATTCAGAAGAAACTTCTTTACCCAAAGAGTGGTGAGAATGTGGAACTCGTATGTGCAGCTCAATGGCCTCCAACAGTGACGTTATCTGGTGGCTAGTGATCCCAAAAGTACATATATGACAATACCCCCTCTGAGATATTAACACGGTCTTTTACAAATTGAGACAGTCTGGTGTTTTACGCTCCCGGGTTACATAGAAACATAGAAAATAGGTGCAGGAGTAGGCCATTCGGCCCTTCGAGCCTGCGCCACCATTCAATATGATCGTGGCTGATCATGAAACTACAGTACCCTATTCTTGCTTTCTCTCCAAACCCCTTGGCCCTTCACATCTAACTCCCTTTTGAATATATCTAACGAACTGGCCTCAACAACTTTCTGTGATAGAGAATTCCACAGGTTAACAATTCTCTGAGTGAAGAAGTTTCTCCTCATCTCAGTCCTAAATGGCTTACCCCTTATCCTTAGACTGTGACCCCTGGTTCTGGACTTCCCCAACATCGGGAACATTCTTCTTGCATCCAATCTGTCCAATCCCGTCAGAATGTTATATGTTTCTATGAGATCCCCTCTCATTCTTCTAAATTCCATTGAATATAAGCCTAGTCGATCCAGTCTTTCTTCATGCGTCATTCCTGTCATCCCGGGAATCAATCTGGTGAACCTTCGCTGCACTCTCTCAATAGCAAGAATGTCCTTCCTCAGATTAGGAGACCAAAACTGTGCACAATATTCAAAGTGTGACCTCACCAAGGCCCTGTACAACTGTAGTAAGACCTCCCTGCTCCTATACACAAATCCTCTCGCTATGAAGGCCAACATGCCATTTGCCTTCTTCACTACCTGCTGTACCTGCATGCCAACTTTCAATGACTGATGTACCATGACACCCAGGTCTCATTGCACCTCCCCTTTTACTAATCTGTCACTAATCAGGTAATAATCTGCCTTCCTGTTTTTAACCACCAAAGTGGATAACCTCACATTTATCTACATTATGCCACATCTGCCATGCATTTGCCCGCTCACCTAACCTGTCCAAGTCACCCTGCAGCCTCTTAGCATCCTCCTCACAGCTTACACTGCCACCCGCTTAGTGTCAAATGCAAACTTGGAGATATTACATTCAATTCCTTCGTTTAAATCATTAATATATATTGTAAATAGCTGGGGTCTCAGCACTGAACTTTGCCACTAGTCATTGCCTGCCATTCTGAAAAGGACCCGTTTATTCCAACTCTTTGCTTCATGTCTGCCAACCAGTTCTCTATCCACATCAGTACATTACCCCCAATACCATGTGTTTTAATTTTGCACACTAATCTCTTGTGTGGGACCTTGTCAAAAGCCTTTTGAAAGTCTAAATACAGCACATCAAGACTCCCCCTTGTCCACTCTACTAGTTACATCCTCAAAAAATTCTAGAAGATTTGTCAAGGATGACTTCCCTTTCATAAATCCATGCTGACTTGGACCGATCCTGTCACTGCTTTCTAAATGCGCTGCTATTACAGCTTTAATAATTGATTCCAACATTTTCCCCACCACCGATGTCAGGCTGACCGGTCTATAATTCCCTGTTTTCTCTCTCCCTCCTTTTTTAAAAAGTGGGGTTACATTAGCTACCCTCCAATCCATAGGAACTGATTCAGAGTCCATAGAAGGTTGGAAATTGACCACCAATGCATCCACTATTTCTCGGGCCACTTCATTAAGTACTCTGGGATTTAGACTATCAAGCCCTGGGAATTTATCAGGCTTCAATCCCATCAATATCCCTAACACAATTTGCTGACTAATAAGGATTTCCTTTAGTTCCTCCTTCTCACTAGACCCTCGATCCTCGAGTATTTGCGGAAGGTTATTTGTGTCTTCCTTAGTGAAGAGAGAACCAAAGTATTTGTTCAATTGGTCTTCCATTTCTTTGTTCCCCATTATAAATTCACTTGATTCTGACTGTAAGGGACCTACATTTGTCTTCACTAATCTTTTTCTCTTCAGTAGAAGCTTTTGCAGTCAGTTTTTATGTTCCCTGCAAGCTTACTCTCATATTCTATTTCCCTCCTCCTAATTAAACCCTTTGTCCTCCTCTGCTGAATTCTAAATTTCTCCCAGTCCTCAGGTTTTCTGCTTTTTTTGGCCAATTTATATGCCTCTTCCTTGGATTTAACACTATCCCTAATTTCCCTCGTAAGCCACGGTTGAGCCACCTTCCCTGTTTTATTTTTACGCCAGATAGGGATGTACAATTGTTGAAGTTCATCCATGTGATCTTTAAATGTCTGCCATTGCCTATCCACCGTCAACCCTTTAAGTATCATTCGCCAGTCTATCCTAGCCAATTCACGTCTCATACCGTCGAAGTTACCTTTCTTTAAGTTCAGGACTCTAGTCTCTGAATTAATTGTGTCACTCTCCATCTTAATGAAGAATTCTACCATATTATGGTCACTCTTCCCCAAGGGGCCTCGCACAACCAGATTGCTAATTAATCCTCCCTGGTTACACAAAACCCAGTCTCGGATGGCCAGCTCTCGAGTTGGTTCCTCAACATATTGGTCTCGAAAACCATCCCTTATACACTCCAGGAAATCCTCCTCCACCGTATTGCTACCAGTTTATTTAGACCAATCTATATATAGATTAAAGTCACCCATGATAGCTGATGTAACTTTATTGCACGCATCCTTAATTTCCTGTTTGATGCCATCCCCAACCTCACTATGACTGTTCAACTCCAGCCTTGGATGAGTTTTCAGAGTCTGTTGTGACTGGTGGTTGTGTGGCTGACCTGGTGGGAGTGGCAATGGCCATGGCAGAGATTGAAAATCCATTTTCATTGAACATGTCAGTGATTGAAAGTCTCGATTCACTGATAACCACTGAGTCCTCTGATGACTGGGGGTAGGTTGGTTGGTCGGCGATTGTCTCTTCCTCTGACTGTTTGGTTCGTCTGTGTGCCGCAGCTTTGTCTGATCCATATGTTTCCTGCATGTTTGCCCATTTTTGAGCTTGACAATAAATACTCTGTTGCCCTCCTTGGCCATAACAGTACCAGCGATCCACTTGGGACCCTGACCATAATTCAGAACATATACAGGATCATTTACAGAAATATCACGTGACACAGCTGCGCGATCATGATACCCTTGCTGACTTTGTCTTCTATTTTCAACATGATTATTCAAGTCAGGGTGTACAACTGATAGCTTGGTCTTAAGACCTCTCTTCGTCAGTAGTTCAGCAGGCGAGATTCTGGTAAGCGTGTGTGGTCTTGTCCTGTAACTAAGCAGCATGCATGACAGACGGGTCTGCAGTGACCCTTGGGTTACTCACTTCATACGCTGCTTTATGATTTGGGCAGCACGTTCTGCTTGCCCGTTGGATGCAGGTTTGAACAGTGCGGACCTTACATGTTTGATACCATTGAGTTTCATGAACTCTTGAAACTCTTGACTGGTGAAGCAGACCATGTGTCGTGAACATGACACTGAGATTCTCAATAGTAGCTGTGGATGTGCTGGATGACATGATTATACACTCTATCCACTTCGAATATGCATCCACCACAACTAAAAACATCTTCCCTAGAAAGGGACCTGCAAAGTCGATGTGGATCCTGGACCATGGTTTGGACGGCCACGACCACAGACTCAGTGGCGATTCCGCTGGTGCTTTGCTGAGCTGCATGCAAGTGTTGCACTGATGCACATATGATTCCAGCTCAGAGTCAATTCCCGGCCACCATACAAGAGACCTAGCAATAGCTTTCATCATTACAATAATGGGATGTGTGCTCTGTAGCTCACGTACAAATTTTTCTCTCCCTTTCTTGGGCATAACAACACGATTGCCCCACAGTGTACAATCCGACTGAATGGACAGTTCGTCTTTGCAACAAATGTAAGGTTTGGTCTCCTCGTACATTTGCTTGGGTATGGCAGACCAATCACCTTTAAGGATGCACCGATAAAATCCAGGTCCACGTCTTAACTTGTTGAGCCGTGACAGGGGTTCCTTCACTCTCAAAAACATTCATAACTAACAATAGGTCCACCGGTTGTGGCATTTCCACCTCCGTGTGGGCAACGGCAGATGGCTCAAAGCATCGGCACATTTCTCGGTGCCAGGTCTATGGCGAATGATGTAATCATAAGCGGATAATGTCAGCGCCACCTCTGGATGAAGCATTGGTATTGATACCTTTGTTTTCAGAGAACAGTGAAATGAGCGGCTTGTGACCTGTCTCCAGTTCAAACCAAAGACCAAACAGGTACTGTTGCATCTTTTTAACCCCAAGCTCGTGCTTCTTTCTCTACCATGCTGTAGGCTCTTTCCGCTTTAGACAAACTTTTTGAAGCATACATGACTGGTTGAAGTTTACCCGATTCCATATGACGAAGCATCACAGGCCAATACTAAACATTTACATGGATCATGATGTACCAGCAGCTTGTTAGAGCAAAGCAGATTAGTGGCTTTCTCAAAAGCTCTGTCTTGAAACGCACCCCGCACCCAGTTGTCGTCTTTTCTAAGCAGCATGTGCAGTGGTTCTAATAAGGTGCTCAATTTAGGTAGGAAGTTACCAAAGTAGTTCAGTAGACCCAGGAATGAATGCAACTCCGTCACATTCTGCGGCTTGGGTGCATTCTTGATGGCCTTGGTTTTCGCGTCCGTGGGCCTGATGCCGTCAGCAGCAATTTTCCTCCCCAGGAATTCGACCTCTGGTGCCGTGAAGACGCACTTCAAGTGTTTCAATCTGAGTCCCACTTTGTCCAGACGATGTAAAACCTCTTCCAGGTTGTTCAGATGTTCCTCGGAGTCACTGAGTCATGATGTCATCTTGGAACACGACGGTTCTGGGAACGGATTTCAGTAGACCCTCCATGTTCCTCTGAAATATTGCTGCAGCCGAGAGAATTCCAAAAGGACACCTGTGATAAATAAACAGTCCTTTATGCGTTTTAATGCATGTAAGTCTCTTCAACATCTCAACCAGCTCCTGTGTCATGTCCAGTTTGGTGAACGACTTCCCCCCGGCTAACATTGCAAACAAGTCATCAGCCTTCGGTAACGGATACTGATCCTGTTTCGAAACTCTGTTGATCATAGCCTCTGTAGTCTCCACAGATTCTGACTGTGCCATCACTTTTCAGCACAGAAACAATGGGGCTGGCCCAGTGTCCCAGTGTCCCAGTGTCTCTCTGTCCCAGTGTCCCAATGTCCCAGTGTCCCAATATCCTGGTGTCCCAGTGTCCTAGTGTCTCTGGCCCATTCATTAAATTCAACCGATGATATGATCCCTTCACGCTGGAGTCTGTCCAGTTCGATTTTGACCTTCTCCCTCATCATATACGGAACTGCCCGAGCTTTATGATGGATGGGTCTTGCATCCGAGACCACGTGGATCTGTACCTTGGCTTCCGTGAAGTTGCCGATGCCTGGTTCGAACAGCGAGAGGAATTTGCTCAGTGCTTGGGCACATGTATCTTTCTCCGACGACAGCCTTGATGTCGTTCCAATCGCATCTGATTTTTTTCAAGCCAGTTCCTGCCGAACAGCATTGGGCCATTGCCTGGGACAATCCATAGCGGTAACTCGTGAACCGCACCGTCATATGACACTTTAATTGTGGCACTGCCAATCACCGATATGAGTTCTTTGGTATACATGCGCAACTTGGCATTGACTGGACTCAGCCTAGGCCTCACAGCCTTAGTATCCCACAGCTTATTAAATGCCCTCTTGTTCATGATCGATTGACTTGCCCCTGTATCCAGTTCCATTGATACTGGTATCCCGTTAAACTTCACGTTGATCATTATCAGTTTGTTCTTAGTTAGGAACGAGTGCAGTCCATACACTTCCTCCCCTGGTATCTCGGATTGCGTATCTGGATCCGCGCTAGTTTGACCATCATCTTCCACGTGCTGTGTCGCAGCACGCTTGCTCATCTACGAACACTTGTGCTGGAGATGCCCCACTCTCAGACAGCCTTTGCAATTATATTGCTTAAATCGGCATTTCCCTCACAACGCCAACACGGAGAAATCGGATGCATTCCTGCTGGCGGACTTTGGGCACCCACAGGTTTCGCATACGCAGTCAGGTAGGCCCTGCCATGTGCCGCTCTGCCGAATGCCGAATCAATCATATTTACAGTACTTGCCGAGTTTCGATTTTTCACTGATATCTGCTTTAGACTTCTATCCGTCGTCATGCATGACTGAGCGATCGTGATGGCCCTGTTCAAGTCCAACTTCTCCACTGCCAGTAGTTTACGCTGGATCACCTCGTAGTTGATGCCGATTACAAAGAAGTCCCGCAGCATGTCTGCCAACACAGCCCCGAACTGACACAGTCCCACTAGACGTCGTGGGTCAGCAACGAATTCCGCCACATTCTGGCCCTCTGAGCGAACGTGGGTGTAAAATCTGTATCTCGAGATGATGATGCCTCCGTGGGCTTAAGGTGGTCCTGTACCAGTGTACACAATTCTTCATGTGTCTTCTCTGTTGGACTCACAGGTAGGAGTAGATACTTTATCAGACCATAAATTTTTGGACCACAAACCATGAGGAACACTGCCCGGCGCCGATCTACGTCACCGACCTCCTCCATTTTGTTAGCCACGAAGAACTGGCTCAAACGGCTCACAAAGTCTGTCCAATCTTCTCCTTCCACAAATCGCTCCAACAATTCAATTGTGCTTATTTTTGCTTGCAAAAGTTCTTGTTGCCTCATCGTCAAATGTTGTGTACGCAATAACTGTTAGACTGAGTACTGTTTAATTCCAAGAGGTATGACCTTGGCTCTGCTTTATTAAGGCCCAAAGTGCCTAATATACAAAATGGCTGGCCTTTTATACTTGGGTTGCACACACGTGCCTGCAGCCCAATGGCCTCCAACAGTGACGCCATCTAGTGGCGAGTGATCCCAAAAGTACATACATGACAGGAGGGAGCTCCAGAGCTTAGAGCACGGGCAATTGAAGGCACGGCCACCAATGGTGGAGTGATTATAATCAGGGATGCTCCAGGGGGCAGAATTAAAGGAGGGCGGACATCTCGGAGGGTTGTGGGGCTGGAGGAGATTACAGAGATAGGGAGGGACGAGGCCATGTAGGGATTTGAAAACAAGGATGAAAATTTTGAAATTGAGGCATTGCTTAAGAAGGATTTTTTATAATGTCACCAGCCCATAGTTTCTGTTCGAAGACACCTCACTTCCAAAAAGTAGTCAGTGTGTTTGATCCCCAACCACCATCCAGTATTGGCGTTTAGTCAGGCTCTGCATTTCATTCGATTGTGTGATCTCTTCACTGTGTTTGCAAGGACAGATGAATTTGCAGTTTTTTATCACAGTGATTCCAGTTTGAGTTGGGCAATGATCATCACTGCAGAGTGCGTACAGGTTGCCAACTCTGATTGGATGTATTCCTGAAGGTTTGATCACGTGACCCCCACCCCCCCACCCCTGCTCCAACCACCCGCCCCAACGCTCCTGCCATTGGTCAATCATCGCAGTGCCTACGACCAATTGGAAAGCGATCATTACCTGAATGAGAGGGGGGAAATAGAGTACGAGAGGAAGCTTGCCGAGAACATAAAAACTGACTGCAAAAGCTTCTATAGATATGTGAAGAGAAAAAGATTAGTGAAGACAAACATAGGTCCCTTGCAGTCAGAATCAGGTGAATTTATAATGGGGAACAGAGAAATGGCAGATCAATTGAACAAATACTTTGGTTCTGTCTTCACGAAGGAAGACACAAATAACCTTCCAGATGTACTAGGGGACCGAGGGTCTAGTGAGATGAGGAACTGAAGGATATCCTTATTAGGCAGGAAATTGATGGGATTGAAGGCCGATAAATCCCCGGGGCCTGATTGTCTGCATCCCAGAGTACATAAGGAAGTGGTCCGAGAAATAGTGGATGCATTGGTGATCATTTTCCAACAGTCTATCGACTCTGGATCAGTTCCTATGGACTGGAGGGTAGCTAATGTAACATCACTTTTTAAAAAAGGAGGGAGAGAGAAAACGGGTAATTATAGACCAGTTAGCCTGACATCGGTAGTGGGGAAAATGTTGGAATCAATTATTAAGGATGAAATAGCAGCGCATTTGGAAAGCAGTGACAGGATCAGTCCAAGTCAGCATGGATTTATGAAAGGGAAATCATGCTTGACAAATCTTGTGGAATTTTTTGAGGATGTAACTAGTAGAGTGGACAAGGGAGAACCAGTGGATGTGGTGTATTTGGACTTTCAAAAGGCCTTTGACAAGGTCCCACATAAGAGATTGGTGTGCAAAATCAAAGTACATGGTATTGGGGGTAATGTATTGGCGTGGATAGAGAGGATTGGCAGACAGGAAGCAGAGAGTCGGGATAAACGGGTCCTTTTCGGAATGGGAGGCAGTAACTAGTGGAGTGCCACAGGGCTCAGTACTGGGACCCCAGCTCTTTACAATATACATTAATGATTTGGATGAAGGAATATCTCCAAGTTTGCAGGTGACACTAAACTGGGTGGCGGTGTGAGTTGTGAGGAGGATGCTAAGAGGCTGCAGGGTGATTTGGACAGGTTAGGTGAGTGGGCAAATGCATGGCAGATGCAGTATAATGTGGATAAATGTGAGATTATCCACTTTGGTGGCAAAAACACGAAGGCAGAATATTATCTGAATGGTGGCAGATTAGGAAAAGGGGAGGTGCAATGAGACCTGGTATCATGGTTCATCAGTCATTGAAAGTTGACATGCAAGTACAGCAGGCGGTGAAGAAGGCAAATGGCATGTTGGCCTTCATAGCTAGGGGATTTGAGTATAGGAGCAGGGAAGTCTTACTGCAATTATACAGGATCTTGGTGAGGCCTCACCTGGAATATTGTGTTCAGTTTTGGTCTCCTAATCTGAGGAAGGACGTTCTTGCTATTGAGGGAGTGCAGCGAAGGTTCGCCAGACTGATTCCAGGGATGGCTGGACTGATATATGAGGAGAGACTGGATCAACTGGGCCTTTATACACTGGAATTTAGAAGGATGAGAGGGGATCTCATAGAAACGTATAAGATTCTGACGGGACGGGACAGGTTAGATGCGGGAAGAATGTTCCCAATGTTGGTGAAGTCCAGAACCAGGGGACACAGTCTTAGGATAAGGGGTAGGCCATTTAGGACTGAGATGAGGAGAAACTTCTTCACTCAGCGAGTTGTTAACCTGTGGAATTCACTGCCGCAGAGAGTTGTTGAGGCCAGTTCATTGGATATATTCAAGAGGAGTTAGATATGGCCCTTATGGCTAAAGGGATCAAGGGATATAGAGAGAAAGCAGGAAAGGAGTACCGAGGTGAATGATCAGCCATGGTCTTATTGAATGGTGGTGCAGGCTCGAAGGGCCGAATGGCCTACTCCTGCACCTATTTTCTATGTTTCTATGTTTCCATGAATGGGTGATTCTTGACCATCAATCAAACAGTCTGGTTTCCTGACTCCAATAATTGAACGCTTTTATTTGGTAGTTCTACAAAGAAAATGATAAAAACAGACATTTTTCTCACGGGTGATGCTTGCAGCGGTGCCCAGGGGATTCATCTTTAATTCCTGAGACTCCAGAGCAACCCTGGAGGGTTGGTGTAATGTATTTGCTTCATGGGTTCTTTGCTTAAGAATTCATAGCAACACATCGCTATTCAGAACTAGTTGGTTTATTAGCAAAGGTTTAACAATCACACTACACATTACCAGTTCATCCAGCAAGCTCACAACCACCTGCCTCATCGTGGATCCCCCGAATCCAACTGGCTGGGGTTTTATTGAGTCTTGTGAACATCACGTGACTGGCTAAGCCACTCCCAACTCAAAAGCTCTACAACTATTTCAGCTGCACCTGTAAATCAAATGCCCTTATTAAAGTGTCATCAAAACGGACAAATGAACAAATTAAACTTCAGACATTAAACAGATCAAATTAAAATTTGGTTGCCAGGGGTGATGATACACTCCAGTCCCTCCAGTGTCCATCTCTCACAGAAGGCCACAAGCGTACCAGTGGACACCACGTGATCCATCTCAAGGAACACCCTGGCTCGAATGTACCCGCGGAAGAGAGGCAGGCAGTCGGGTTGAACAACCCCCTCAACCGCCCACTAGAAATAATTCCCAACCTTGGGATTCTGTGCAGATTTGATTTGTTTCTTTATAAAGATTGGATTTTAAATGTTATGAAGAACCGTAACAATTATAATGAATTTTCAAATGGCCTGTACTCGGATCGATCCTGCTATCTTGGCATTATTAGCACATGCTCCAACCAGCTGAGCTAACTGGCAATGTTAACAGTGCTATAGCCTATTGCCACACTAGTCTGAAAATGCCTGATCTTGGAAACTAAGCAGAGTCATGCCTGGTTAGTACTTGGATGGGAGACTGCTTGGGAATACCAGGTGCAGCAGGCTTTTCCAAAAATAAACAGCTCTATAAACCTGTACTCATAGGTGCATACATTACTGTTGGCAACCCTAAAAGTAAGCGTTCGCATCACCCAGCTTTTTTATGATGGCTTATTTTTCGGGGGGATTAGCGAAGACACGTTACTCTTATGTAAAGAAGTGAAAATAAAGGTAAAAAAGGAACTTGCCAACACTTGTTGATCATAAATTTGGATAGGCAAAGTCTGGGAGTCCTGGAAGCGAGTCAGTCGCTAATAGGTTTCAGAGAAATACATAAAGGAGTATCTGTTAAATAATTTAGCTAAATTTACTGCCAATTTCGCAATTAAAAACAAAAAATTCCGAACATGACTCCGCATATTTGGTGACATGGGGGGCTAAATTGGACAGCCCCCCCAAAAACGGGGCGTGGGGATTGCGTGGGCCATTAACCCATGGCTATTGATTGAAATGCAGGTAGGGCACCAGCTTTGTGCTGCCTGCTCATTATAAATACTTCTGCGTGCAGCCAGCGCTCCCCGCACTGTTCATTGACTGTATGCATCGGCAGGGGAAGCCAAAATTGTAACATCACTTAAAGCTGGGATGGGGGGATTGTCCAATGAGGAGCGATTGAATAGACTCGCCCTATATTTTCTAGAGTTTAGAAAAATAAGAGATAATCTCATTGAAACATACATAATTCTGACAGTGCTTGACACGGTAGATGTTTCCCCTGGCTGAAGTGTCGAGAACCAGGGGTCAAAATCTCAGAATAAGAGGTCGGCCATTTAGGACTGAGATGAGATGAGGAGAAATTTCTTCACTCAGAGAGTGGTGAATCTTTGGAATTCTCTACCCCAGAGGCCTGTGGAGGCTCAGTCGTTGAGTATATTCAAGACAGAGATTTGTGGATATTAAGGGAATCAAGTGCAGGAAAGGGGAGTTGAGGTAGAAGATCAACCATGATCTTACTGAATGGCGGAGCAGGCTCTGGGGGCTGAATGGCCGACTCCTGCTCCTAATTCTTATGTTCTTACCCCGCACCTCTTAAAGGGGAGCTGCGTTGTGGCTGGACCAGGTGCTGGGTGTCCTGCAGGAAGTGACACTGTCCGAGGAAACAGTGAGCAATGGCACATCATGAGTGTGGGCTCCAAGATCTTCAGACACTGCACTGGATATCTTGGTTGAGGAGGTGGAAAGGAGGCGAGATGTCCTTTATCAGCAGGGGGCGGGGGGGGGGAGGGGGATTCAAGACAGACACTGCGAAGGCAGTGGGAGCAGATAGCCGCGGAGGTCACTGCCAGGCGTTTAGCCCCGAGGACCTGGATGCAGTGCCAAAAGAAGTTCAGTGACCTCCCGCAAGTGGTCAATGTCAGTGAATGCATTTTCAGATGCCATGTCCAACCAACTGGGCCACTAGCCTCAGCCACTGCTCAAATCACCACACCCCCATCATGCACCTACCAATAATCTCTATCAACCAGGACTCATACCTCACACACTTAGCACGGCTGCAAGCCTCACATACTTACTGCCTCAGTACCCACACTCACTGACACACTTTTCTCTCTCGCGCAGGACAGGGCGCTGCACAACCGGAGGCTGCAGGAGCTAACCGGCAGGGGACAGATGCGCCTGCATGTCCTAACCCCCATGGAGGCGATGGTGCTGGTCGTTAATTGGAATGCCCATTGTTGAGAGCATGGCTGAAGTCCTCACACCTAATACTCCTTCTCACTCCACCCTCATCCCACATTCTCTTCTGATTTGCGCAGCAGGTGGTGTACACATGCACCTCTTACCTTCTCCCCCGCCGCCGTTCACCACAACCTTATCCTTGCACCTTTTACATTGCAGATACCCAAGAACTCCAAACTGGACAGGCAGTGCAGGAAGATCAAGAAGAGAGTAATGATGAAAGAAAGACAGACTTGCATTTATATAGCGCCTTTTATAACCTCCAGACGTCTCAAAGCACTTTACAGCCAATGATGTACTTTTGGAGTGTAGTCACTGCTGTAATGTGGGAAACACAACAGCCAATTTGCGCACAGAAAGCTCCCACAAACAGCAATGTGATAATAGAAACATAGAAAATAGGTGCAGGAGTAGGCCATTCGACCCTTCAAGCCTGTACCATCATTCAATATGATCATGGCTGATCATGCAACTTCAGTACCCCATTCCTGCTTTCTCTCCATACCCCTTGATCCCTTTAGCCGTAAGGGCCGCATCTAACTCCCTTTTGAATATATCTAACAAACTGGCCTCAACAACTTTCTGTGGTAGAGAATGCCACAGGTTCACAATTATCTGAGTGAAGAAGTTTCTCCTCATCTCAGTCCTAAATGGCTTACCCATTATCCTTAGATTGTGACCCTTGATTCTGGACTTCCCCAACATCGGGAACATTCTTCCTGCATCTAACCAGTCCAATGTCGTCAGAATTTTATATGTTTCTATGAGATCCCCTCTCATTCGTCCAGTGAATATAAGCCGAGTTGATCCAGTCTTTCTTCATATGTCAGTCCTGCCATCCTGGGAATCAGTCTGGTGAACCTTCGCCGCACTCCTTCAATAGCAAGAATGTCCTTCCTCAGATTAGGAGAGCAAAACTGTACACAATATTCAAGGTGTGGCCTCACCAAGGCCCTGTACAACTGCAGTAAGACCTCCCTGCTCCTATACTCAAATCCCCTAGCTATGAAGGGCAACATACCATTTGCCTTCTTCACCGCCTGCTATACCTGTATGCCAACTTTCAATGACTGATGTACCATGACACCCAGGTCTTGTTGCAGCTCCCCTTTTCCTAATCTGTCACCATTCAGATAATATTCCACCTCCCTGTTTTTGTCACCAAAGTGGATAACCTCACATTTATCTACATCTGTCCACTCACCTAACTTGTCCAAGTCACCCTGCAGCCTCTTAGCATCCTCCTCACAGCTCACACTGCCACCCAGCTTAGTGTCATCTGCAAACTGGGAGATATTACATTCAATTCCTTCGTCCAAATCATTAATGTATATTGTAAATAGCTGGGGCCCCAGCACTGAACCTTGCGGTACCCCACTAGTCATTGTCTGCCATTCTGAAAAGGACCCATTTATTCCTACTCTTAGCTTCCTGTCTGCCAAGCAGTTCTCTATCCACGTCAATACATTACCCCCAGATAATTTGTTTTGTTGATTGAGGGGTAAATATTGGCCAGGACACCAGGGATAACTCCCCTGCTCTTCTTCGAAATAGTGCCATGGGGTCTTTTATATCCACCTGAGAGGGCAGAAGGGGCTTCGGTTTAACATTTCATCCGAAAGACGGCACCTCCGACAGTGCAGCACTCCCTCAGCACTGCACTAGAGTGTCAGCCTAGATTTATGTGCTCAAGTCCCTGGAGTGGGGCTTGAACCCACAACCTTCTGACTCAGAGGCGAGTGTGCCAACCACTGAGCCACAGCTGACATTTGATTTCCCACTCGCAACCACCAGCCCAAATACTAACACTGCACGTATATGCACATGGTGAGACTCCGGGCACAAGTGGTCTGCAGCCAGGGAAGAGGGCATTGGTAGCACAGCTGCCAGCTTGCCAGAGAGCGAGGTCGCACACTGGTTCTGCTGCAGAGGACTCAGATGAGGATTTCAATGGGGCGGCTAACAGAAGAAGGCTGATGGGTATCACAATGAATGCTTGGTGCATTGGGCAGCCTGCCAGAAAGCTTGCATTCAATGTGAAGGAGCATGGAGGGTCCAGCACCAAGCTTGCACAGTGCTTTGCACAGAGCTTGAAGCCCATCCTTTCCAGCTGAAGTGGTGGCCAACTTCATTAGTGCACTTATGGACCCAACCATGAAACAGTGTCTGATGGCCGATCTCTCAGCTTCCATTGCAGCACAAGCAGCAGCCACCCAACGTCTGAGTGCTGCAGTGAAAGCTCAGACTGAAGTCATATAAGCTCGCTTGTTGCCACGCAAGCACAGACTGCTGCTATCATGTCTGCGGATTACAGTGTTCAAAGGGGCTTGCAGGGAGTCACAACTATCGAGCAGTCTGTCCTCCAGCAGATGGCTAGGATTGCTAAGGTGCCGCCATGGTGGGAGTGGCAGTGGCTCCATGGAGTACAAACCTGCTGTCCTCTCTCAGGATCACACAGGATATGCAGCACAGAAATAGGCCATTCGGCTCAACAGTCCATGCTGGCGTTTATGCTCCACCCGAGCCTCGTCCCATCTTTCCTCATCTAAATCTATCTGCATAACCCTCTATTCCCTTCTCCCTCATATACTTGTCCAGCCTCCCCTCAAATACATCGATACTATTCGCTTCAACCACTCCCTGTGGCAGCGAGTTCCACATTCTCACCACTCTCTGGGTAAAGAAGTTTCTTCTGAATTCCCCGTTGGATTTCTTGGTGATGATCTTATATCGATGGCCCCTAGTTATGCTCTTCCCCACAAGTGGGAACATTCTCTCTGTATCCACTCTATCAAAACATTTCATCATTTTAAAGATCTCTATTAGGTCACCCTTCAGCCTTCTTTTTTTTCCAAGAGAAAAGAGACCCAGCCTGTTCATCCTTTCCTGATATATATACTCTCGCATTTCTGATATCAACCTTGTAAATCTTCTCTGCACCCTCTCCAGTGCCTCTATATGCTTTTTATAATATGGCGACCAGAATTGTACGCAGCGCTCTTAGTGTGGTTTAATTAAGGCTCAAGGTTTAGCATAACTTCCCTACTTTCCAATTCTATACCTCTAGAAATAAACCCTAGTGCTTGGTTTGCTTTTTTTATGGCCTTGCTGACCTGTGTCGCAACTTTTAGTGATTTGAACTCTGAGATCACTTTGTTCCCCTACCCCACCTAGACACGCACCCTCCAGATAATAAGTGGCCTCCCTATTCTTCCTACCAAAATGGAATACCTCACATTGATCTGTGTTGAACTTCAGCATTCGTCTTCCCACCCCTGCCACTCCACTAGCCCTTGCTATTGCCTGTCAGCCAAACTGCACAGACTGCTGCTGCCCATGCCGAGATGATGTAGTCCGTAGCCCGGCCTTCTAGGCCCAGAGCTGCTCAAGATTGTGCTCCAAGGCAATCTGCAGTCTCTCCCACTAAAAGTCAGCAGCCTTCCACTAGCCATGCTGTTGCCACTGGGGTAGCACGGAGGAGGAGCACTAGGCTAACAACAACTTATATATATATATAGAGCGCGTTTAACATAGCAAAACCTCCCAAGCCACTTAACAATAGCGACATCAATAAACACATTTTTGACACCGAAGCACAGAAGGAGTTATCAAGACAGGTGATGGTCAAAGAAGTAGGTTTTAAGGAGCATCTTAAAGGAGGAGAGAAAAGTAGAGAGGTGGAGAGGTTTAGGAAGGGAATTCCAGAACCTAAATGATTGAGCCACTAAAAACTCAAGATGCCAGAATTGGAGGAGCGCAGACATCTCTGGGGGTTGTGGGGCTGGAGGCGATTACAGAGATAGGGAGGGGCGAGGCCATGGAGGGATTGGAACAGGAGGATGAGGATTTTAAAATTGTGGCATTGTTGGACCGGGAGCCATTGAAGGTCTGCGAAGGGGTGATGGGTGAACGGGACTTGGTGCAATTCAAGATAAGGGGAGCAGAGATTTGATGAGCACAAGCTTATGGAGGGTGGCAGATGGGAGGCTGGTCTGGAGAACATTGGAATAGTCAAGTCTCGAGGTAACAAAAGCATGGATGAGGGTTTCAGCAACAGATGTGCTGAGGCAGGGTCGGAGGTGGAAGTAGGTGGTCTTGGTGAAGGTGAGGATATGGGGTCGGAAGCTCACCCCTGGGTCAACACAACACCAAGGTTAGGAGCGATCTGGCTCAGCTACAGACAGTTTGCAGGGATGCAAACGATAATCAGGGAATGGAATTTGTAGCGGGAATCAAAGACCCAACGGCTTCAGCCTTCCCACTATTTCGTTGGGGGAAATTCCTGCTGATCCAATGTTGGACAAGCAGTGTGACAAATCAGAGATTGTGGAGGGATCCAAAGAGGTGGCCAGCTTGATAATACAAGGGAAAATCAGGCGGAATATAAAAAGTACAGAGGAGAAGTGAAAAGGGAAATAAGCGGGGCAAAGAGACAGTACGAGAATAGATTGGCGCCAACATAAAAGGGAATCCAAGGCCTTCTGTAGGCATATTGACAGTAAAAGGGTTGTCAGAGGAATCGATTAGGGACCAAAATGGTGATTTATTAGTGGAGGCAGAGGCATGGCTGAGGTACTAAATGAGTACTTTGCACATGTGTTTACCAAGGAACAGGACTTCGCAAAACTATGGTCACCAAAGCGTGGAAATTATGATGAACCTGTATAAAACACTGGTTCAGCCTCAAACTGGAGTATTGTGTTCAATTCTGGGCACCGCACTTTAGGAAGGATGTGAAGGCCTTAGAGAGGGTGCAGAAAAGATTTACGAGAATGGTTCCAGGGATGAGGGACTTCAGTTACGTGGATAGACTGGAGAAGCTGGGGTTGTTCTCCTTGGAGCAGAGAAGGTTGAAAGGATTTGACAGAAGTGTTGAAAATCATGAGGGGTCTGGACAGAATAGAGAGAGAGAAACTGTTCCCATTTGCGAAAGGGTCGAGAACCAGAGTGTAATGTATGCACCTGTGAGTATGCTCACAGGTTTGTGGAGTTGTTGAATTGTGAGTGGCTTATCCAGTCACGTGATGTTCCCAAGGCTCAATAAAACCCCAGCCAGTTGGGTTCAGGGGCTCCATGATGAAACAGGTGATTATGAGTCGAGTGGATGAACTGGTAATGTGTAGTGTGATTGTTAAACCTTTGCTAATAAACCAACTAGTTCTTACTAGAAATATGTTGCTATGAATTCTTAAGCAACGAGCTCTTGAAGCAAATACATTACACTGAAGACACAGATTAAAGGTGATTGGCAAAAGTACCAAAGGCGATCTGGAATGCACTGCCTGAAAGGGTGGTGGAGGCAGACTCCATCACGGCTTTCAAAAGGGAGTTGGAGAAGCACTTGAACGAAACAATTTGCAGGGCTACAGTAAAAGGGCGGGGAGTGGGACTAGCTGAGGTGCTCTTGCAGAGAGCAGGCCGAATGGCCTTCCTCCGTGCTGTAACCATTCTATGATTCTGTGATTCTATAGTAAACAAGGAGGTTATCAGGATATTGGATCAGATAAAAATAGATAAAGACTAGGTACTAGGCAGGTTGGCAGTACTTAAGGTGGATAAGTCACCCGGTCCGGATGGTATGCAGCCTAGGTTACTGAGAAAAGTAAGGGTAGAAATTGCAGAGTGCTGGCCACAATCTTCCAATCCTCCTTAGATACAGGGGTGGTGCCAGAGGACTGGAGGATTGCAAATGTTACACCCTTGTTCAATAAAGGGGAAAAGGATAACCCGAGCAATTACAGGCCAGTTAATTTAACGTCGGTGGTGGGGAAGCTTTTAGAAACTAATTCGGGAGAAAAATCAACAGCCACTTGGACAAGTGTGGATTAATTAGGGAGCGCCAGCACGGATTTGTTCAGGGCAAATCGTGTTTGACTAACTTGATTGAGTTTTCTTATAAGGTAACAGAGAAGGTGGATAAGGGCAGCGTAGCTAATGTTGTGTATATGAACTTTCATAAGGTGTTTGATAAAGGGCCACATTCTAGGCTTGTTAGCAAAATTGAAGGCGATGGGATAAAATATATTCAAAAAGGAGTTAGATGTAGTCCTTACTACTAGGGGGATCAAGGGGTATGGCGAGAAAGCAGGAATGGGGTACTGAAGTTGCATGTTCAGCCATGAACTCATTGAATGGTGGTGCAGGCTCAAAGGGCCGAATGGCCTACTCTTGCACCTATTTTCTATGTTTCCATGTTTCTAAAAGGGATAGTGGCAGCATGGATACAAAATTGACTAAGCGATAGAAAACAGAGTTGTGGTGAATGGTAGCTTTTAGGACTGGAGGCAGGTGTACATTGGAGTCCCCCAAAGTTCAGTACTAGGACCACTACTGTTTTTGATACGTATTAATGACTTGGACTTGGGGGTACAGGACCCAATTTTAACATTTGCAGATAACATGATACTTGGAAGTGTAGTAAACAGTGAGGAATATAGTAATGGACGTCAAGAAAAAATAGACAGGGTGGTGGAATGAGAGGACACATGGCAGATAAAATTCAACACAGGTGTATGAGGTGCTACATTTTGTTGGGAAGAAGGAAGAGAGACAATACAAGCTAAATGGTAGAATTTTAAACGGGGTGCAAGAAGAAAGACATGGGGGTTGTGCTCATACTCTGTTTGTTGCACGAACTCTCACTGGACGGGCATTAAGACCCTGCAGGAACTATTCTGCTGGTTCATGCTGGTTTGGGGACACCATTTTGGGAGTTGCTATAAAGGACACAGTTAGTCACACTACTCCTGTTTTAGTTACTCTGTTTATTTACGTACACAACATAATTTGGCGAAGAAGATGAATCAAATTAACCTCTCTACCACCACCCCAATCCCAACCCCTTCCCGCCTTTCATCTCCACACCCGGGGATTCTCCAATCCCATGGCTGAGATGGATAAAAAGCTTTTCTATGTTCATCACGGCAAGTGGGTTAGATGGCGACAACGTAACACCAGCTCGCTGCCGTGCAATATTTATCTACTGCCTCGGCACCGAAGGCCAACGCATCTTTGGCCAAATCGAAGACACGGAGTCCTACCACAAAGCGGTAAGCACCCTAGAGAAATATTTTGGGCCAAAGAAAAGTATCATGTTGGAGAGATACAATTTTTGTCAAAGGGGCAAGGGAGCGGTGAACCAAGCAAACAGTATATCATTTCATTAACTGAACTGGCTGCTACGTGCAACTTTGGAGCACTCACAGAGGAAATGATTAGGGATCAAATTATTGAGAAAAGAACGATCCCCCGCATTCGGGAATGCTTGCTAATGGAGGATGACAAAGTGATATTGGACAAAGCAACTAATTTAGCCATCCAAATCGAATCAGCGCTTTCCGATTCAAAAGCAAAAAGATCGACTCCAAAATTGAGGTACTTGGGGGTCATATCTGTCCCGATATAGTACAAGGGCATAACATTAGAGAACTTTTCCTTTCATGTCGTGAAGGGACGAAGCCTCATGAGTGTTGACCTTTTTGACAAGCTTGGGTTCAAAGTTTACGACCTAACCGACACACCTGTACACATGGTAGACTTTGACAAGCAGTATCCCTCAATCTTCACAGGGTTTGGAGTGACAACTAATTTCTGCCACCGTCCCCGCATTGATCTTTCTGTTAAACTGGTTACGCAGCAACTTCGCCGTCTCCCATTCGCGGTTCATGACGCACGATGGTCTGTATCAGTATCGATGCATGCCCTACGGACTATCTTCTGCACCAAGTGCATTTCAGAAGATTGTCACTACTATGCTAGCAGGCATAGAGGGAGCCCTCAATCTGCTTGATGATATCGTCGTCCATGGATGCACAATGGAAGAACATGACCAGTGACTTCAGGTTGCTGCACAAGGACATCCCTTGGGAATGGACGGATTCCCAGGCTCAGGCATTCACCACATTTAAGGAGAAAATCCCGCCCCTCCTACCCTCGCGAACTTTGATCTGAACGCCACTATGTACGTTACCACAGATTCATCAGACACCGCTATGGGTGCTGTGCTCTCGCAATGGATTGCCGGCTTGGAACGCCCAGTCGCTTTCGCCTTTCGCACGCTCTCATCTGCAGAACGTAAATACACTACAGGGGAATGCGAAGCACTCGCTTGCATCTACGCATGTGAACGCTGGCACATCTACCTCTATGGCAAGAAATTTACCCTCCATACGGATCACCAAGCGCTAACTATGCTACGCTACAACTAGATCCGGGCACAGACCACTACGAATCAACCAATGGTCAGATCTTTGATGTACAGTAAATTGCTGGCAGTCGCAACCACATAGCTGACATACTCAGCCGCTCGACACCTATTTCGGACTCTGGTGCTGACTTGTTCACAGATGACGACACATATGTCACGTCGATCATCACTCAGTCCATCAGAAACCTTGTCTCCTGCAACAAACTGAAAACCGAATCACAAAATGATGCTAAGCTCCAGCACATGTGCCACTTCCTCCAGACTGAGTGGCCTTAGCAAATTCCGGAAGAGTTGAAAACTTTCCACAGACTTTGTGAAGACTTTTCCATTTGGAACGATGGCTGCCTAGCTCGTGGTGATAGAGCAGTAATTCCCAAGTTGCTTCAACAGCACGTTTTCTCATTGGCACACGATGGACACCCAGGCATTGTCCGCATGAAGCAGAGATGTCGCGGTTCAGTATGGTAGCCTGGGATTGACACTCGCATTGAGGAGTTCATTTCACACTGCGAAGCGTGCAATCTGAGCGCAAAGGCCACAAACATCCGACCAGAGCCAATGAAGCCCATTCTATGGCCACAAAGACCATGGCAACAACTTTAGTTGGATATCTTCGGTCCAGTTGAAGCAGCTCCACAGCATCAGCGTTTCCTTGTTGTAGTACATGACCTGCATTCCAAATGGCCAGAAATCACTACAAGTTCAGTGGCCTCATCAACGATCTCCACGATTCTGCAACGTATGTTCACAAAGTGGGGCCTCCAGAGGTCATAATCACTGACAATGGACCACAGTTTGTGTCTGACCAGTTTGCGGATTTCCTCATTCGTCATGCTATCGAGCATCGCGTTACTGCTCGGTACAATCCTCAAAGCAATGGAGGTGTTGAGTGATTTAACCGCGTCATCAAAGAGGGTTTGGAAGCCAACCTCACAGCAGGCCAAACATTCGACGAAGTGGTTCAAACTATTCTTCGCACGTATCATTCGGTAAAGCATTCGCTAAAGGGGAACTCGTGATTGGGCGGAATCTTCACTGGCTACTGGACATTCTCAAACCCCCAGCCAAACCCAGCATGAAGATAACCAAACTCGCATCCCAGATTTCAGAACGCCAACGAAAAATGGAGTTGTACACTGACACAAAACGACGCGCTCAAAAGACCCAACTGAAGAATGGAGATTGGGTCATAGTTAAGTGCCCAAACTGTAGTCATAAGCCATATATTTACTTTTGCCTCCAAAACAGTTCGGGCGAAAGTTCAGCCCTCATACCTATGAGCTCAATGATGGAACTCGATGGAACACTCGGAGACCGACCCCAACTCACAGGCCAACAGACCATCAGGATGGAACAGAGGCACCATTCTGGTTCCCAAACGAAAACCTCGATCAAACACCGCAAGCTCCACGCCGGTCTCAGCGTATCAGAACACGACCTGGCTATCTCAAGGACTTTGTCTGTACATAGACTGTGTTTTCAGAGGGGGAAAAATATGTTGTGTTCATACTCTGTTTGTTTGTTGTACAAACTCTCACTGGATGGACATTAGGACCCTGCGGGAGCTATTCACACACTTCCGTAAACATGCTGGTTCATGCTGGTTGATGGACACTATTTTGGGACTTGCTATAAAGGACACAGTTAGTTACATTACTCCTGTTGCAGTTAGTCTGTTTATTTATGTACATAACAGGGTTATTTATAGACAAATCGTTGAAGGTGGCAGCACAGGTATCTTTTTATTCCTGGGATGTGAGCATCACTGGCAAGGCCAGCATTTATTGCTCATCCCTAATTGCCCTTGAGAAGGTGGCGGTGAGCCGTCTTCTTGAACCGCTGCAATCCGTGTAGTGCCTTATTTTGTTTTTCGTGGTGGTTGTGACTGACTTGCTAGGCCATTTCAGCAGGTAGTTAAGAGTCAACCACATTGCAATGGATCAGGAGTCACATATAGGCTAGATATAGGATTTCCTTCCCTAAAGAACATCAGTGAACCAGATTGTCATGTTTGTAACCTTCACATAACTGTAACCTTTATGTAACAACACTGTACACTGTATACACCTGAGTAATGCACACCTTGACCACAGGGGGTGAACTTGTGGGAGACACTCCTCACCTGGTCATCCAGGTATATAAAGGGAGGTTCCCACACAGGGTCGGCACTTCTTGGTTCTGGAAATAAAGGTTCAGGTCAGGTAGTGACCTTGTCTGCAGTACATGCCTCGTGTGATTCCATAGTAAGGTGTAAGGACACTACACAGATGGGTTTTGACAACAATCCGATAGTTTCATGGTCACCATTACTAACATTAGCTTTTTGTTCCAGAGTTATTTAAATGCCGTGGTGAGATTTGAATTTACGTCACTGGGTCATTAGTCCAGGCCTCTGGATTATTCGACCAGTAACATAACCACTATGCTGCCATTCCCACAGTTAATAAGCACATGGTGTCCTGGACTTTATACATAGAGGAAGAGAGTACAAAAGACAGAAGGTTATGCTAAACCTATAGAAAACACTAGTTTGTGTCCAATTTTGGGTGTTATGTATTGTCCAGGTACATTAAATGTAATAGTACAATGGTGCGCCACAGAGGGCACTGTGGTAGGGGACCTGAAAGTACCTGCAAGACAGAGTATAAAAGGCTGCCCACCACACCTGAGAAGGCACTCTGGAGTTACACAATAAAGAACTAAGGTCACAGCAGTTACTACAACACGAGACCGTGTGGAGTCAGTGATTTGTGTGCTACGCACATCACATTGGCGACAAGGACACGGACGAACTTCACGCAACCATGGCTACTCTGGGCTCGTTAAAGGATTTTATGTTGGGCAATGATTGGGAGGCCTTCACGGAAAGGCTCAAGTACTACTTCACAACAAACGACCTGACGGGGAACAGGGACGCACTGAAAGAGAGGCGTAAGGCGATATTGCTTTCCAGTTATGGCGATGAGGTTTACTGTCTCGTCAGGGATTTGCTGGCACCCGAGAGCGCCAGGGACAAGTCATATGAGGAGCTGATCACATTCATTCGTGACCAACTGAAACCGAAGGAGAGCATCCTCACGGCCCGGCACAAATTCTACCACCACTGCAGACCTGAGGGCCAGGATGTCACCAAATATGCTGCGGACCTCAGGAGACTCTCGGCACCGTGTGATTTTGGCACACACCTTGAAGAGGCGTTGCAGGACGTTTTTGTTATGGGGATTGGCCATGAGGGTCTCCTTCACAGGCTGCTATCCACGGAACCTACAGTCACCCTGAAGCAAGCCATCACCATCAGCAGGGCATTTATGACCTCGACTTGCAGCACCAGGCAGATGATCCACACAGTCTCGAACCCGGCAGGCACTGTCCACAGGATAGCGCCCACCATGGGCAAAACTGCAGAACGTGGCTCTGCCCGGGGCAGAGAGCACGGACCTCGGGGTCTGGGAACTCAGAGTCCTCCGAGGGGGGCTAATCGAGTAGCACCATGCTGGCGCAGCGGAGGAAGCCATAGGGCTCACCGGTGCAGGTTTGCGGAGTATATGTGCAATACCTGCCACACAAAAGGCCACCTTCAGCGTATGTGCAAAAGAAACCTGACTCACCGTGTGGCTGAGGAGATGGTAGATGATCCACCATCCAGCGAGGAGCAGGCAGAAGAAGATGAGGTGTTGGGACTAAATACGTGTACCGACGATTCGGCCCCAGTGATTATGGAAGTCAAGATCAACGGAGTCCCTGTGAGTATGGAAGTGGACACTGGATCGGGTCCGTCGTTGATGAGTCAGAGAACTTTTGATAAACTGTGGGTCAACCCAGCTGCACGACCCAAGCTGGTCCCGGTCACGGCAAAGCTGCGTACCTACACCAGGGAACTGATACCTGTCCTTGGCAGAGCAGATGTGCAGGTATCTCACGGGGGCGAGGCGCATGGGTTACCTTTGTGGGTCATTGCAGGCGATGGGCTGACGCTACTAGGCAGGAGATGGATGGGGAAGGTCCGTGGGAGCTGGGAAGACTTCATCCCTCCACAGACCGCTGTCCCCCGGGTCCCCAAAGAGCAGCGCCCACCGAGCCGGAGGAGAAAGAAGCCGTTCATTGGCAGTCTAAATCCCCACACAGGCGAGCAGACCCTGGAAGAGCAGGCGTTGAAATCCACCGACGTGCGACAAATCGGGGAGGCCCACGCGCCGAGAAAGTCGGGTGGCGGTCGCGGCTACGGTGGAAGCCGGGACGGCAGCGGCGGTGGTGGGGACTACGGCAACGGCAGGAGAGGAGGCTACGGCGGCAGAGGAGGCGGCCGGCATAACTCGGGAGAACGCAACAGCTACTCGGGTAGCCAGAGCGGCGGGGACGGCAGCAGTTACGGCAAGTATGGAGGTCACAGGGACTATGACTGATCGCATCATTCTTGGCCGTTTTTCCTCCCTCCTGCAGTTATCAGTATATTCTGCACAGAGCTGCGCCGACAGCTATATCAGTATTTTCTGCAAAATCTTGAAAATATATCCACCGCCAGCCATTATTGAATGCTGTGCGCTTCTCCGAATCAGTGTCACAAACGCCCTTATTCAGAACCGCCATTTCAATAAGAAACATCAATGGCTGTAGCTGAAGCACGGGGGAGGGTGCAGGGAGAACGGAAGGTTTCATACCATCTTGCTCATCGGCAGGCGCTAATCCTGACTCGACAAACATCTTGGAAATCAGTAACCCGGGTTAAGGTAGATGCTGAAATATCATGAACAAACTTCTGAAAAAAAAAATTTAACTTTGAATTAATTTTAAAATCTAATAATTTTTAATTTAATGGAGAAATAACAAAATAAAGTGATCTCACTGCCAGCGAGCTCAAGATGGTAGCGAGCCTCGGGCTGCAAAGAACAAAGGCAAGCAGTACAACTAAAATGGCGACGCCTAAAGGAAGCCTCGTGGGAATCTCAAGCTGGCGTCTTAAAAGGGAAATGCACCCGGGAGCCTTAAAAGGGCCTTACACCATTGGCGGTCCCCACAAAAAGACTTTTGTAAGGCAAGAGCGAGTCTAAATGTGTAATATGATTTGTATGATGTAGTGATTTCGGATAAGAGTTGATATTTTGATGCTGAATGGTTACTGTGTTTAAAATGTGATGGGGAAGAATGATTTATGAAAAGAGTCAATACCACGAGGTACAATTAAAAGGGTTAATGGGTCCGTGACTAACATGCCTAAGGGGCCAATGCGATTTCCGATATTATGTGATTCATGCAATGGTTCAGCGGCTGCAGATGAGCCACTGAGGCGACTACTGAGAACAGAGGCAACGCACTAATTGCCATACCCCTGTCTCAGCAAAGCCCATCACCTCGGGCAAAAAGGGGCAGTACACTGCCATTGTACCTCACCCAGCGGAGCTAGGATTAAATAACTGTTCAGTGCACCTGCAACATTTTGACATAACATCTGTACCACATATACGTACCATACAAATGTACTGTCTATGTATACCTGCTTTCTGTTGGAGGTTATACTCGTGTACTTCATCACCCATGTAAGGACTGCAAATACCACATGCTTGCACTGGATCGCAAGCATGATCTCTACATGGGGGAGGAAGAGGAAAGTGGATGGTCATGGACTCTCACTCACAAACCAACCAGGATGAACAAGGCCGAGGTTACCGGCAATGGCTTTTGGAACTGGGGGGTAGGGAGTGAGATGTTATGTATTGTCCAGGTACATTAAATGTAATAGTACAATGGTGCACCACAGAGGGCGCTGTGGTGGGAGACCTGAGAGTACCTGCAAGACAGAGTATAAAAGGCTGCCCACCACACCTGAGAAGGCACTCTGGAGTTATTCAATAAAGGACTAAGGTCACAGCAGTTACTACAACATGAGACCGTGTGGAGTCAGTGATTTGAGTGCTACACACATCACACTGGGCACCACTTAAGGAAGGTCGTGAAGGCTTTGGAGAGGGTACAGAAGAGATTTACTGGAATGGTTCCAGGGATGAGGGAATTACAGTTACGTGAATAGACTGGAGAAGCTGGGGTTGTTCTCCTTGGAACAGAGAAGGCTGAGGAGATTTGCTAGAAGTGTTTAAAATCATGAAGGGTTTAGATAGAGTAAATAAAGAGAAACTGTTCCCAATGGCTGAAGGGTTGAGAACCAGAGGGCGCAGATTGAAGGTGATTGGCAGCAGAACCAGAGGTGACATGAGGAGAAACGTTTACCCAGCGAGTGGTTAGGATTTAGAATGCACTGCCTGAGAGGGTGGTGGAGGCAGATTCAATGCTAGCCATCAAGAAGGAATTGGATGACTACTTGAAGGAGAAAATGTTTCAGGGATATGTTGAAAGAGTGGCAGAGTGGGACTGACTGGATTGCTGGGAAGTTTAGAACCAGGGGTCACAGTCTCAGGATAAGGGGTCGGCCAATTAGGACTGAGATGAGGAGAAATGTCTTCACTCAGAGGGTGGTGAATCTTTGGCATTCTCTGTTCCTAGGGGTGTGAAGGCAGATTCATTGAGCATATTCAAGACAGAGATCGCTAGATTTTTGAATATTAAGCGAATCAAGGGACTATGGGATAGTGCAGGAAAGTGGAGTTGAGGTAGATCAGCCATGATCTCATTGAATGGTGGAGCAGGCTCGAGAGGCCCAATGGCCGACTCCTGCTCCTATTTCTTATGTTCTTATATTCTTCGAAAGACTCGATGGGTCAAATGGCCTCCTGTGCTGTACTATTCTATGATTCAATGATTCTATAAATGTACACAGGTTTTATTTTTCTATCCATTTAAAATAAAATTATTTTCTCTGCTTCCTTAGGTTTCCATTTAGAGCAGAGAAGCTTTTCTCTGCAAGGGCTGGCAGGCTGCCTCGTCTCAGATTAAAGAAAGATTAGGGTCAGAAATTTGGTATGGCCTGCATTGAGGAGGTGACGGCGCCGGAGTGTTACCTTTAGCTCCAGGCGATGTCTACCTCCCCAAAGTGGGATATTCAGTTGTATTGCCCTAAGAGGAGAGTGGAGCGCGAAGGGAAGCATTCCACAAACTCTTAGGACGCCAACGGAGCGATAGGTCGTCTCCATTGTTTGGTGCTTGGAAAAATCCTTGATGAAAATTCCAATAAACCTCGCCCACACTTCCCCACCACTGCAACAAATAAATAGAAGTTGAAACGCTGAAATTTCAGCAGTTACCTTGCACTGCGGACGACATCGCCCCGGGATCGTCACTGGACCGACTGCTTTCCCAGCCAGTCTCAGCGTCGGCGTGCGGAAGAGTGAAGTTGGCAAACGCTGGACCACGGGGGCGTTGCAAACTCGGTGATGTCACTGAGTGGGAGGCGTGAGCGAGCGCAGCGCAAACTGTTAGCAACGCCGCTAAACCTTCACTGACGTTCGCGGCAAGAGCTGACAGCACGGCGTTCGCGCAGGAGGTGTTTAGCAGCCCCCCTTTAGCGCACCTCTCCGGCACTAATGGTGGCGCTAAACGACCAAATTTATCCCCCTTGAACTTTGTGCAAGCCAGTTGATTCAGTTGGTGTTGTGACAGAAAGAAAGATTGTGTTTATATAGCACCTTTCACAACCCCATGACGTCCCAAAACCAATTAAGTACTTTTGAAGTGTTGTCACTGTTGTAATGGAGAAAACACAGCAGCCAACTTACACATAAACAGGCCTTTGACACTGTCAACTGCGAGGGTCTATGGAGCGTCCTCCTCCGTTTCGGATGCCCCCAAAAGTTTGTCAACATCCTCCGCCTGCTCCATGCCGATATTCAGGCCATGATCCTTACCAAAGGATCCATCACAGACCCAATCCACGTCCGGTCCGGGGTCAAACAAGGCTGCGTCATCGCCCTAACCCTCTTCTCAATCTTCCTCGCTGCCATGCTCCACCTCACAGTCAACAAGCTCCCCGTTGGAGTAGAACTAAACTACAGAACCAGTGGGACCCTGTTCAACCTTCCATCATCTCCAGGCCAGGTCCAAGACCACCCCAATCTCTGCGTCAAGCTACAGTATGTAGACGATGCTTGCATCTGTGCACATACAGAGGCTGAACTCCAGGACAAGGTCGACGTATTTACTGAGGCGTACGAAAGCATGGGCCTCATGCTAAACATCCGTAAGACAAAGGTCCTCCACCAGTCTGCCCCCGCCGCACAACACTGCCCCCCAGTCATCAAGATCCATGGCGCGGCCCTTGACAACTTGGACCATTTCCCATACCTCGAGAGCCTCTTATCAACAAGAGCAGACAATGACGACGAGATTCAACACCGCCTCTCGTGCCCCAGTGCAGCCTTCGGCCACCTGAGGAAAAGAGTGTTTGAAGACCAGGCCCTCAAATCTGCCACCAAACTCATGGTCTACAGGGCTGTAGTAATGCCCGCCCTCCTGTATGGCTCAGAGACATGGACCATGTACAGTAGACACCTCAAGGCACTGGAGAAATACCACCAACAATGTCTCCGCAAAATCCTGCAAATCCCCTGGGAGGATAGACGCACAAACATTAGCGTCCTCGACCAGGCCAACATCCCCAGCATTGAAGCACTGACCACACTTGATCAACTCCGCTGGGCAGGCCACATAGTTCACATGCCAGACAAGAGACTCCCAATGCAAGCGCTCTACTCGGAACTTCTTCACGGCAAACAAGCCAAAGCTGGGCAGAGGAAACGTTACAAGGACACTCTCAAAGCCTCCCTGATAAAGTGCGACATCCCCACTGACACCTGGGTCCCTGGCCAAAGACCGCCCTAAGTGGAGGAAGTGCATCCACTGAGCACCTGGAGTCTCATCGCCGAGAGCATGCAGAAACCAAGCGCAGGCAGTGGACAGAGCGTGCAGCAAACCAGTCCCACCCACCCTTTCCCTCAAAGGCTATCTGTCCAACCTGTGACAGGGACTGTGGTTCTTGTATTGGACTGTTCAGCTACCTAAAGACTCACTTTTAGAGTGGAAGCAAGTCTTCCTCCATTCCGAGCACTGCCTATGATGATGAAACAGCAGTGTGATAATAGCCAGATGATATGGTTTTTTTAATGATGCTGGTCGAGGGATAAATATTGGCCAGGACACTAGAGAAACCTACCCTGCTCTTCTTCTAAACAATCAGGGTTGCTTCGAGATGAGTTATCAGCAGGTGTGCCCAAGTTCTGCAGGTTGTCATCTTCTTTCCTTCTGAGTGCGTGTGGAGCTGGGTTAAAGAAAGAATAAAGAGAATGCCATTGTTTCAGGTCAATGTTTTCTAACTGTTTGATCCTCGAACTTTCAATCAAGAGTTTTCCAGATGAATGAACGTGTAACTTCCATGACTAGACATCATCTGCTCAAACCATATGCAGTTACAGGATTGGAAACAGAGATTGTTTGAGAAAGACATCAAAATAGGTTAAAAGAAAGAAACAGTTACAGAGTTATGAAAAAAAGAATAAAATTGGAGTAGAAACAGGGATTTCCTCTGTCCTTGTATGACAGGCAGGGCAGGTTCACTTATTGTGGTTTCACTTACATGTCATTTGGTTTTCATTGTCTGAAGATATTCAGAAATCTTTTCCGTAACTTCACCATCAATGTTGCCTTTCTTCAGTTGGTTTAGTCTGTAACATAGATTTACTGACGATTATTTTATTCGATCCTGGGATGTGGGCATCGCTGGCAAGGCCGGCATTTATTGCCCATCTCTAGTTGCCCTTGAGAAGGTGGTGGTGAGCCGCCATCTTGAACCACTGCAGTCCGTGTGTTTCCACAGTGCTGTTAGGGAGGGAGTTCCAAGATTTTGACTGGCTCTTAGTCAGGTGGTATGTTATGAGCACCTGTCCTGATGGTCAGCATGCCGACTCTTGTTGATTTGACGGGGTCAGCTTCACTTTGCATAATGTAGTCAACCCCTCCCCCACCTCCGTACTGGGAGCTCACCATGGGGGGCTAGGAGCAGGAAATTGTGTTGCTCTTAAGTCCTTTAGTGGGCTGATTAGATGGGACGATGGATAAATTTTAAAGGATGCAGCCAGATAAAAGCTAATGCTTATGGGCTGAAAAATATTGTTAACCTTTACATATATTTTAAATCTATATTCCAGCATTTGCAGAAGTTGTTTGGATAACAAAAGCGACTGGCAAAATCTAACAGTTACCTCATCATCTATTAGCGCAATCCATATTTTGAAGATCAGTTCTCAGGATAGTCTGTCCCACACTTGGGATGGTGCGTACAGGGAAATATGTGCACTGTGAATCAGTAAACAGGAAAGAAGTTCATCTCCTGGCGGAGACAGAATTGAGATGTTACAATCTGGTTGTCCACCGAACCACTCAGGATTCAGGATTCCTGACCAAAAGTGCTGGTATCAGAGGAATGAGTTAAGAGGAAAGACTGAAAACACTTGGGCTCTTCAGACTTCAAAGGGGACACCTGTGGAGGGCCCTCAAAGAGGTGTAAAGATAGTACACAGTACAGAAATGGTAAATCCGAGTAATGCTGTCAAGCTAATGTGTCAGTTAATGCCAACCATAACTCAGTGGGCAGCACTCTCGGCTCTGAGAAGGTTGTGGGTTCAGGTCCCACTCCAGAGACTTGAGCACAAAAATCTAGGCCAACACTCCAGTGCAGTGCTGAGGGAGTCATCATCATCACAAGTAGTCCCTTGGAATCGAGGAAGGCTTGCTCCACTCTAAAAGTGAGGTCTCAGTTGACTGTACAGTCCAATACGGGAATTACAGTCTCTGTCACAGGTGAGACAGATAGTCAATGGAGGAAAGGGTGGGTGGGGAGTCTGGTTTGCCGCACGCTCCTTCCGCTGCCTGCACTTGGTTTCTGCATGCTCTCGGCGACGAGACTCGAGGTACTCAGCGCCCTCTCGGATGCTCTTCCTCCACTTAGGGTGGTCTTGGCTCAGGGACTCCCAGGTACCAGTGGGGATGTTGCATTTTATAAAGGAGGCTTTGAGGGTGTCCTTAAAATGTTTCCTCTGCCCACCTGGGGCTCGCTTGCCATGTAGGAGTTCCGAGTAGAGCGCTTGCTTTGGGAGTCTCGTGTCGGGCATGCGGATAGTGTGGCCCGCCCAACGGAGCTGGTCGAGTGTGATTAGTGCTTCGATGCTGGAGATGTTGGCCTGATCGAGAACACTGACATTTGTGCGTCTGTCCTCCCAGCAGATTTGCGCTGAGGGAGTGCTGCACTATCGGAGGTACCGTCTTTCGGGTGAGACGTTAAACCGAGGCCCCGTCTGCTTTCTCAGATAGACGTAAAAGATCACAATGTACTATTTCGAAGAAGAGCAGGGGAGTTAGCCCTGGTGTCCTGGCCAATATTTATCCCTTAATTGATATAACAAAAAACAGATTATCTGGGCCTTATCACATTACTGTGTGTGGGAGCTTGCTTGTGCGCAAATTGGCTGCTGCGTTTCCTACAGTACAACAGTGACTGCACTCCAAAAGTACTTCATTGGCTGTAAAGCGCTTTGAGACATCCGGTGGTCATGAAAGGCGCGATATAAATGCAAGTCTTTCTTTCTAAGGAGAACAATCCCAGCCTCTCCAGTCTCTCCACATAACTGAAGTACCTCATCGCTAGTACTATTCTCGTAAATCTCCTAGGTTTTTGACAAAGTGTGGTGCCCAGAATTGGACACAATACTCCAGCTGGGGCCAAACCAATGATTGATAAAGATTTAGAGCAGCTTTTTTCCTTTGTACTCTATGCCTCTGTTTATAAAGCCAAGGAGCACATATGCTTTTTTAACATATTTATTAACTTGTCCGCCAACTTCAAAGATTACCGTACGTTCAGATTTCTATGGAATTAATTTCTGCAGCTCAACTGACGAGCATAGCACTGCAAACTCCTATACCCAACTGACGAGCATAGCACTGCAAACTCCTATACCCAACTGATTAGCATAGCACTGCAAACCCCTATACCCAACTGATTAGCATAGCACTGCAAACTCCTATACCCAACTGATTAGCAGAGCACTGCAAACTCCTATACCCAACTGATTAGCATAGCACTGCAAACTCCTACACCCAACTGATTAGCATAGCACTGCAAACACCTATACCCAACTGATTAGCATAGCACTGCAAACTCCGATACCCAACTGATTAGCATAGCACTGCAAACTCCTATACCCAACTGATTAGCATAGCACTGCAAACTCTAATACCCAACTGATTAGCATAGCACTGCAACCTCCGATATCCAACTGATTAGCATAGCAGTGCAAACTCCTATATCCAACTGATTAGCACAGCACTGCAAACTCCTATCCCAACTAATTAGCATAGCACTGCAAACTCCCATACCCAACTGACGAGCAGAGCACTGCAAACCCCTATACCCAACTGATTAGCATAGCACTGCAAACTCCTATACCCAACTGAGTAGCACAGCACTGCAAACTCCTATCCCAACTGATTAGCACAACACTGCAAACTCCTATACCCAACTGATTAGCACAGCACTGCAAACTCCAATACCCAATTGATCAGCACAGCACTGCAAACTCCTATATCCAACTGATTAGCACAGCACTGCAAACTCCTATCCCAACTGATTAGCACAGCACTGCAAACTCCTATACCCAACTGATTAGCACAGCACTGCAAACTCCAATACCCAACTGATCAGCACAGCACTGCAAACTCCTATATCCAACTGATTAGCACAGCACTGCAAAATCCTATACCCAACTAAGTAGCATCGCACTGCAAACTCCTATACCCAACTGATTAGCATAGCACAGCAAACTCCGATACCCAACTGATTAGCAGAGCACTGCAAACTCCTATACCCAACTGATCAGCATAGCACTGCAAACTCCTATACCGAACTGACGAGCATAGCACTGCAAACTCCTATATCCAACTGATTAGCATAGCACTGCAAACTCCTATATCCAACTGACTAGCATAGCACTGCAAACTCCTATACCCAACTGACGAGCATAGCACTGCAAACTCCTATATCCAACTGATTAGCAGAGCACAGCATACTCCTATATCCAACTGATTAGCATAGCACTGCAAACTCCTATACCCAACTGACGAGCATAGCACAGCAAACTCCGATACCCAACTGATTAGCAGAGCACTGCAAATTCCTATACCCAACTGATCAGCATAGCACTGCAAACTCCTATACCGAACTGACGAGCATAGCACTGCAAACTCCTATATCCAACTGATTAGCATAGCACTGCAAACTCCTATATCCAACTGACTAGCATAGCACTGCAAACTCCTATACCCAACTGACGAGCATAGCACTGCAAACTCCTATATCCAACTGATTAGCAGAGCACAGCATACTCCTATATCCAACTGATTAGCATAGCACTGCAAACTCCTATACCCAACTGACGAGCATAGCACTGCAAACTCCTATATCCAACTGATTAGCGTGGCACTGCAAACTCCTATACCCAACTGACGAGCATAGCACTGCAAACTCCGATACCCAACTGACAAGCATAGCACTGCAAACTCCGATACCCAACTGATTAGCATAGCACTGCAAACTCCTATACCCAACTGATTAGCATAGCACTGCAAACTCCTATACCCAACTGACGAGCATAGCACTGCAAACTCCTATACCCAACTGACGAGCATAGCACTGCAAACTCCTATACCCAACTGATTAGCATAGCACTGCAAACTCCTATACCCAACTGACGAGCATAGCACTGCAAACTCCTATACCCAACTGACGAGCATAGCACTGCAAACCCCTATACCCAACTGATTAGCATAGCACTGCAAACTCCTATACCCAACTGACGAGCACAGCACTGCAAACTCCGATATCCAACTGATTAGCATAGCACTGCAAACTCCTATATCCAACTGACGAGCATAGCACTGCAAACTCCTATACCCAACTGACGAGCATAGCACTGCAAACTCCGATATCCAACTGATTAGCATAGCACTGCAAACTCCTATACCCAACTGAGTAGCATAGCACTGCAAACTCCTATACCCAACTGATTAGCATAGCACTGCAAACTCCTATACCCAACTGATTAGCATAGCACTGCAAACTCCGATACCCAACTGACGAGCAGAGCACTGCAAACTCCAATACCCAACTGATTAGCACAGCACTGCAAACTCCCAGACCCAACTGATTAGCACAGCACTGCAAACTCCTATATCCAACTGATTAGCACAGCACTGCAAACTCCTATATCCAACTGATTAGCACAGCACTGCAAACTCCGATACCCAACTGAGCAGCATAGCACTGCAAGCTCCGATACCCAACTGATTAGCATAGCACTGCAAACTCCTATACCCAACTGATTAGCATAGCACTGCAAACTCCTAAACCCAACTGACGAGCATAGCACTGCAAACTCCTATATCCAACTGATTAGCACAGCACTGCAAACTCCTATATCCAACTGATCAGCACAGCACTGCAAACTCCTATACCCAACTGACGAACAGAGCACTGCAAACCACTATACCCAACTGATTAGCTTAGCACTGCAAACTCCTATACCCCACTGATTAGCATAGCACTGCAAACTCCTATATCCAACTGATTAGCATAGCACTGCAAACTCCAAAACCCAACTGACGAGCACAGTACTGCAAACTCTTATATCCAACTGATTAGCGTGGCACTGCAAACTCCTATACCCAACTGATTAGCATAGCACTGCAAACTCCTATACCCAACTGACTAGCATAGCACTGCAAACTCCGATACCCAACTGATTAGCATAGCACTGCAAACTCCATAATCCAACTGATTAGCATAGCACTGGAAACTCCTATACCCAACTGACGAGCAGAGCACTGCCATCTCCTATACCCAACTGACGAGCACAGCACTGCAAACCCCTATACCCAACTGACGAGCACAGCACTGCAAACTCCTATATCCAACTGATTAGCATAGCACTGCAAACTCCTATATCCAACTGACGAGCATAGCACTGCAAACTCCTATATCCAACTGAGTAGCATAGCACTGCAAACTCCTATACCGAACTGATTAGCATAGCACTGCAAACTCCTATACCCAACTGATTAGCACAGCACTGCAAACTCCGATATCCAACTGATTAGCACAGCACTGCAAACTCCTATACCCAACTGAGTAGCATAGCACTGCAAGCTCCGATACCCAACTGATTAGCATAGCACTGCAAACTCCTATACCCAACTGACGAGCATAGCACTGCAAACTCCTATACCCAACTGACGAGCATAGCACTGCAAACCCCTATACCCAACTGATTAGCATAGCACTGCAAACTCCTATACCCAACTGACGAGCACAGCACTGCAAACTCCGATATCCAACTGATTAGCATAGCACTGCAAACTCCTATACCCAACTGAGTAGCATAGCACTGCAAACTCCTATACCGAACTGATTAGCATAGCACTGCAAACTCCTATACCCAACTCACTAGCACAGCACTGCAAACTCCTATACCCAACTGATTAGCACAGCACTGCAAACTCCGATATCCAACTGATTAGCACAGCACTGCAAACTCCTATACCCAACTGACGAGCATAGCACTGCAAACTCCTATACCCAACTGATTAGCATAGCACTGCAAACTCCTATACCCAACTGACGAGCATAGCACTGCAAACTCCTATACCCAACTGACGAGCATAGCACTGCAAACCCCTATACCCAACTGATTAGCATAGCACTGCAAACTCCTATACCCAACTGACGAGCACAGCACTGCAAACTCCGATATCCAACTGATTAGCATAGCACTGCAAACTCCTATATCCAACTGACGAGCATAGCACTGCAAACTCCTATACCCAACTGACGAGCATAGCACTGCAAACTCCGATATCCAACTGATTAGCATAGCACTGCAAACTCCTATACCCAACTGAGTAGCATAGCACTGCAAACTCCTATACCCAACTGAGTAGCATAGCACTGCAAACTCCTATACCCAACTGATTAGCATAGCACTGCAAACTCCTATACCCAACTGATTAGCATAGCACTGCAAACTCCGATACCCAACTGACGAGCAGAGCACTGCAAACTCCAATACCCAACTGATTAGCACAGCACTGCAAACTCCCAGACCCAACTGATTAGCACAGCACTGCAAACTCCTATATCCAACTGATTAGCACAGCACTGCAAACTCCTATATCCAACTGATTAGCACAGCACTGCAAACTCCGATACCCAACTGAGCAGCATAGCACTGCAAGCTCCGATACCCAACTGATTAGCATAGCACTGCAAACTCCTATACCCAACTGATTAGCATAGCACTGCAAACTCCTAAACCCAACTGACGAGCATAGCACTGCAAACTCCTATATCCAACTGATTAGCACAGCACTGCAAACTCCTATATCCAACTGATCAGCACAGCACTGCAAACTCCTATACCCAACTGACGAGCAGAGCACTGCAAACCACTATACCCAACTGATTAGCTTAGCACTGCAAACTCCTATACCCCACTGATTAGCATAGCACTGCAAACTCCTATATCCAACTGATTAGCATAGCACTGCAAACTCCAAAACCCAACTGACGAGCACAGTACTGCAAACTCTTATATCCAACTGATTAGCGTGGCACTGCAAACTCCTATACCCAACTGATTAGCATAGCACTGCAAACTCCTATACCCAACTGACTAGCATAGCACTGCAAACTCCGATACCCAACTGATTAGCATAGCACTGCAAACTCCATAATCCAACTGATTAGCATAGCACTGGAAACTCCTATACCCAACTGACGAGCAGAGCACTGCCATCTCCTATACCCAACTGACGAGCACAGCACTGCAAACCCCTATACCCAACTGACGAGCACAGCACTGCAAACTCCTATATCCAACTGATTAGCATAGCACTGCAAACTCCTATATCCAACTGACGAGCATAGCACTGCAAACTCCTATATCCAACTGATTAGCATAGCACTGCAAACTCCTATACCCAACTGAGTAGCATAGCACTGCAAACTCCTATACCGAACTGATTAGCATAGCACTGCAAACTCCTATACCCAACTCACTAGCACAGCACTGCAAACTCCTATACCCAACTGATTAGCACAGCACTGCAAACTCCGATATCCAACTGATTAGCACAGCACTGCAAACTCCTATACCCAACTGAGTAGCATAGCACTGCAAGCTCCGATACCCAACTGATTAGCATAGCACTGCAAACTCCAAGACCCAACTGATTAGCATAGCACTGCAAACTCCTATACCCAACTGATTAGCAGAGCACTGCAAACTCCTATACCCAACTGACGAGCATAGCACTGCAAACTCCTATATCCAACTGATTAGCATAGCACTGCAAACTCCTATATCCAACTGATTAGCATAGCACTGCAAACTCCTATACCCAACTGACGAGCATAGCACTGCAAACTCCTATATCCAACTGATTAGCGTGGCACTGCAAACTCCTATACCCAACTGATTAGCATAGCACTGCAAACTCCTAAACCCAACTGACTAGCATAGCACTGCAAACTCCGATACACAACTGACTAGCATAGCACTGCAAACTCCTACACCCAACTGACTAGCATAGCACTGCAAACTCCTGTACCCAACTGACGAGCATAGCATTGCAAACTCCTGTACCCAACTGACGAGCATAGCACTGCAAATTCCTTTACCCAACTGAGTAGCATTGCACTGCAAACTCCTATACCCAACTAATTAGCACAGCACTGCAAACTCCTATACCCAACTGATTAGCATAGCACTGCAAACTCCTATATCCAACTGATTAGCACAGCACTACAAACTCCTATACCCAACTGACGAGCATAGCACTGCAAACCCCTATACCCAACTGATTAGCATAGCACTGCAAACTCCTATATCCAACTGATTAGCATAGCACTGCAAACTCCTATATCCAACTGATTAGCATTGCACTGCAAACTCCTATACCCAACTGACGAGCATAGCACTGCAAACTCCGATATCCAACTGATTAGCATAGCACTGCAAACTCCTATACCCAACTGAGTAGCATAGCACTGCAAACTCCTATACCCAACTGACGAGCATAGCACTGCAAACCCCTATACCCAACTGATTAGCATAGCACTGCAAACTCCTATACCCAACTGACGAGCACAGCACTGCAAACTCCTATACCCAACTGACGAGCAGAGCACTGCAAACTCCTATATTCAACTGATTAGCATACCACTGCAAACTCCTATACCCAACTGAGTAGCATAGCACTGCAAACTCCTATACCCAACTGACGAGCATAGCACTGTAAACTCCAATACCCAACTGATTAGCACAGCACTGCAAACTCCTATACCCTACTGATTAGCACAGCACTGCAAACTCCTATACCCTACTGATTAGCACAGCACTGCAAACTCCTATATCCAACTGATTAGCACAGCTCTGCAAACTCCTATACCCATCTGAGTAGCATAGCACTGCAAACTCCGACACCCAACTGATTAGCATAGCACTGCAAACTCCTATATCCAACTGATTAGCATAGCACTGCAAACTCTTATACCCAACTGATTAGCACAGCACTGCAAACTCCTATACCCAACTGATTAGCACAGCACTGCAAATTCCTAGATCGAACTGATCAGCACAGCACTGCAAACTCCTATATCCAACTGATTAGCAGAGCATTGCAAACTCCTATACCCAACTGACGAGCAGAGCACTTCAAACTCCTATATCCAACTGATTAGCATAGCACTGCAAACTCCGATACCCAACTGATTAGCATAGCACTGCAAACTCCTATATCCAACTGATTAGCATAGCACTGCAAACTCCTATATCCAACTGACGAGCATAGCACTGCAAACCCCTATACCCAACTGATTAGCATAGCACTGCAAACTCATATATCCAACTGATTAGCATAACACTGCAAACTCCGATACCCAACTGATTAGCATAGCACTGCAAACTCCTATACCCAACTGATTAGCATAGGACTGCAAACTCCTATACCCAACTGATTAGCATAGCACTGCAAACTCTTATACCCAACTGATTAGCAAAACACTGCAAACTCCGATATCCAACTGACGAGCATAGCACTGCAAACTCCTATACCCAACTGACGAGCATAGCACTGCAAACTCCTATACCTAACATTAGCATAGCACTGCAAACTCCTATACCCAACTGACGAGCATAGCACTGCAAACTCCTATACCCAACTGACGAGCATAGCACTGCAAACTCCTATACCCAGCTGATTAGCATAGCATTGCAAACTCCTATACCCAACTGAGTAGCATAGCACTGCAAACTCCTATATCCAACTGATTAGCATAGCACTGCAAACTCCTATACCCAACTGACGAGCATAGCACTGCAAACTCCTATACCCAACTGACGAGCATAGCACTGCAAACTCCTATACCCAGCTGATTAGCATAGCACTGCAAACTCCTATACCCAACTGAGTAGCATAGCACTGCAAACTCCTATACCCAACTGACGAGCATAGCACTGCAAACCCCTATACCCAATTGATTAGCATAGCACTGCAAACTCCTATACCCAACTGACGAGCACAGCACTGCAAACTCCTATACCCAACTGACGAGCATAGCACTGCAAACTCCTATACCCAACTGACGAGCATAGCACTGCAAACTCCTATACCCAGCTGATTAGCATAGCACTGCAAACTCCTATACCCAACTGAGTAGCATAGCACTGCAAACTCCTATACCCAACTGACGAGCATAGCACTGCAAACCCCTATACCCAACTGATTAGCATAGCACTGCAAACTCCTATATCCAACTGACGAGCACAGCACTGCAAACTCCTATATCCAACTGATTAGCATAGCACTGCAAACTCCTATACCCAACTGACGAGCAGAGCACTGCAAACTCCTATATCCAACTGATTAGCATAGCACTGCAAACTCCTATACCCAACTGAGTAGCATAGCACTGCAAACTCCTATACCCAACTGACGAGCATAGCACTGTAAACTCCAATACCCAACTGAGTAGCATAGCACTGCAAACTCCTATACCCAACTGACGAGCATAGCACTGCAAGCTCCGATACCCAACTGATTAGCATAGCACTGCAAACTCCGAGATCCAACTGATTAGCATAGCACTGCAAGCTCCTATACCCAACTGATTAGCACAGCACTGCAAACTCCGAGACCCAACTGATTAGCACAGCACTGCAAACTCCGAGATCGAACTGATCAGCACAGCACTGCAAACTCCTATATCCAACTGATTAGCAGAGCACTGCAAACTCCTATACCCAACTGACGAGCATAGCACTTCAAACTCCTATATCCAACTGATTAGCATAGCACTGCAAACTCCGATACCCAACTGATTAGCATAGCACTGCAAACTCCTATATCCAACTGATTAGCATAACACTGCAAACTCCGATACCCAACTGATTAGCATAACACTGCAAACTCCGATACCCAACTGATTAGCATAGCACTGCAAACTCCGATACCCAAATGATTAGCATAGGACTGCAAACTCCTATACCCAACTGATTAGCATAGCACTGCAAACTCCTATACCCAACTGATTAGCAAAACACTGCAAACTCCGATATCCAACTGACGAGCATAGCACTGCAAACTCCTATACCCAACTGACGAGCATAGCACTGCAAACTCCTATACCGAACTGATTAGCATAGCACTGCAAACTCCTATACCCAACTAACGAGCATAGCACTGCAAACTCCTATACCCAACTGACGAGCATAGCACTGCAAACTCCTATATCCAACTGATTAGCATAGCACTGCAAACTCCTATACCCAACTGACGAGCATAGCACTGCAAACTCCGATACCCAACTGATTAGCATAGCACTGCAAACTCCGATACCCAACTGACTAGCATAACACTGCAAACCCCTATACCCAACTGATTAGCACAGCACTGCAAACTCCTATACCCAACTGACGAGCATAGCACTGCAAACTCCTATACCGAACTGATTAGCATAGCACTGCAAACTCCTATACCCAACTGACGAGCATAGCACTGCAAACTCCTATATCCAACTGATTAGCATAGCACTGCAAACTCCGATACCCAACTGACGAGCATAGCACTGCAAATTCCTATATCCAACTGACGAGCATAGCACTGCAAACTCCTATACCCAACTGAGTAGCATAGCACTGCAAACTCCTATACCGAACTGATTAGCACAGCACTGCAAACTCCTATACCCAACTCACTAGCATAGCACTGCAAACTCCTATACCCAACTGACGAGCATAGCACTGCAAACTCCAATACCCAACTGATTAGCATAGCACTGCAAACTCCTATACCCAACTGATTAGCACAGCACTGCAAACTCCGATATCCAACTGATTAGCACAGCACTGCAACTCCTATACCCAACTGAGTAGCATAGCACTGCAAGCTCCGATACCCAACTGATTAGCATAGCACTGCAAACTCCAAGACCCAACTGATTAGCATAGCACTGCAAACTCCTATACCCAACTGATGAGCAGAGCACTGCAAACTCCTATACCCAACTGACGAGCATAGCACTGCAAACTCCTATATCCAACTGATTAGCATAGCACTGCAAACTCCTATATCCAACTGATTAACATAGCACTGCAAACTCCTATACCCAACTGACGAGCATAGCACTGCAAACTCCTATATCCAACTGATTAGCGTGGCACTGCAAACACCTATACCCAACTGATTAGCGTAGCACTGCAAACTCCTAAACCCAACTGACTAGCATAGCACTGCAAACTCCGATACACAACTGATTAGCATAGCACTGCAAACTCCTATACCCAACTAATTAGCACAGCACTGCAAACTCCTATACCCAACTGATTAGCATAGCACTGCAAACTCCTATATCCAACTGATTAGCACAGCACTACAAACTCCTATACCCAACTGACGAGCATAGCACTGCAAACCCCGAAACCCAACTGATTAGCATAGCACTGCAAACTCCTATATCCAACTGACTAGCATAGCACTGCAAACTCCGATACACAACTGATTAGCATAACACTGCAAACTCCTATACCCAACTAATTAGCTCAGCACTGCAAACTCCTATACCCAACTGACGAGCATAGCACTGCAAACCCCTATACCCAACTGACTAGCATAGCACTGCAAACTCCTATACCCAACTGACGAGCACAGCACTGCAAACTCCTATATCCAACTGATTAGCATAGCACTGCAAACTCCTATATCCAACTGATTAGCATAGCACTGCAAACTCCGATACCCAACTGACGAGCAGAGCACTGCAAACTCCTATATCCAACTGATTAGCATAGCACTGCAAACTCCTATACCCAACTGAGTAGCATAGCACTGCAAACTCCTATACCCAACTGACGAGCATAGCACTGTAAACTCCAATACCCAACTGATTAGCATAGCACTGCAAACTCCTATATCCAACTGATTAGCAGAGCATTGCAAACTCCTATACCCAACTGACGAGCATAGCACTTCAAACTCCTATATCCAACTGATTAGCATAGCACTGCAAACTCCGATACCCAACTGATTAGCATAGCACTGCAAACTCCTATATCCAACTGATTAGCATAGCACTGCAAACTCCTATATCCAACTGATTAGCATAGCACTGCAAACTCCTATATCCAACTGACGAGCATAGCACTGCAAACCCCTATACCCAACTGATTAGCATAGCACTGCAAACTCACATATCCAACGGATTAGCATAACACTGCAAACTCCGATACCCAACTGATTAGCATAACACTGCAAACTCCGATACCCAACTGATTAGCATAGCACTGCAAACTCCGATACCCAAATGATTAGCATAGGACTGCAAACTCCTATACCCAACTGATTAGCATAGCACTGCAAACTCCTATACCCAACTGATTAGCAAAACACTGCAAACTCCGATATCCAACTGACGAGCATAGCACTGCAAACTCCTATACCCAACTGACGAGCATAGCACTGCAAACTCCTATACCGAACTGATTAGCATAGCACTGCAAACTCCTATACCCAACTAACGAGCATAGCACTGCAAACTCCTATACCCAACTGACGAGCATAGCACTGCAAACTCCTATATCCAACTGATTAGCATAGCACTGCAAACTCCTATACCCAACTGACGAGCATAGCACTGCAAACTCCGATACCCAACTGATTAGCATAGCACTGCAAACTCCGATACCCAACTGACTAGCATAACACTGCAAACCCCTATACCCAACTGATTAGCACAGCACTGCAAACTCCTATACCCAACTGACGAGCATAGCACTGCAAACTCCTATACCGAACTGATTAGCATAGCACTGCAAACTCCTATACCCAACTGACGAGCATAGCACTGCAAACTCCTATATCCAACTGATTAGCATAGCACTGCAAACTCCGATACCCAACTGACGAGCATAGCACTGCAAATTCCTATATCCAACTGACGAGCATAGCACTGCAAACTCCTATACCCAACTGAGTAGCATAGCACTGCAAACTCCTATACCGAACTGATTAGCACAGCACTGCAAACTCCTATACCCAACTCACTAGCATAGCACTGCAAACTCCTATACCCAACTGACGAGCATAGCACTGCAAACTCCAATATCCAACTGATTAGCATAGCACTGCAAACTCCTATACCCAACTGATTAGCACAGCACTGCAAACTCCGATATCCAACTGATTAGCACAGCACTGCAACTCCTATACCCAACTGAGTAGCATAGCACTGCAAGCTCCGATACCCAACTGATTAGCATAGCACTGCAAACTCCAAGACCCAACTGATTAGCATAGCACTGCAAACTCCTATACCCAACTGATGAGCAGAGCACTGCAAACTCCTATACCCAACTGACGAGCATAGCACTGCAAACTCCTATATCCAACTGATTAGCATAGCACTGCAAACTCCTATATCCAACTGATTAACATAGCACTGCAAACTCCTATACCCAACTGACGAGCATAGCACTGCAAACTCCTATATCCAACTGATTAGCGTGGCACTGCAAACACCTATACCCAACTGATTAGCGTAGCACTGCAAACTCCTAAACCCAACTGACTAGCATTGCACTGCAAACTCCGATACACAACTGATTAGCATAGCACTGCAAACTCCTATACCCAACTAATTAGCACAGCACTGCAAACTCCTATACCCAACTGATTAGCATAGCACTGCAAACTCCTATATCCAACTGATTAGCACAGCACTACAAACTCCTATACCCAACTGACGAGCATAGCACTGCAAACCCCGAAACCCAACTGATTAGCATAGCACTGCAAACTCCTATATCCAACTGACTAGCATAGCACTGCAAACTCCGATACACAACTGATTAGCATAACACTGCAAACTCCTATACCCAACTAATTAGCTCAGCACTGCAAACTCCTATACCCAACTGACGAGCATAGCACTGCAAACCCCTATACCCAACTGACTAGCATAGCACTGCAAACTCCTATACCCAACTGACGAGCACAGCACTGCAAACTCCTATATCCAACTGATTAGCATAGCACTGCAAACTCCTATATCCAACTGATTAGCATAGCACTGCAAACTCCGATACCCAACTGACGAGCAGAGCACTGCAAACTCCTATATCCAACTGATTAGCATAGCACTGCAAACTCCTATACCCAACTGAGTAGCATAGCACTGCAAACTCCTATACCCAACTGACGAGCATAGCACTGTAAACTCCAATACCCAACTGATTAGCATAGCACTGCAAACTCCTATATCCAACTGATTAGCAGAGCATTGCAAACTCCTATACCCAACTGACGAGCATAGCACTTCAAACTCCTATATCCAACTGATTAGCATAGCACTGCAAACTCCGATACCCAACTGATTAGCATAGCACTGCAAACTCCTATATCCAACTGATTAGCATAGCACTGCAAACTCCTATATCCAACTGATTAGCATAGCACTGCAAACTCCTATACCCAACTGATTAGCATAGCACTGCAAACTCACATATCCAACGGATTAGCATAACACTGCAAACTCCGATACCCAACTGATTAGCATAACACTGCAAACTCCGATACCCAACTGATTAGCATAGCACTGCAAACTCCGATACCCAAATGATTAGCATAGGACTGCAAACTCCTATACCCAACTGATTAGCATAGCACTGCAAACTCCTATACCCAACTGATTAGCAAAACACTGCAAACTCCGATATCCAACTGACGAGCATAGCACTGCAAACTCCTATACCCAACTGACGAGCATAGCACTGCAAACTCCTATACCGAACTGATTAGCATAGCACTGCAAACTCCTATACCCAACTAACGAGCATAGCACTGCAAACTCCTATACCCAACTGACGAGCATAGCACTGCAAACTCCTATATCCAACTGATTAGCATAGCACTGCAAACTCCTATACCCAACTGACGAGCATAGCACTGCAAACTCCGATACCCAACTGATTAGCATAGCACTGCAAACTCCGATACCCAACTGACTAGCATAACACTGCAAACCCCTATACCCAACTGATTAGCACAGCACTGCAAACTCCTATACCCAACTGACGAGCATAGCACTGCAAACTCCTATACCGAACTGATTAGCATAGCACTGCAAACTCCTATACCCAACTGACGAGCATAGCACTGCAAACTCCTATATCCAACTGATTAGCATAGCACTGCAAACTCCGATACCCAACTGACGAGCATAGCACTGCAAATTCCTATATCCAACTGACGAGCATAGCACTGCAAACTCCTATACCCAACTGAGTAGCATAGCACTGCAAACTCCTATACCGAACTGATTAGCACAGCACTGCAAACTCCTATACCCAACTCACTAGCATAGCACTGCAAACTCCTATACCCAACTGACGAGCATAGCACTGCAAACTCCAATACCCAACTGATTAGCATAGCACTGCAAACTCCTATACCCAACTGATTAGCACAGCACTGCAAACTCCGATATCCAACTGATTAGCACAGCACTGCAACTCCTATACCCAACTGAGTAGCATAGCACTGCAAGCTCCGATACCCAACTGATTAGCATAGCACTGCAAACTCCAAGACCCAACTGATTAGCATAGCACTGCAAACTCCTATACCCAACTGATGAGCAGAGCACTGCAAACTCCTATACCCAACTGACGAGCATAGCACTGCAAACTCCTATATCCAACTGATTAGCATAGCACTGCAAACTCCTATATCCAACTGATTAACATAGCACTGCAATCTCCTATACCCAACTGACGAGCATAGCACTGCAAACTCCTATATCCAACTGATTAGCGTGGCACTGCAAACACCTATACCCAACTGATTAGCGTAGCACTGCAAACTCCTAAACCCAACTGACTAGCATAGCACTGCAAACTCCGATACACAACTGATTAGCATAGCACTGCAAACTCCTATACCCAACTAATTAGCACAGCACTGCAAACTCCTATACCCAACTGATTAGCATAGCACTGCAAACTCCTATATCCAACTGATTAGCACAGCACTACAAACTCCTATACCCAACTGACGAGCATAGCACTGCAAACCCCGAAACCCAACTGATTAGCATAGCACTGCAAACTCCTATATCCAACTGACTAGCATAGCACTGCAAACTCCGATACACAACTGATTAGCATAACACTGCAAACTCCTATACCCAACTAATTAGCTCAGCACTGCAAACTCCTATACCCAACTGACGAGCATAGCACTGCAAACCCCTATACCCAACTGACTAGCATAGCACTGCAAACTCCTATACCCAACTGACGAGCACAGCACTGCAAACTCCTATATCCAACTGATTAGCATAGCACTGCAAACTCCTATATCCAACTGATTAGCATAGCACTGCAAACTCCGATACCCAACTGACGAGCAGAGCACTGCAAACTCCTATATCCAACTGATTAGCATAGCACTGCAAACTCCTATACCCAACTGAGTAGCATAGCACTGCAAACTCCTATACCCAACTGACGAGCATAGCACTGTAAACTCCAATACCCAACTGATTAGCATAGCACTGCAAACTCCTATATCCAACTGATTAGCACAGCTCTGCAAACTCCTATACCCAACTGAGTAGCATAGCACTGCAAGCTCCGATACCCAAGTGATTAGCATAGCACTGCAAACTCCTATACCCAACTGACGAGCATAGCACTGCAAACTCCTATATCCAACTGATTAGCACAGCACTGCAAACTCCTATACCCAACTGATTAGCACAGCACTGCAAACTCCTATACCCAACTGATTAGCACAGCACTGCAAACTCCTAGATCGAACTGATCAGCACAGCACTGCAAACTCCTATATCCAACTGATTAGCAGAGCATTGCAAACTCCTATATCCAACTGATTAGCATAGCACTGCAAACTCCGGTACCCAACTGATTAGCATAGCACTGCAAACTCCTATATCCAACTGATTAGCATAGCACTGCAAACTCCTATATCCAACTGATTAGCATAGCACTGCAAACTCCTATATCCAACTGACGAGCATAGCACTGCAAACCCCTATACCCAACTGATTAGCATAGCACTGCAAACTCATATATCCAACTGATTAGCATTACACTGCAAACTCCGATACCCAACTGATTAGCATAACACTGCAAACTCTGATACCCAACTGATTAGCATAGCACTGCAAACTCCTATACCCAACTGATTAGCATAGCACTGCAAACTCCGATATCCAACTGACGAGCATAGCACTGCAAACTCCTATACCCAACTGACTAGCATAACACTGCAAACTCCTATACCCAACTGACGAGCATAGCACTGCAAACTCCGATACCCAACTGACGAGCATAGCACTGCAAACTCCTATACCCAACTGATTAGCATAGCACTGCAAACCCCTATACCCAACTGATTAGCATAGCACTGCAAACTCCTATACCCAACTGACGAGCATAGCATTGCAAACTCCTATACCCAACTGATTAGCATGGCACTGCAAACTCCGATACCCAACTGATTAGCATAGCACTGCAAACTCCGATACCCAACTGACGAGCATAGCATTGCAAACTCCTATACCCAACTGATTAGCATAGCACTGCAAACCCCGATACCCAACTGAATAGCAAAGCACTGCAGACTCCTATACCCAACTGATTAGCATAGCACTGCAAACTCCTATACCCAACTGACTTGCATAGCACTGCAAACTCCTATACCCAACTGACGAGCATAGCACTGCAAACTCCTATACCCAACTGATTAGCATAGCACTGCAAACTCCGATACCCAACTGATTAGCATAGCACTGCAAACTCCTATACCCAACTGAATAGCATAGCACTGCAGACTCCTATACCCAACTGATTAGCATAGCACTGCAAACTCCTATACCCAACTGATTTGCATAGCACTGCAAACTCCGATACTCAACTGACGAGCATAGCACTGCAAACTCCTCTACCCAACTGATTAGCATAGCACTGCAAACTCCTATACCCAACTGATTAGCATAGCACTGCAAACTCCTGTACCCAACTGACGAGCAGAGCACTGCAAACCCCTATACCCAACTGATTAGCATAGCACTGCAAACTCCTATACCCAACTGAGTAGCATAGCACTGCAAACTCCTATACCCAACTGATCAGCAGAGCACTGCAAACTCCAATACCCAACTGATCAGCAGAGCACTGCAAACTCCAATACCCAACTGATCAGCACAGCACTGCAAACTCCTATACCCAACTGATCAGCACACCACTGCAAACTCCTATATCCAACTGATTAGCACAGCACTGCAAACTCCTATACCCAACTGACGAGCATAGCACTGCAAACTCCTATATCCAACTGATTAGCATAGCACTGCAAACTCCTATATCCAACTGATTAGCATAGCACTGCAAACTCCTATGCCCAACTGACGAGCATAGCACTGCAAACTCCTATATCCAACTGATTAGCGTGGCACTGCAAACTCCTATACCCAACTGATTAGCATAGCACTGCAAACTCCTATACCCAACTGACTAGCATAGCACTGCAAACTCCGATACCCAACTGATTAGCATAGCACTGCAAACTCCTATACCCAACTGATTAGCATAGCACTGCAAACTCCTATACCCAACTGACGAGAATAGCACTGCAAACTCCTATACCCAACTGACGAGCATAGCACTGCAAACTCCTACACCCAACTGAGTAGCATAGCACTGCAAACTCCTACACCCAACTAATTAGCACAGCACTGCAAACTCCAATACCCAACTGATTAGCATAGCACTGCAAACTCCTGTACACAACTGACGAGAATAACACTGCAAACTCCTATACCCAACTGATTAGCATAGCACTGCAAACTCCTATACCCAACTGATTAGCATAACACTGCAAACTCCGATACCCAACTGATTAGCATAACACTACAAACTCCGATACCCAACTGATTAGCATAGCACTGCAAACTCCTATACCCAACTGATTAGCATAGGACTGCAATCTCCTATACCCAACTGATTAGCATAGCACTGCAAACTCCAATACCCAACTGATTAGCATAGGACTGCAAACTCCTATACCCAACTGATTCGCAAAACACTGCAAACTCCGATATCCAACTGACGAGCATAGCACTGCAAACTCCTATACCCAACTGACGAGCAGAGCACTGCAAACTCCTATACCTAACTGATTAGCATAGCACTGCAAACTCCTATACCCAACTGACGAGCATAGCACTGCAAGCTCCTATACCCAACTGACGAGCATAGCACTGCAAACTCCTATACCCAACTGACGAGCATAGCACTGCAAACTCCTATACCCAACTGACGAGCATAGCACTGCAAACTCCTATATCCAACTGATTAGCATAGCATTGCAAACTCCGATACCCAACTGATTGGCATAGCACTGCAAACTCCGATACCCAACTGATTGGCATAGCACTGCAAACTCCGATACCCAACTGACTAGCATAACACTGCAAACACCTATATCCAACTGATTAGCATAGCACTGCAAACTCCTATACCCAACTGACGAGCATAGCACTGCAAACTCCGACACCCAACTGACGAGCATAGCACTGCAAACTCCTATACCCAACTGATTAACATAGCACTGCAAACCCCTATACCCAACTGATTAGCACAGCACTGCAAACTCCTATACCCAACTGACGAGCATAGCACTGCAAACTCCTATACCCAACTGATCAGCATGCCACTGCAAACTCCGATACCCAACTGATTAGCATAGCACTGCAAACTCCGATACCCAACTGAATAGCATAGCACTGCAGACGCCGATACCCAACTGATTAGCATAGCACTGCAAACTCCTATACCCAACTGATTTGCATAGCACTGCAAACTCCTATACCCAACTGACGAGCATAGCACTGCAAACTCCTATACCCAACTGATTAGCATAGCACTGCAAACTCCGATACCCAACTGATTAGCATAGCACTGCAAACTCCGATACCCAACTGAATAGCATAGCACTGCAGACTCCTATACCCAACTGATTAGCATAGCACTGCAAACTCCGATACTCAACTGACGAGCATAGCACTGCAAACTCCTCTACCCAACTGATTAGCATAGCACTGCAAACTCCTCTCCCCAACTGATTAGCATAGCACTGCAAACTCCGATACCCAACTGATTAGCATAGCACTGCAAACTCCTATACCCAACTGATTAGCATAGCACTGCAAACTCCTATACCCAACTGACGAGAATAGCACTGCAAACTCCTATACCCAACTGACGAGCATAGCACTGCAAACTCCTACACCCAACTGAGTAGCATAGCACTGCAAACTCCTACACCCAACTAATTAGCACAGCACTGCAAACTCCTATACCCAACTGATTAGCATAGCACTGCAAACTCCTATACCCAACTGACGAGAATAGCACTGCAAACGCCTATACCTAACTGATTAGCATAGCACTGCAAACTCCTATACCCAACTGATTAGCATAACACTGCAAATTCCGATACCCAACTGATTAGCATAACACTGCAAACTCCGATACCCAACTGATTAGCATAGCACTGCAAACTCCTATACCCAACTGATTAGCATAGGACTGCAAACTCCTATACCCAACTGATTAGCATAGCACTGCAAACTCCTATACCCAACTGATTAGCATAGGACTGCAAACTCCTATACCCAACTGATTAGCAAAACACTGCAAACTCCGATATCCAACTGACGAGCATAGCACTGCAAACTCCTATACCCAACTGACGAGCATAGCACTGCAAACTCCTACACCCAACTGAGTAGCATAGCACTGCAAACTCCTATACCCAACTAATTAGCACAGCACTGCAAACTCCTATACCCAACTGATTAGCATAGCACTGCAAACTCCTATACCCAACTGACGAGAATAGCACTGCAAACGCCTATACCTAACTGATTAGCATAGCACTGCAAACTCCTATACCCAACTGATTAGCATAACACTGCAAACTCCGATACCCAACTGATTAGCATAACACTGCAAACTCCGATACCCAACTGATTAGCATAGCACTGCAAACTCCTATACCCAACTGATTAGCATAGCACTGCAAACTCCTATACCCAACTGACGAGCATAGCACTGCAAACTCCTACACCCAACTGAGTAGCATAGCACTGCAAACTCCTACACCCAACTAATTAGCACAGCACTGCAAACTCCTATACCCAACTGATTAGCATAGCACTGCAAACTCCTATACCCAACTGACGAGAATAGCACTGCAAACGCCTATACCTAACTGATTAGCATAGCACTGCAAACTCCTATACCCAACTGATTAGCATAACACTGCAAACTCCGATACCCAACTGATTAGCATAACACTGCAAACTCCGATACCCAACTGATTAGCATAGCACTGCAAACTCCTATACCCAACTGATTAGCATAGGACTGCAAACTCCTATACCCAACTGATTAGCATAGCACTGCAAACTCCTATACCCAACTGATTAGCATAGGACTGCAAACTCCTATACCCAACTGATTAGCAAAACACTGCAAACTCCGATATCCAACTGACGAGCATAGCACTGCAAACTCCTATACCCAACTGACGAGCATAGCACTGCAAACTCCTATACCTAACTGATTAGCAGAGCACTGCAAACTCCTATACCCAACTGACGAGCATAGCACTGCAAACTCCTATACCCAACTGACGAGCATAGCACTGCAAACTCCTATACCCAACTGGCTAGACTAGCACTGCAAACTCCTATACCCAACTGACGAGCATCGCACTGCAAACTCCTATATCCAACTGATTAGCATAGCACTGCAAACTCCTATACCCAACTGATTAGCATAGCACTGCAAACTCCGATACCCAACTGATTAGCATAGCACTGCAAACTCCGATACCCAACTGACTAGCATAACACTGCAAACTCGTATATCCAACTGATTAGCATAGCACTGCAAACTCCTATACCCAACTGACGAGCATAGCACTGCAAACTCCGATACCCAACTGACGAGCATAGCACTGCAAACTCCTATACCCAACTGATTAACATAGCACAGCAAACCCCTATACCCAACTGATTAGCATAGCACTGCAAACTCCTATACCCAACTGACGAGCATAGCACTGCAAACTCCTATACCCAACTGATTAGCATAGCACTGCAAACTCCGATACCCAACTGATTAGCATAGCACTGCAAACTCCGATACCCAACTGAATAGCACAGCACTGCAGACTCCTATACCCAACTGATTAGCATAGCACTGCAAACTCCTATACCCAACTGATTTGCATAGCACTGCAAACTCCGAAACCCAACAGACGAGCATTGCACTGCAAACTCCAAAACCCAACTGATTAGCATAGCACTGCAAACTCCGATACCCAACTGATTAGCATAGCACTGCAAACTCCGATACCCAACTGAATAGCATAGCACTGCAGACTCCTATACCCAACTGATTAGCATAGCACTGCAAACTCCTATACCCAACTGATTTGCATAGCACTGCAAACTCCGATACTCAACTGACGAGCATAGCACTGCAAACTCCTCTACCCAACTGATTAACATAGCACTGCAAACTCCTATACCCAACTGATTAGCATAGCACTGCAAACTCCTATACCCAACTGATTAGCATAGCACTGCAACCTCCTATATCCAACTGATTAGCATAGCACTGCAAACTCCTATACCCAACTGATTCGCATAGCACTGCAAACTCCTGTACCCAACTGACGAGCAGAGCACTGCAAACCCCTATACCCAACTGATTAGCATAGCACTGCAAACTCCTATACCCAACTGAGTAGCATCGCACTGCAAACTCCTATACCCAACTGATTAGCAGAACACTGCAAACTCCAATACCCAACTGATCAGCAGAGCACTGCAAACTCCAATACCCAACTGATCAGCAGAGCACTGCAAACTCCAATACCCAACTGATCAGCACAGCACTGCAAACTCCTCTACCCAACTGATTAACATAGCACTGCAAACTCCTATACCCAACTGATTAGCATAGCACTGCAAACTCCTATACCCAACTGATTAGCATAGCACTGCAACCTCCTATATCCAACTGATTAGCATAGCACTGCAAACTCCTATACCCAACTGATTAGCATAGCACTGCAAACTCCTGTACCCAACTGACGAGCAGAGCACTGCAAACCCCTATACCCAACTGATTAGCAGAGCACTGCAAACTCCTATACCCAACTGAGTAGCATCGCACTGCAAACTCCTATACCCAACTGATTAGCAGAGCACTGCAAACTCCAATACCCAACTGATCAGCAGAGCACTGCAAACTCCAATAACCAACTGATCAGCAGAGCACTGCAAACTCCAATACCCAACTGATCAGCACAGCACTGCAAACTCCTATACCCAACTGATCAGCACAGCACTGCAAACTCCTATATCCAACTGATCAGCACAGCACTGCAAACTCCAATACCCAACTGATCAGCACAGCACTGCAAACTCCTATACCCAACTGATTAGCATAGCACTGCAAACTCCTATACCCAACTGATTAGCATAGCACTGCAAACTCTGACACCCAACTGATTAGCATCGCACTGCAAACTCCGACACCCAACTGATTAGCATAGCACTGCAAACTCCTATACCCAACTGAGTAGCACAGCACTGCAAGCTCCGATACCCAACTGATTAGCATAGCACTGCAAACTCCTATACCCAACTGATTAGCATAGCACTGCAAACTCCTATACCCAACTGACTAGCATAACACTGCAAACTCCTATATCCAACTGATTAGCATAGCACTGCAAACTCCTATACCCAACTGATTAGCATAGGACTGCAAACCCCTATACCCAACTGATTAGCATAGCACTGCAAACTCCTATACCCAACTGATTAGCATAGCACTGCAAACTCCTATATCCAACTGATTAGCAGAGCATTGCAAACTCCTATACCCAACTGACGAGCATAGCACTGCAACCTCCGATTTCCAACTGATTAGCATAGCACTGCAAACTCCTATACCCAACTGATTAGCATAGCACGGCAAACTCCCACACCCAACTGACGAGCAGAGCACTGCAAACCCCTATACCCAACTGATTAGCATAGCACTGCAAACTCCTATACCCAACTGATTAGCCCAGCACTGCAAATTCCAAGACCCAACTGATTAGCACAGCACTGCAAACTCCAATTCCCAACTGATCAGCACAGCACTGCAAACTCCGATACCCAACTGATCAGCACAGCACTGCAAACTCCTATATCCAACTGATTAGCACAACACTGCAAACTTCTATCCCCAGCTGATTAGCATAGCACTGCAAACTCCGATACCCAACTGATGAGCAGAGCACTGCAAACTCCTATACCCAACTGATGAGCATAGCACTGCAAACTCCTATACCCAACTGACGAGCATAGCACTGCAAACTCCTATATCCAACTGATTAGCAGAGCACTGCAAACTCCTATATCCAACTGATTAGCATAGCACTGCAAACTCCTATACCCAACTGACGAGCATAGCACTGCAAACTCCTATATCCAACTGATCAGCGTGGCACTGCAAACTCCTATACCCAACTGATTAGCATCGCACTGCAAACTCCTATACCCAACTGACTAGCATAGCACTGCAAACTCCGATACCCAACTGATTAGCATAGCACTGCAAACTCCTATACCCAACTGATTAGCATAGCACTGCAAACTCCTATACCCAACTGACGAGAATAGCACTGCAAACTCCTATACCCAACTGACGAGCATAGCACTGCAAACTCCTACACCCAACTGAGTAGCATAGCACTACAAACTCCTACACCCAACTAATTAGCACAGCACTGCAAACTCCTATACCCAACTGATTAGCATAGCACTGCAAACTCCTATATCCAACTGATTGGCATAGCACTGCAAACTCCTGTACCCAACTGACGAGCATAGCACTGCAAACCCCTATACCCAACTGATTAGCATAGCACTGCAAACTCCTATACCCAACTGACGAGCACAGCACTGCAAACTCCTATATCCAACTGATTAGCATAGCACTGCAAACTCCTATATCCAACTGATTAGCATAGCACTGCAAACTCCTATACCCAACTGAGTAGCATAGCACTGCAAACTCCTATACCCAACTGATTAGCATAGCACTGCAAACTCCAATACCCAACTGACTAGCATAGCACTGCAAACTCCTATACCCAACTGACGAGCATAGCACTGCAAACTCCTATACCCAACTGATTAGCACAGTACTGCAAACTCCGAAATCCAACTGATTAGCACAGCACTGCAAACTCCTATACCCAACTGAGTAGCATAGCACTGCAAGCTCCGATACCCAACTGATTAGCATAGCAATGCAAACTCCTATACCCAACTGATTAGCATAGCACTGCAAACTCCGATACCCAACTGACGAGCATAGCACTGCAAACTCCTATACCCAACTGATTAGCACAGCACTGCAAACTCCTATACCCAACTGATTAGCACAGTACTGCAAACTCCTATACCCAACTGATTAGCACAGCACTGCAAACTCCTATATCCAACTGATCAGCACAGCACTGCAAACTCCTATACCCAACTGACGAGCATAGCACTGCAAACCACTATACCCAACTGATTAGCATAGCACTGCAAACTCCTTTACCCAACTGATTAGCATAGCACTGCAAACTCCTATATCCAACTGATTAGCATAGCACTGCAAACTCATATTCCCAACTGACGAGCATAGCACTGCAAACTCCTATATCCAACTGATTAGCGTGGCACTGCAAACTCCTATACCCAACTGATTAACATAGCACTGCAAACTCCTATACCCAACTGACTAGCATTGCACTGCAAACTCCGATACCCAACTGATTAGCATAGCACTGCAAACTCCTATACCCAACTGATTAACATAGCACTGGAAACTCCTATACCCAACTGACGAGCAGAGCACTGCAAACTCCTATACCCAACTGACGAGCACAGCACTGCAAATTCCTATACCCAACTGAGTAGCATAGAACTGCAAACTCCTGTACCCAACTAATTAGCACAGCACTGCAAACTCCGAAACCCAACTGATTAGCATAGCACTGCAAACTCCTATATCCAACTGATTAGCATAGCACTGCAAACTCCTATACCCAACTGACGAGCACAGCACTGCAAACCCCTATACCCAACTGATTAGCATAGCACTGCAAACTCCTATACCTAACTGAAGAGCACAGCACTGCAAACTCCTATATCCAACTGATTAGCATAGCACTGCAAACTCCTATATCCAACTGATTAGCATAGCACTGCAAACTCCTATACCCAACTGACGAGCATAGCACTGCAAACTCCTATATCCAACTGATTAGCATAGCACTGCAAACTCCTATACCCAACTGAGTAGCATAGCATTGCAAACTCCTCTCCCCAACTGATTAGCATAGCACTGCAAACTCCTGTACCCAACTCACCAGCATAGCACTGCAAACTCCTATACCCAACTGACTAGCATAGCACTGCAAACTCCAATACCCAACTGATTAGCATAGCACTGCAAACTCCTTTTCCCAACTGATTAGCACAGCACTGCATACTCCTATATCCAACTGATTAGCACAGCACTGCAAACTCCTATACCCAACTGATTAGCATAGCACTGCAAACTCCAAGACCCAACTGATTAGCATAGCACTGCAAACTCCGATACCCAACTGATTAGCAGAGCACTGCAAACTCCTATACCCAACTGACTAGCATAGCACTGCAAACTCCTATACCCAACTGACGAGCATAGCACTGCAAACTCCTATACCCAACTGAGTAGCATAGCACTGCAAACTCCTATACCCAACTAATTAGCACAGCACTGCAAACTCCTATACCCAACTGATTAGCATAGCACTGCAAACTCCTATATCCAACTGATTAGCACAGCACTGCAAACTCCTATACCCAACTGATCAGCACAGCACTGCAAACTCCTATACCCAACTGATTAGCATAGCACTGCAAACTCCTATATCCAACTGATTAGCAGAGCATTGCAAACTCCTATACCCAACTGACGAGCATAGCACTGCAAACTCCTATATCCAACTGATTAGCATAGCACTGCAAACTCCGATACCCAACTGATTAGCATAGCACTGCAAACTCCTATATCCAACTGATTAGCATAGCACTGCAAACTCCTATATCCAACTGATTAGCATAGCACTGCAAACTCCTATATCCAACTGACGAGCATAGCACTGCAAACCCCTATACCCAACTGATTAGCATAGCACTGCAAACTCATATATCCAACTGATTAGCATAACACTGCAAACTCCGATACCCAACTGATTAGCATAACACTGCAAACTCCGATACACAACTGATTAGCATAGCACTGCAAACTCCTATACCCAACTGAGTAGCATAGCACTGCAAACTCCTATACCCAACTGATTAGCATAGCACTGCAAACTTCTATACCCAACTGATCAGCAAAACACTGCAAACTCCTATATCCAACTGACGAGCATAGCACTGCAAACTCCTATATCCAACTGACGAGCATAGCACTGCAAACTCCTATACCTAACTGATTAGCATAGCACTGCAAACTCCGAAACCCAATTGACGAGCACAGCACTGCAAACTCCTATACCCAACTGACGAGCACTGCACTGCAAACTCCTATACCCAACTGACGAGCACAGCACTGCAAACACCTATACCGAACTGATTAGCATAGCACTGCAAACTCCTATACCCAACTGACGAGCATAGCACTGCAAACTCCTATATCCAACTGATTAGCATAGCACTGCAAACTCCGATACCCAACTGATTAGCATAGCACTGCAAACTCCGATACCCAACTGATTAGCATAGCACTGCAAACTCCGATACCCAACTGACTAGCATACCACTGCAAACTCCGATATCCAACTGATTAGCATAGCACTGCAAACTCCTATACCCAACTGACAAGCATAGCACTGCAAACTCCAAAACCCAACTGACGAGCATAGCACTGCAAACTCCTATACCCAACTGATTAACATAGCACTTCAAACCCCTATACCCAACTGATTAGCATAGCACTGCAAACTCCTATACCCAACTGATTAGCATAGCACTGCAAACTCCTATACCCAACTGACGAGCATAGCACTGCAAACTCCTGTACCCAACTGATTAGCATAGCACTGCAAACTCCGATACCCAACTGATTTGCATAGCACTGCAAACTCCTATACCCAACTGACGAGCACAGCACTGCAAACTCCTATATCCAACTGATTAGCATAGCACTGCAAACTCCTATATCCAACTGATTAGCATAGCACTGCAAACTCCTATACCCAACTGAAGAGCATAGCACTGCAAACTCCTTTCCCCAACTGAGTAGCATAGCACTGCAAACACCTATACCCAACTGATTAGCATAGCACTGCAAACTCCTATATCCAACTGATTAGCACAGCTCTGCAAGCTCCGATACCCAACTGATTAGCATAGCACTGCAAACTCCAATACCCAACTGATTAGCATAGCACTGCAAACTCCTATACCCAACTGACGAGCACAGCACTGCAAACTCCTATATCCAACTGATTAGCACAATACTGCAAACTCCTATACCCAACTGATTAGCACAGCACTGCAAACTCCTATATCCAACTGATCAGCATAGCACTGCAAACTCCTTTATCCAACTGATTAGCAGAGCATTGCAAACTCCTTTACCCAACTGACGAGCATAGCACTGCAAACTCCTGTATCCAACTGATTAGCATAGCACTGCAAACTCCGATACCCAACTGATTAGCATAGCACTGCAAACTCCTATATCCAACTGACGAGCATAGCGCTGCAAACCCCTATACCCAACTGATTAGCATAGCACTGCAAACTCATATATCCAACTGATTAGCATAACACTGCAAACTCCGATACCCAACTGATTAGCATAGGATTGCAAACTCCTATACCCAACTGATTAGCATAGCACTGCAAACTCCTATACCCAACTGATTAGCAAAACACTGCTAACTCCTATATCCAAATGACGAGCATAGCACTGCAAACTCCTATACGCAACTGACGAGCATAGCACTGCAAACTCCTATACCTAACTGATTAGCATAGCACTGCAAACTCCGAAACCCAACTGACGAGCATAGCACTGCAAACTCCTATACCCAACTGATTAGCATAGCACTGCAAACTCCTATACCCAACTGACGAGCACAGCACTGCAAACCCCTATACCCAACTGATTAGCATAGCACTGCAAACTCCTATACCTAACTGAAGAGCACAGCACTGCAAACTCCTGTATCCAACTGATTAGCATAGCACTGCAAACTCCTATATCCAACTGATTAGCATAGCACTGCAAACTCCTATACCCAACTGACGAGCATAGCACTGCAAACTCCTATATCCAACTGATTAGCATAGCACTGCAAACTCCTATACCCAACTGAGTAGCATAGCATTGCAAACTCCTCTCCCCAACTGATTAGCATAGCACTGCAAACTCCTGTACCCAACTCACCAGCATAGCACTGCAAACTCCTATACCCAACTGACTAGCATAGCACTGCAAACTCCAATACCCAACTGATTAGCATAGCACTGCAAACTCCTTTTCCCAACTGATTAGCACAGCACTGCATACTCCTATATCCAACTGATTAGCACAGCACTGCAAACTCCTATACCCAACTGATTAGCATAGCACTGCAAACTCCAAGACCCAACTGATTAGCATAGCACTGCAAACTCCGATACCCAACTGATTAGCAGAGCACTGCAAACTCCTATACCCAACTGACTAGCATAGCACTGCAAACTCCTATACCCAACTGACGAGCATAGCACTGCAAACTCCTATACCCAACTGAGTAGCATAGCACTGCAAACTCCTATACCCAACTAATTAGCACAGCACTGCAAACTCCTATACCCAACTGATTAGCATAGCACTGCAAACTCCTATATCCAACTGATTAGCATAGCACTGCAAACTCCTATACCCAACTGATCAGCACAGCACTGCAAACTCCTATACCCAACTGATTAGCATAGCACTGCAAACTCCTATATCCAACTGATTAGCAGAGCATTGCAAACTCCTATACCCAACTGACGAGCATAGCACTGCAAACTCCTATATCCAACTGATTAGCATAGCACTGCAAACTCCGATACCCAACTGATTAGCATAGCACTGCAAACTCCTATATCCAACTGATTAGCATAGCACTGCAAACTCCTATATCCAACTGATTAGCATAGCACTGCAAACTCCTATATCCAACTGACGAGCATAGCACTGCAAACCCCTATACCCAACCGATTAGCATAGCACTGCAAACTCATATATCCAACTGATTAGCATAACACTGCAAACTCCGATACCCAACTGATTAGCATAACACTGCAAACTCCGATACACAACTGATTAGCATAGCACTGCAAACTCCTATACCCAACTGAGTAGCATAGCACTGCAAACTCCTATACCCAACTGATTAGCATAGCACTGCAAACTTCTATACCCAACTGATCAGCAAAACACTGCAAACTCCTATATCCAACTGACGAGCATAGCACTGCAAACTCCTATATCCAACTGACGAGCATAGCACTGCAAACTCCTATACCTAACTGATTAGCATAGCACTGCAAACTCCGAAACCCAATTGACGAGCACAGCACTGCAAACTCCTATACCCAACTGACGAGCACAGCACTGCAAACACCTATACCGAACTGATTAGCATAGCACTGCAAACTCCTATACCCAACTGACGAGCATAGCACTGCAAACTCCTATATCCAACTGATTAGCATAGCACTGCAAACTCCGATACCCAACTGATTAGCATAGCACTGCAAACTCCGATACCCAACTGATTAGCATAGCACTGCAAACTCCGATACCCAACTGACTAGCATACCACTGCAAACTCCGATATCCAACTGATTAGCATAGCACTGCAAACTCCTATACCCAACTGACAAGCATAGCACTGCAAACTCCAAAACCCAACTGACGAGCATAGCACTGCAAACTCCTATACCCAACTGATTAACATAGCACTTCAAACCCCTATACCCAACTGATTAGCATAGCACTGCAAACTCCTATACCCAACTGATTAGCATAGCACTGCAAACTCCTATACCCAACTGACGAGCATAGCACTGCAAACTCCTGTACCCAACTGATTAGCATAGCACTGCAAACTCCGATACCCAACTGATTTGCATAGCACTGCAAACTCCTATACCCAACTGACGAGCACAGCACTGCAAACTCCTATATCCAACTGATTAGCATAGCACTGCAAACTCCTATATCCAACTGATTAGCATAGCACTGCAAACTCCTATACCCAACTGAAGAGCATAGCACTGCAAACTCCTTTCCCCAACTGAGTAGCATAGCACTGCAAACACCTATACCCAACTGATTAGCATAGCACTGCAAACTCCTATATCCAACTGATTAGCACAGCTCTGCAAGCTCCGATACCCAACTGATTAGCATAGCACTGCAAACTCCAATACCCAACTGATTAGCATAGCACTGCAAACTCCTATACCCAACTGACGAGCACAGCACTGCAAACTCCTATATCCAACTGATTAGCACAATACTGCAAACTCCTATACCCAACTGATTAGCACAGCACTGCAAACTCCTATATCCAACTGATCAGCATAGCACTGCAAACTCCTTTATCCAACTGATTAGCAGAGCATTGCAAACTCCTTTACCCAACTGACGAGCATAGCACTGCAAACTCCTGTATCCAACTGATTAGCATAGCACTGCAAACTCCGATACCCAACTGATTAGCATAGCACTGCAAACTCCTATATCCAACTGACGAGCATAGCGCTGCAAACCCCTATACCCAACTGATTAGCATAGCACTGCAAACTCATATATCCAACTGATTAGCATAACACTGCAAACTCCGATACCCAACTGATTAGCATAGGATTGCAAACTCCTATACCCAACTGATTAGCATAGCACTGCAAACTCCTATACCCAACTGATTAGCAAAACACTGCTAACTCCTATATCCAAATGACGAGCATAGCACTGCAAACTCCTATACGCAACTGACGAGCATAGCACTGCAAACTCCTATACCTAACTGATTAGCATAGCACTGCAAACTCCGAAACCCAACTGACGAGCATAGCACTGCAAACTCCTATACCCAACTGATTAGCATAGCACTGCAAACTCCTATACCCAACTGACGAGCACAGCACTGCAAACCCCTATACCCAACTGATTAGCATAGCACTGCAAACTCCTATACCTAACTGAAGAGCACAGCACTGCAAACTCCTGTATCCAACTGATTAGCATAGCACTGCAAACTCCTATATCCAACTGATTAGCATAGCACTGCAAACTCCTATACCCAACTGACGAGCATAGCACTGCAAACTCCTATATCCAACTGATTAGCATAGCACTGCAAACTCCTATACCCAACTGAGTAGCATAGCATTGCAAACTTTTCCCCAACTGATTAGCATAGCACTGCAAACTCCTGTACCCAACTCACCAGCATAGCACTGCAAACTCCTATACCCAACTGACTAGCATAGCACTGCAAACTCCAATACCCAACTGATTAGCATAGCACTGCAAACTCCTTTTCCCAACTGATTAGCACAGCACTGCATACTCCTATATCCAACTGATTAGCACAGCACTGCAAACTCCTATACCCAACTGATTAGCATAGCACTGCAAACTCCAAGACCCAACTGATTAGCATAGCACTGCAAACTCCGATACCCAACTGATTAGCAGAGCACTGCAAACTCCTATACCCAACTGACGAGCATAGCACTGCAAACTCCTATACCCAACTGACGAGCATAGCACTGCAAACTCCTATACCCAACTGAGTAGCATAGCACTGCAAACTCCTATACCCAACTAATTAGCACAGCACTGCAAACTCCTATACCCAACTGATTAGCATAGCACTGCAAACTCCTATATCCAACTGATTAGCATAGCACTGCAAACTCCTATACCCAACTGATCAGCACAGCACTGCAAACTCCTATACCCAACTGATTAGCATAGCACTGCAAACTCCTATATCCAACTGATTAGCAGAGCATTGCAAACTCCTATACCCAACTGACGAGCATAGCACTGCAAACTCCTATATCCAACTGATTAGCATAGCACTGCAAACTCCGATACCCAACTGATTAGCATAGCACTGCAAACTCCTATATCCAACTGATTAGCATAGCACTGCAAACTCCTATATCCAACTGATTAGCATAGCACTGCAAACTCCTATATCCAACTGACGAGCATAGCACTGCAAACCCCTATACCCAACTGATTAGCATAGCACTGCAAACTCATATATCCAACTGATTAGCATAACACTGCAAACTCCGATACCCAACTGATTAGCATAACACTGCAAACTCCGATACACAACTGATTAGCATAGCACTGCAAACTCCTATACCTAACTGAGTAGCATAGCACTGCAAACTCCTATACCCAACTGATTAGCATAGCACTGCAAACTTCTATACCCAACTGATCAGCAAAACACTGCAAACTCCTATATCCAACTGACGAGCATAGCACTGCAAACTCCTATATCCAACTGACGAGCATAGCACTGCAAACTCCTATACCTAACTGATTAGCATAGCACTGCAAACTCCGAAACCCAATTGACGAGCACAGCACTGCAAACTCCTATACCCAACTGACGAGCACAGCACTGCAAACACCTATACCGAACTGATTAGCATAGCACTGCAAACTCCTATACCCAACTGACGAGCATAGCACTGCAAACTCCTATATCCAACTGATTAGCATAGCACTGCAAACTCCGATACCCAACTGATTAGCATAGCACTGCAAACTCCGATACCCAACTGATTAGCATAGCACTGCAAACTCCGATACCCAACTGACTAGCATACCACTGCAAACTCCGATATCCAACTGATTAGCATAGCACTGCAAACTCCTATACCCAACTGACAAGCATAGCACTGCAAACTCCAAAACCCAACTGACGAGCATAGCACTGCAAACTCCTATACCCAACTGATTAACATAGCACTTCAAACCCCTATACCCAACTGATTAGCATAGCACTGCAAACTCCTATACCCAACTGATTAGCATAGCACTGCAAACTCCTATACCCAACTGACGAGCATAGCACTGCAAACTCCTGTACCCAACTGATTAGCATAGCACTGCAAACTCCGATACCCAACTGATTTGCATAGCACTGCAAACTCCTATACCCAACTGACGAGCATAGCACTGCAAACTCCTATATCCAACTGATTAGCATAGCACTGCAAACTCCGATACCCAACTGATTAGCATAGCACTGCAAACTCCTATATCCAACTGATTAGCATAGCACTGCAAACTCCTATATCCAACTGATTAGCATAGCACTGCAAACTCCTATATCCAACTGACGAGCATAGCACTGCAAACCCCTATACCCAACTGATTAGCATAGCACTGCAAACTCATATATCCAACTGATTAGCATAACACTGCAAACTCCGATACCCAACTGATTAGCATAACACTGCAAACTCCGATACACAACTGATTAGCATAGCACTGCAAACTCCTATACCTAACTGAGTAGCATAGCACTGCAAACTCCTATACCCAACTGATTAGCATAGCACTGCAAACTTCTATACCCAACTGATCAGCAAAACACTGCAAACTCCTATATCCAACTGACGAGCATAGCACTGCAAACTCCTATATCCAACTGACGAGCATAGCACTGCAAACTCCTATACCTAACTGATTAGCATAGCACTGCAAACTCCGAAACCCAATTGACGAGCACAGCACTGCAAACTCCTATACCCAACTGACGAGCACAGCACTGCAAACACCTATACCGAACTGATTAGCATAGCACTGCAAACTCCTATACCCAACTGACGAGCATAGCACTGCAAACTCCTATATCCAACTGATTAGCATAGCACTGCAAACTCCGATACCCAACTGATTAGCATAGCACTGCAAACTCCGATACCCAACTGATTAGCATAGCACTGCAAACTCCGATACCCAACTGACTAGCATACCACTGCAAACTCCGATATCCAACTGATTAGCATAGCACTGCAAACTCCTATACCCAACTGACAAGCATAGCACTGCAAACTCCAAAACCCAACTGACGAGCATAGCACTGCAAACTCCTATACCCAACTGATTAACATAGCACTTCAAACCCCTATACCCAACTGATTAGCATAGCACTGCAAACTCCTATACCCAACTGATTAGCATAGCACTGCAAACTCCTATACCCAACTGACGAGCATAGCACTGCAAACTCCTGTACCCAACTGATTAGCATAGCACTGCAAACTCCGATACCCAACTGATTTGCATAGCACTGCAAACTCCTATACCCAACTGACGAGCACAGCACTGCAAACTCCTATATCCAACTGATTAGCATAGCACTGCAAACTCCTATATCCAACTGATTAGCATAGCACTGCAAACTCCTATACCCAACTGAAGAGCATAGCACTGCAAACTCCTTTCCCCAACTGAGTAGCATAGCACTGCAAACACCTATACCCAACTGATTAGCATAGCACTGCAAACTCCTATATCCAACTGATTAGCACAGCTCTGCAAGCTCCGATACCCAACTGATTAGCATAGCACTGCAAACTCCAATACCCAACTGATTAGCATAGCACTGCAAACTCCTATACCCAACTGACGAGCACAGCACTGCAAACTCCTATATCCAACTGATTAGCACAACACTGCAAACTCCTATACCCAACTGATTAGCACAGCACTGCAAACTCCTATATCCAACTGATCAGCATAGCACTGCAAACTCCTTTATCCAACTGATTAGCAGAGCATTGCAAACTCCTTTACCCAACTGACGAGCATAGCACTGCAAACTCCTGTATCCAACTGATTAGCATAGCACTGCAAACTCCGATACCCAACTGATTAGCATAGCACTGCAAACTCCTATATCCAACTGACGAGCATAGCGCTGCAAACCCCTATACCCAACTGATTAGCATAGCACTGCAAACTCATATATCCAACATATTAGCATAACACTGCAAACTCCGATACCCAACTGATTAGCATAGGATTGCAAACTCCTATACCCAACTGATTAGCATAGCACTGCAAACTCCTATACCCAACTGATTAGCAAAACACTGCTAACTCCTATATCCAAATGACGAGCATAGCACTGCAAACTCCTATACGCAACTGACGAGCATAGCACTGCAAACTCCTATACCTAACTGATTAGCATAGCACTGCAAACTCCGAAACCCAACTGACGAGCATAGCACTGCAAACTCCTATACCCAACTGACGAGCACAGCACTGCAAACTCCTATACCCAACTGACGAGCAGAGCACTGCAAACTCCTGTACCCAACTGATTAACATAGCACTGCAAACCCCTATACCCAACTGATCGCATAGCACTGCAAACTCCTATACCCAACTGATTAGCATAGCACTGCAAACTCCTAGACCCAACTGATTAACATAGCACTGCAAACCCCTATACCCAACTGATTAGCATAGCACTGCAAACTCCTATACCAAACTGATTAGCATAGCACTGCAAACTCCTATACCCAACTGACGAGCATAGCACTGCAAACTCCTATACCCAACTGATTAGCATAGCACTGCAAACTCCGATACCCAACTGATTAGCATAGCACTGCAGACTCCTATACCCAACTGATTAGCATACCACTGCAAACTCCTGTACCCAACTGATTTGCATAGCACTGCAAACTCCGATACTCAACTGACGAGCATAGCACTGCAAACCCCTATACCCAACTGATTAGCATAGCACTGCAAACTCCTATACCCAACTGATTAGCACAGCACTGCAAACTCCTATACCCAACTGATAGCATCGCACTGCAAACTCCGATACCCAACTGAGTAGCATAGCACTGCAAACTCCGATTCCCAACTGATTCGCAGAGCACTGCAAACTCCTATACCCAACTGATTAGCATAGCACTGCAAACTTCTATATCCAACTGATTAGCATAGCACTGCAAACTCCTATACCCAACTGACGAGCATAGCACTGCAAACTCCGATATCCAACTGATTAGCGTGGCACTGCAAACTCCTATACCCAACTGAGTAGCGTAGCACTGCAAACTCCTACACCCAACTGATGAGCAGAGCACTGCAAACTCCGATACCCAACTGATTAGCATAGCACTGCAAACTCCTATATCCAACTGATTAGCATAGCACTGCAAACTCCTATACCCAACTGACGAGCATAGCACTGCAAACTCCTATACCCAACTGATTAGCATAGCACTGCAAACTCCTATACCCAACTGATTAGCATAGCACTGCAAACTCCGATACCCAACTGATTAGCATAGCACTGCAAACTCCGATACCCAACTGACTAGCATAACACTGCAAACTCCTATATCCAACTGATTAGCATAGCACTGCAAACTCCTATACCCACCTGACGAGCATAGCACTGCAAAATCCTATACTCAACTGATCAGCATAGCACTGCAAACTCCTATACCCAACTGAGTAGCATAGCACTGCAAACTTTTATACCCAACTAAGTAGCACAGCACTGCAAACTCCTATACCCAACTGATTAGCATAGCACTGCAAACTCCTATACCCAACTGAAGAGCATAGCACTGCAAACTCCTATACCCAACTGACGAGCATAGCACTGCAAACCCCTATACCCAACTGATCAGCATAGCACTGCAAACTCCTAGACCCAACTGACGAGCATAGCACTGCAAACTCCGATATCCAACTGATTAGCACAGCACTGCAAACTCCTATATCCAACTGATTAGCATAGCACTGCAAACTCCTATACCCAACTGACGAGCATAGTACTGCAAACTACTATATCCAACTGATTAGCATAGCACCGCAAACTCTTATACCCAACTGAGTAGCATAGCACTGCAAACTCCTAGACCTAACTGATCAGCATAGCACTGCAAACTCCGATACCCAACTGATTAGCATAGCAGTGCAAACTCCTACACACAACTGACTAGCATAGCACTGCAAACTCCGATACCCAACTGACGAGCATAGCACTGCAAACTCCAATAACCAACTGATTAGCATAGCACTGCAAACTCCTTTACCCAACTGATTAGCACAGCACTGCAAACTCCTATATCCAACTGATTAACACAGCACTGCAAACTCCAATATCCAACTGATTAGCATAGCACTGCAAACTCCGATACCCAACTGATCAGCACAGCACTGCAAACTCCTCTATCCAACTGATCAGCACAGCACTGCAAACTCCGATACCCAACTGATTAGCATAGCACTGCAAACTCCGATACCGAACTGATTAGCATAGCAATGCAAACTCCTATACCCAACTGATTAGCATAGCACTGCAAACCCCTACAACCAACTGACGAGCATAGCACTGCAAACCCCGACACCCAACTGATTAGCATAGCACTGCAAACTCCGATACCCAACTGATTAGCATAGCACTGCAAACTCCGATACCCAACTGATTAGCATAGCACTGCAAACTCCTATACCCAACTGATTAGCATAGCACTGCAAACTCCTATACCCAACTGATTAGCATAGCACTGCAAACTCCTATATCCAACTGATGAGCATAGCACTGCAAACTCCTATACCGAACTGATTAGCATAGCACTGCAAACTCCTATACCCAACTGACGAGCATAGCACTGCAAACTCCTATACCCAACTGATTAGCATAGCACTGCAAACTCCTATACCCAACTGACGAGCATAGCACTGCAAACTCCTGTATCCAACTGATTAGCACAGCACTGCAAACTCCTATATCCAAATGATTAGCATAGCACTGCAAACTCCTATACCCAACTGACGAGCACAGCACTGCAAACCACTATACCCAACTGATTAGCATAGCACTGCAAACTCCTATACCCAACTGATTAGCATAGCACTGCAAACTCCTATATCCAACTGATTAGCAGAGCATTGCAAACTCCTATACCCAACTGACGAGCATAGCACTGCAAACTCCGATATCCAACTGATTAGCATAGCACTGCAAACTCCTATACCCAACTGATTAGCATAGCACAGCAAACTCCGATACCCAACTGATTAGCATCGCACTGCAAACTCCTGTATCCAGCTGATTAGCATAGCACTGCAAACTCCTATACCCAACTGACGAGCATAGCACTGCAAACCCCTATACCCAACTGATTAGCATTGCACTGCAAACTCATGTAGGCAACTGATTAGCATAACACTGCAAACTCCTATATCCAACTGATTAGCATAGCTCTGCGAACCCCTATACCCAACTGATTAGCATAGCACTGCAAACTACTATACCCAACTGACGAGCATAGCACTGCAAACTCCTATACCCAACTGATTAGCATAGCACTGCAAACCCCGATACCCAACTGACGAGCATAGCACTGCAAACTCCTATACCCAACTGATTAGCATAACACTGCAAACTCCTACAACCAACTGATTAGCATCGCACTGCAAACTCCTATACCCAACTGATTAGCATAACACTGCAAACTCCCATACCCAACTGACGAGCATAGCACTGCAAACCCCTATACCCAACTGATTGGCATTGCACTGCAAACCCCTATACCCAACTGATTAGCATAGCACTGCAAACTCATAAAGGCAACTGATTAGCATAGCTCTGCAAACTCCTTTTTCCAACTGATTAGCATAGCACTGCAAACTCCAATACGCAACTGATTAGCACAGCACTGCAAACTCCGATTCCCAACTGATTCGCAGAGCACTGCAAACTCCTATACCCAACTGATTAGCATAGCACTGCAAACTCCTATATCCAACTGATTAGCATAGCACTGCAAACTCCTATACCCTACTGACGAGCATAGCACTGCAAACTCCTATATCCAACTGATTAGCGTGGCACTGCAAACTCCGATACCCAACTGATTAGCATAACACTGCAAACTCCTGTATCCAACTGATGAGCAGAGCACTGCAAACTCCTATACCCAACTGACTAGCATAGCACTGAAAACTCCTATACCCAACTGATTAGCATAGCACTGCAAACTCCTATACCCAACTGACGAGCATAGCACTGCAAACTCATATATCCAACTGATTAGCATAGCACTGCAAACTCCTATACCCAACTGATGAGCATAGCACTGCAAACTCCTATACCCAAACTGATTAGCATAGCACTGCAAACTCCTATACCCAACTGATGAGCATAGCACTGCAAACTCCTATACCCAACTGATGAGCATAGCACTGCAAACTCCTATCCCCAACTGACTAGCATAGCACTGAAAACTCCTATACCCAACTGACGAGCATAGCACTGCAAACTCCTATATCCAACTGATTAGCATAGCACTGCAAACTCCTATACCCTACTGACGAGCATAGCACTGCAAACTCCTATATCCAACTGATTAGCGTGGCACTGCAAACTCCGATACCCAACTGACTAGCATAACACTGCAAACTCCTATATCCAACTGATTAGCAGAGCACTGCAAACTCCTATACCCAACTGATGAGCATAGCACTGCAAACTCCTATACCCAAACTGATTAGCATAGCACTGCAAACTCCTATACCCAACTGATGAGCATAGCACTGCAAACTCCTGTACCCAACTGATGAGCATAGCACTGCAAACTCCTATACCCAACTGACTAGCATAGCACTGAAAACTCCTATACCCAACTGACGAGCATAGCACTGCAAACTCCTATACCCAACTGACGAGCATAGCACTGCAAACTCCTATACCCAACTGACGAGCATAGCACGGCAAACTTCCTATACCCAACTGACGAGCATAGCACTGCAAACTCCCATACCCAACTGACGAGCATAGCACTGCAAACTCCCATACCCAACTGACGAGCATAGCACTGCAAACTCCCATACCCAACTGACGAGCATAGCACTGCAAACTCCCATACCCAACTGACGAGCATAGCACTGCAAACTCCCATACCCAACTGACGAGCATAGCACTGCAAACTCCCATACCCAACTGACGAGCATCGCACTGCAAACTCCTATATCCAACTGATTAGCGTGGCACTGCAAACTCCGATACCCAACTGACTAGCATAACACTGCAAACTCCTATATCCAACTGATGAGCAGAGCACTGCAAACTCCTATACCCACCTGACTAGCATAGCACTGAAAACTCCTATACCCAACTGATTAGCATAGCACTGCAAACTCCTATACCCAACTGACGAGCACAGCACTGCAAACTCATATATCCAACTGATTAGCATAGCACTGCAAACTCCTATACCCAACTGATGAGCATAGCACTGCAAACTCCTATACCCAAACTGATTAGCATAGCACTGCAAACTCCTATACCCAACTGATGAGCATAGCACTGCAAACTCCTATACCCAACTGATGAGCATAGCACTGCAAACTCCTATACCCAACTGACTAGCATAGCACTGAAAACTCCTACACCCAACTGACGAGCATAGCACTGCAAACTCCTATATCCAACTGATTAGCATAGCACTGCAAACTCCTATACCCTACTGACGAGCATAGCACTGCAAACTCCTATATCCAACTGATTAGCATGGCACTGCAAACTCCGATACCCAACTGACTAGTAACACTGCAAACTCCTATATCCAACTGATTAGCATAGCACTGCAAACTCCTTTTCCCCAACTGATGAGCATAGCACTGCAAACTCCTATACCCAAACTGATTAGCATAGCACTGCAAACTCCTGTACCCAACTGATGAGCATAGCACTGCAAACTCCTATACCCAACTGACGAGCATAGCACTGAAAACTCCCATACCCAACTGACGAGCATAGCACTGCAAACTCCCATACCCAACTGCCGAGCATAGCACTGCAAACTCCCATACCCAACTGACGAGCATAGCACTGCAAACTCCCATACCCAACTGACGAGCATAGCACTGCAAGCTCCCAACCCAACTGACGAGCATCGCACTGCAAACTCCCATACCCAACTGACGAGCATCGCACTGCAAACTCCCATACCCAACTGACGAGCATCGCACTGCAAACTCCCATACCCAACTGACGAGCATAGCACTGCAAACTCGTATACCCAACTGATTAGCATAGCACTGTAAACTCTAATACCAACTGTTTAGCATAGCACTGCAAACTCCTATACCCAACTTTTTAGCATAGCACTGCAAACTCCTATACCCAACTGATTAGCACAGCACTGCAAACTACTATACCCAACTGATTAGCATAGCACTGCAAACTCCTATACCCAACTGATTAGCATAGCACTGCAAACTCCTGTACACAACTGACGAGCATAGCACTGCAAACTCCTATACCCAACTGACGAGCATAGCACTGCAAACCCCTATACCCAACTGACTAGCATAGTACTGCAAACTCCTATACGCAACTGACGAGCATAGCACTGCAAACTCCTATACCCAACTGACGAGCATAGCACTGCAAACTCCTATACCCAACTGACGTGCATAGCACTGCAAACTCCTGTACCCAACTGATTCGCATAGCACTGCAAACTCCTATACCCAACTGACGAGCAGAGCACTGCAAACTCCTAAACCGAACAGATCAGCACAGCACTGCAAACTCCTATACCCAACTGATGAGCATAGCACTGCAAACTCCTATACCCAAACTGATTAGCATAGCACTGCAAACTGCTTTTCCCAACTGATGAGCATAGCACTGCAAACTCCTATACCCAACAGATGAGCATAGCACTGCAAACTCCTATACCCAACTGACTAGCATAGCACTGAAAACTCCTATACCCAACTGACGAGCATAGCACTGCAAACTCCCACACCCAACTGACGAGCATAGCACTGCAAACTCCCACACCCAACTGACGAGCATAGCACTGCAAACTCCCATACCCAACTGACGAGCATAGCACTGCAAACTCCCATACCCAACTGACGAGCATAGCACTGCAAACTCCCATACCCAACTGACGAGCATAGCACTGCAAACTCCCATACCCAACTGACGAGCATCGCACTGCAAACTCCCATACCCAACTGACGAGCATCGCACTGCAAACTCCCATACCCAACTGACGAGCATCGCACTGCAAACTCCCATACCCAACTGACGAGCATCGCACTGCAAACTCCCATACCCAACTGACGAGCATCGCACTGCAAACTCCCATACCCAACTGACGAGCATAGCACTGCAAACTCCTATACCCAACTGATTAGCATAGCACTGTAAACTCTAATACCAACTGTTTAGCATAGCACTGCAAACTCCTATACCCAACTGATTAGCATAGCACTGCAAACTCCTATACCCAACTGATTAGCATAGCACTGCAAACCCCTATACCCAACTGACGAGCATAGCACTGCAAACTCCTATACCCAACTGATTAGCATAGCACTGCAAACTCCGAAACCCAACTGATTAGCAAAGCACTGCAAACTCCTATACCCAACTGACGAGCATAGCACTGCAAACTCCTATGCACAACTGATTAGCATAGCACTGCAAACTCCTATACCCAACTGACGAGCAGAGCACTGCAAAATCCTATCACCAACTGACTAGCACAGCACTGCAAACTCCTATACCCAACTGATTAGCATAGCACTGCAAACTCCTATACCCAACTGACGAGCAGAGCACTGCAAAATCCTATACCCAACTGATTAGCATAGCACTGCAAACTCCTATACCCAACTGATTAGCATAGCACTGCAAACTCCTATACCCAACTGATTAGCATAGCACTGCAAACTCCTATACCCAACTGACGAGCATAGCACTGCAAACTCCGATACACAACTGATTAGCATAGCACTGCAAACTCCTATACCCAACTGACGAGCATAGCACTGCAAACTCCTATACCCAACTGACGAGCATAGCACTGCAAACTCCTATACCCAACTGACGAGCATAGCACTGCAAACTCCTATACCCAACTGACGAGCATAACACTGCAATCTCCTATACCCAACTGACGAGCATAGCACTGCAAACTCCTCTACCCAACTGATTAGCATAGCACTGCAAACTCCTCTACCCAACTGATTAGCATAGCACTGCAAACTCCTATACCCAACTGATTAGCATAGCACTGCAAACTCCTAAACCCAACTGATGAGCATAGCACTGCAAACTTCTATACCCAACTGACTAGCACAGCACTGAAAACACCTGTACCCAACTGACGAGCAGAGCACTGCAAACTCCTATACCCAACTGACGAGCACAGCACTGCAAACTCCTATACCCAACTGACGAGCACAGCACTGCAAACCTCTATACCCAACTGACGAGCACAGCACTGCAAACTCCTAAACCCAACTGATGAGCACAGCACTGCAAACTCCTAAACCCAACTGACTAGCACAGCACTGAAAACACCTGTACCCAACTGACGAGCATAGCACTGCAAACTCCTATACCCAACTGATGAGCATAGCACTGCAAACTCCTATACCCAATTGATGAGCATAGCACTGCAAACTCCTATACCCAACTGACTAGCACAGCACTGAAAACACCTGTACCCAACTGACGAGCATAGCACTGCAAACTCCTATACCCAACTGACGAGCACAGCACTGCAAACTCCTATACCCAACTGATTAGCATAGCACTGCAAACTCCTATATCCAACTGATTAGCATAGCACTGCAAACTCCTATACCAACTGACGAGCATAGCACTGCAAACTCCGATATCCAACTGATTAGCGTGGCACTGCAAACTCCTATACCCAACTGAGTAGCATAGCACTGCAAACTCCTATACCCAACTGATTAGCAGAGCACTGCAAACTCCGATACCCAACTGATTAGCATAGCACTGCAAACTCCTACACCCAACTGATTAGCATAGCACTGCAAACTCCTATACCCAACTGATTAGCATAGCACTGCAAATTCCTATACCCAACTGATTTGCATCGCACTGCAAACTCCGATACTCAACTGACGAGCATAGCACTGCAAACTCCTATACCCAACTTATTAGCATAGCACTGCAAACTCCTGTACCCAACTGATTAGCATAGCACTGGAAACTCCGATACCCAACTGATTAGCATAGCACTGCAAACTCCTGTACCCAACTGATTAGCATAGCACTGCAACCTCCTATATCCAACTGATTAGCATAGCACTGCAAACTCCTATACCCAACTGACGAGCAGAGCACTGCAAACCCCTATACCCAACTGATTAGCATACCACTGCAGACTCCTATATCCAACTGATTAGCAGAGCACTGCAAACTCCAATACCCAACTGATTAGCATAGCACTGCAAACTCCTATACCCAACTGATTAGCATAGCACTGCAAACTCCTATACCCAACTGATTAGCACAGCACTGCAAACTCCTATACCCAACTGAGTAGCATCGCACTGCAAACTCCGATACCCAACTGAGTAGCATAACACTGCAAACTCCGATTCCCAACTGATTCGCAGAGCACTGCAAACTCCTATATCCAACTGATTCGCATAGCACTGAAAACTCCTATATCCAACTGATTAGCATAGCACTGCAAACTCCGATACCCAACTGACGAGCATAGCACTGCAAACTCCTATATCCAACTGATTAGCGTGGCACTGCAAACACCAATACCCAACTGACGAGCATAGCACTGCAAACTCCTATACCAACTGACGAGCATAGCACTGCAAACTCCGATATCCAACTGATTAGCGTGGCACTGCAAACTCCGATACCCAACTGAGTAGCATAGCACTGCAAACTCCTATACCCAACTGATGAGCAGAGCACTGCAAACTCCGATACCCAACTGATTAGCATAGCACTGCAAACTCCTATACCCAACTGATTAGCATAGCACTGCAAACTCCGATACCCAACTGATTAGCATAGCACTGCAAACTCGTACACCCAACTGATTAGCATAGCACTGCAAACTCCGATACCCAACTGATTAGCATAGCACTGCAAATTCCTATACCCAACTGATTTGCATAGCACTGCAAACTCCGATACTCAACTGACGAGCACAGCACTGCAAACTCCTATACCCAACTGATTAGCATAGCACTGCAAAATCCTATACCCAACTGATTAGCATAGCACTGCAAACTCCTATACCCAACTGATTAGCATAGCACTGCAAACTCCTATACCCAACTGATTAGCATAGCACTGCAAACTCCTATACCCAACTGACGAGCATAGCACTGCAAACTCCGATACACAACTGATTAGCATAGCACTGCAAACTCCTATACCCAACTGACGAGCATAGCACTGCAAACTCCTATACCCAACTGACGAGCATAGCACTGCAAACTCCTATACCCAACTGACGAGCATAGCACTGCAAACTCCTATACCCAACTGACGAGCATAACACTGCAATCTCCTATACCCAACTGACGAGCATAGCACTGCAAACTCCTCTACCCAACTGATTAGCATAGCACTGCAAACTCCTCTACCCAACTGATTAGCATAGCACTGCAAACTCCTCTACCCAACTGATTAGCATAGCACTGCAAACTCCTATACCCAACTGATTAGCATAGCACTGCAAACTCCTAAACCCAACTGATGAGCATAGCACTGCAAACTTCTATACCCAACTGACTAGCACAGCACTGAAAACACCTGTACCCAACTGACGAGCAGAGCACTGCAAACTCCTATACCCAACTGACGAGCACAGCACTGCAAACTCCTATACCCAACTGACGAGCACAGCACTGCAAACCTCTATACCCAACTGACGAGCACAGCACTGCAAACTCCTAAACCCAACTGATGAGCACAGCACTGCAAACTCCTAAACCCAACTGATGAGCATAGCACTGCAAACTCCTATACCCAATTGATGAGCATAGCACTGCAAACTCCTATACCCAACTGACGAGCACAGCACTGAAAACACCTGTACCCAACTGACGAGCATAGCACTGCAAACTCCTATACCCAACTGACGAGCACAGCACTGCAAACTCCTATACCCAACTGATTAGCATAGCACTGCAAACTCCTATATCCAACTGATTAGCATAGCACTGCAAACTCCTATACCAACTGACGAGCATAGCACTGCAAACTCCGATATCCAACTGATTAGCGTGGCACTGCAAACTCCTATACCCAACTGAGTAGCATAGCACTGCAAACTCCTATACCCAACTGATTAGCAGAGCACTGCAAACTCCGATACCCAACTGATTAGCATAGCACTGCAAACTCCTACACCCAACTGATTAGCATAGCACTGCAAACTCCTATACACAACTGATTAGCATAGCACTGCAAATTCCTATACCCAACTGATTTGCATCGCACTGCAAACTCCGATACTCAACTGACGAGCATAGCACTGCAAACTCCTATACCCAACTTATTAGCATAGCACTGCAAACTCCTGTACCCAACTGATTAGCATAGCACTGCAAACTCCGATACCCAACTGATTAGCATAGCACTGCAAACTCCTGTACTCAACTGATTAGCATAGCACTGCAACCTCCTATATCCAACTGATTAGCATAGCACTGCAAACTCCTATACCCAACTGACGAGCAGAGCACTGCAAACCCCTATACCCAACTGATTAGCATACCACTGCAGACTCCTATATCCAACTGATTAGCAGAGCACTGCAAACTCCAATACCCAACTGATTAGCATAGCACTGCAAACTCCTATACCCAACTGATTAGCATAGCACTGCAAACTCCTATACCCAACTGATTAGCACAGCACTGCAAACTCCTATACCCAACTGAGTAGCATCGCACTGCGAACTCCGATACCCAACTGAGTAGCATAACACTGCAAACTCCGATTCCCAACTGATTCGCAGAGCACTGCAAACTCCTATATCCAACTGATTCGCATAGCACTGAAAACTCCTATATCCAACTGATTAGCATAGCACTGCAAACTCCGATACCCAACTGACGAGCATAGCACTGCAAACTCCTATATCCAACTGATTAGCGTGGCACTGCAAACACCAATACCCAACTGACGAGCATAGCACTGCAAACTCCTATACCAACTGACGAGCATAGCACTGTAAACTCCGATATCCAACTGATTAGCGTGGCACTGCAAACTCCGATACCCAACTGAGTAGCATAGCACTGCAAACTCCTATACCCAACTGATGAGCAGAGCACTGCAAACTCCGATACCCAACTGATTAGCATAGCACTGCAAACTCCTATACCCAACTGATTAGCATAGCACTGCAAACTCCGATACCCAACTGATTAGCATAGCACTGCAAACTCCTACACCCAACTGATTAGCATAGCACTGCAAACTCCATACCCAACTGATTAGCATAGCACTGCAAATTCCTATACCCAACTGATTTGCATAGCACTGCAAACTCCGATACTCAACTGACGAGCACAGCACTACAAACTCCTATACCCAACTGATTAGCATAGCACTGCAAACTCCGATACCCAACTGATTAGCATAGCACTGCAAACTCCGATACCCAACTGATTAGCATAGCACTGCAAACTCCTGTACCCAACTGATTAGCATAGCACTGCAACCTCCTATATCCAACTGATTAGCATAGCACTGCAAACTCCTATACCCAACTGACGAGCAGAGCACTGCAAACCCCTATACCCAACTGATTAGCATACCACTGCAGACTCCTATATCCAACTGATGAGCAGAGCACTGCAAACTCCAATACCCAACTGATTAGCACAGCACTGCAAACTCCTATACCCAACTGAGTAGCATCGCACTGCAAACTCCGATACCCAACTGAGTAGCATAGCACTGCAAACTCCTATACCCAACTGATTAGCATAGCACTGCAAACTCCTACACCCAACTGACGAGCATAGCACTGCAAACTCATATATCCAACTGATTAGCATAGCACTGCAAACTCCTATACCCAACTGATTAGCATAGCACTGCAAACTCCTATACCCAACAGATTAGCATCGCACTGCAAACTCCGATACCCAACTGACTAGCATAACACTGCAAACTCCTATATCCAACTGATTAGCATATCACTGCAAACTCCTATACCCAACTGACGAGCATAGCACTGCAAAATCCTATACCCAACTGACGAGCACAGCACTGCAAACTCCTATACCCAACTGATCAGCATAGCACTGCAAACTCCTATACCCAACTGAGTAGCATAGCACTGCAAACTTCAAAACCCAACTGAGTAGCACAGCACTGTAAACTCCGATACCCAACTGACGAGCATAGCACTGCAAACCCCTATAACCAACTGATCAGCATAGCATTGCAAACTCCTACACCCAACTGACGAGCATAGCACTGCAAACTCCTATACCCAACTGACGAGCATAGTACTGCAAACTCCTATATCCAACTGATTAGCATAGCACCGCAAACTCCTATACCCAACTGAGTAGCATAGCACTGCAAAGTCCTAAAACCAACTGATTAGCATAGCACTGCAAACTCCGATACCCAACTGATTAGCATCGCAGTGCAAACTCCGATACCCAACTGATTAGCATAGCACTGCAAACTCCTATACCCAATTGACTAGCATAGCACTGCAAACTCCTATACCCAACTGACGAGCACAGCACTGCAAACTCCTATACCCAATTGACTAGCATAGCACTGCAAACTCCTATACCCAACTGACGAGCACAGCACTGTAAACTCCAATATCCAACTGATTAGCATAGCACTGCAAACTCCTATACCCAACTGATTAGCACAGCACTGCAAACTCCTATATCCAACTGATTCGCATAGCACTGAAAACTCCTATATCCAACTGATTAGCATAGCACTGCAAACTCCGATACCCAACTGACGAGCATAGCACTGCAAACTCCTATACCAACTGACGAGCATAGCACTGCAAACTCCGATATCCAACTGATTAGCGTGGCACTGCAAACTCCGATACCCAACTGAGTAGCATAGCACTGCAAACTCCTATACCCAACTGATGAGCAGAGCACTGCAAACTCCGATACCCAACTGATTAGCATAGCACTGCAAACTCCTATACCCAACTGATTAGCATAGCACTGCAAACTCCGATACCCAACTGATTAGCATAGCACTGCAAACTCCTACACCCAACTGATTAGCATAGCACTGCAAACTCCGATACCCAACTGATTAGCATAGCACTGCAAATTCCTATACCCAACTGATTTGCATAGCACTGCAAACTCCGATACTCAACTGACGAGCACAGCACTGCAAACTCCTATACCCAACTGATTAGCATAGCACTGCAAACTCCGATACCCAACTGATTAGCATAGCACTGCAAACTCCGATACCCAACTGATTAGCATAGCACTGCAAACTCCTGTACCCAACTGATTAGCATAGCACTGCAACCTCCTATATCCAACTGATTAGCATAGCACTGCAAACTCCTATACCCAACTGACGAGCAGAGCACTGCAAACCCCTATACCCAACTGATTAGCATACCACTGCAGACTCCTATATCCAACTGATGAGCAGAGCACTGCAAACTCCAATACCCAACTGATTAGCACAGCACTGCAAACTCCTATACCCAACTGAGTAGCATCGCACTGCAAACTCCGATACCCAACTGAGTAGCATAGCACTGCAAACTCCTATACCCAACTGATTAGCATAGCACTGCAAACTCCTACACCCAACTGACGAGCATAGCACTGCAAACTCATATATCCAACTGATTAGCATAGCACTGCAAACTCCTATACCCAACTGATTAGCATAGCACTGCAAACTCCTATACCCAACTGATTAGCATCGCACTGCAAACTCCGATACCCAACTGACTAGCATAACACTGCAAACTCCTATATCCAACTGATTAGCATAGCACTGCAAACTCCTATACCCAACTGACGAGCATAGCACTGCAAAATCCTATACCCAACTGACGAGCACAGCACTGCAAACTCCTATGCCCAACTGATCAGCATAGCACTGCAAACTCCTATACCCAACTGAGTAGCATAGCACTGCAAACTTCTATACCCAACTGAGTAGCACAGCACTGTAAACTCCGATACCCAACTGACGAGCATAGCACTGCAAACCCCTGTAACCAACTGATCAGCATAGCACTGCAAACTCCTACACCCAACTGACGAGCATAGCACTGCAAACTCCTATACCCAACTGACGAGCATAGTACTGCAAACTCCTATATCCAACTGATTAGCATAGCACCGCAAACTCCTATACCCAACTGAGTAGCATAGCACTGCAAACTCCTAAAACCAACTGATTAGCATAGCACTGCAAACTCCGATACCCAACTGATTAGCATCGCAGTGCAAACTCCGATACCCAACTGATTAGCATAGCACTGCAAACTCCTATACCCAATTGACTAGCATAGCACTGCAAACTCCTATACCCAACTGACGAGCACAGCACTGTAAACTCCAATATCCAACTGATTAGCATAGCACTGCAAACTCCTATACCCAACTGATTAGCACAGCACTGCAAACTCCTATACCGAACTGATTAGCACAGCACTGCAAACTCCTATATCCAACTGATCAGCACAGCACTGCAAACTCCGATACCCAACTGATTAGCATAGCACTGCAAACTCCGATACCCAACTGATTAGCATAGCACTGCAAACTCCTATACCCAACTGATTAGCATAGCACTGCAAACCCCTACACCCAACTGACGAGCATAGCACTGCAAACCCTTACACCCAACTGATTAGCATAGCACTGCAAACTCCGATACCCAACTGACTAGCATAGCACTGCAAACTCCGATACCCAACTGACTAGCATAGCACTGCAAACTCCGATACCCAACTGACTAGCATAACACTGCAAACTCCTATACCCAACTGATTAGCACAGCACTGCAAACTCCTATACCCAACTGATTAGCATAGCACTGCAAACTCCTATATCCAACTGATTAGCATAGCACTGCAAACTCCTATACCCAACTGATTAGCATAGCACTGCAAACTCCTATAACCAACTGACGAGCATAGCACTGCAAACTCCGATACCCAACTGATTAGCATAGCACTGCAAACTCCTATACCCAACTGACGAGCATAGCACTGCAAACTCCTATACCCAACTGATTAGCATAGCACTGCAAACTCCGATACCCAACTGATTAGCATAGCACTGCAGACTCCGATACCCAACTGACGAGCAGAGCACTGCAAACTCCTATATCCAACTGATTAGCATAGCACTGCAAACTCCTATATCCAACAGATTGGCATAGCACTGCAAACTCCGATACCCAACTGAGTAGCATAGCACTGCAAACTCCGATACCCAACTGATTAGCATAGCACTGCAAACTCCTATACCCAACTGACGAGCATAGCACTGCAAACTCCTATACCCAACTGACGAGCATAGCACTGCAAACTCCTGTATCCAACTGATTAGCATAGCACTGCAAACTCCGATACTCAACTGATTAGCATAGCACTGCAAACTCTTGTATCCAACTGATTAGCATAGCACTGCAAACTCCTATACCCAACTGACGAGCACAGCACTGCAAACTCCGAAATCCAAATGATTAGCATAGCACTGCAAACTCCTATGTCCAACTGATTAGCATAGCACTGCACACTCCTATACCCAACTGACGAGCATAGCACTGCAAACCACTATACCCAACTGATTAGCATAGCACTGCAAACTCCTATACCCAACTGATTAGCATAGCACTGCAAACTCCTATACCCAACTGACGAGCAGAGCTCTGCAAACTCCTCTATCCAACTGATTAGCATAGCACTGCAAACTTCTATATCCAACTGATTAGCATAGCACTGCAAACTCCGATACCCAACTGATTAGCATAGCACTGCAAACTCCTATACCCAACTGATTAGCATAGCACTGCAAACTCCTATCCCCAACTGACGAGCATTGCACTGCAAACTCCTATATCCAACTGATTAGCATAGCACTGTAAACTCCTATATCCAACTGATTAGCATAGCACTGCAAACCCCGATACCCAACTGACGAGCATAGCACTGCAAACTCCTATACCCAACTGATTAGCATAACACTGCAAACTCCTGCACCCAACTGATTAGCATCGCACTGCAAACTCCTATACCCAACTGATTAGCATAGCACTGCAAACTCCTATACCCAACTGATTAGCATAACACTGCAAACTCCTATACCCAACTGACGACCATAGCACTGCAAACTCCTATACCCAACTGATTAGCATAACACTGCAAACTCCTGCACCCAACTGATTAGCATCGCACTGCAAACTCCTATACCCAACTGATTAGCATAGCACTGCAAACTCCTATATCCAACTGATTAGCGTGGCACTGCAAACTCCGATACCCAACTGACTAGCATAACACTGCAAACTCCTATATCCAACTGATTAGCATAGCACTGCAAACTCCTATACCCAACTGATGAGCATAGCACTGCAAACTCCTATACCCAAACTGATTAGCATAGCACTGCAAACTCCTATACCCAACTGATGAGCATAGCACTGCAAACTCCTGTACCCAACTGATGAGCATAGCACTGCAAACTCCTATACCCAACTGACTAGCATAGCACTGAAAACTCCTATACCCAACTGACGAGCATAGCACTGCAAACTCCTATACCCAACTGACGAGCATAGCACGGCAAACTCCTATACCCAACTGACGAGCATAGCACGGCAAACTTCCTATACCCAACTGACGAGCATAGCACTGCAAACTCCCATACCCAACTGACGAGCATAGCACTGCAAACTCCCATACCCAACTGACGAGCATAGCACTGCAAACTCCCATACCCAACTGACGAGCATAGCACTGCAAACTCCCATACCCAACTGACGAGCATAGCACTGCAAACTCCCATACCCAACTGACGAGCATAGCACTGCAAACTCCCATACCCAACTGACGAGCATCGCACTGCAAACTCCTATATCCAACTGATTAGCGTGGCACTGCAAACTCCGATACCCAACTGACTAGCATAACACTGCAAACTCCTATATCCAACTAATGAGCAGAGCACTGCAAACTCCTATACCCAACTGATGAGCATAGCACTGCAAACTCCTATACCCAAACTGATTAGCATAGCACTGCAAACTCCTATACCCAACTGATGAGCATAGCACTGCAAACTCCTATACCCAACTGATGAGCATAGCACTGCAAACTCCTATACCCAACTGACTAGCATAGCACTGAAAACTCCTATACCCAACTGACGAGCATAGCACTGCAAACTCCTATATCCAACTGATTAGCATAGCACTGCAAACTCCTATACCCTACTGACGAGCATAGCACTGCAAACTCCTATATCCAACTGATTAGCGTGGCACTGCAAACTCCGATACCCAACTGACTAGTAACACTGCAAATTCCGACATCCAACTGATTAGCATAGCACTGCAAACTCCTTTTCCCCAACTGATGAGCATAGCACTGCAAACTCCTATACCCATCTGATTAGCATAGCACTGCAAACTCCTGTACCCAACTGATGAGCATAGCACTGCAAACTCCTATACCCAACTGACGAGCATAGCACTGAAAACTCCCATACCCAACTGAGGAGCATAGCACTGCAAACTCCCATACCCAACTGACGAGCATAGCACTGCAAACTCCCATACCCAACTGACGTGCATAGCACCGCAAACTCCTGTACCCAACTGATTCGCATAGCACTGCAAACTCCTATACCCAACTGACGAGCAGAGCACTGCAAACTCCTAAACCGAACAGATTAGCACAGCACTGCAAACTCCTATACCCAACTGATGAGCATAGCACTGCAAACTCCTATACCCAAACTGATTAGCATAGCACTGCAAACTGCTTTTCCCAACTGATGAGCATAGCACTGCAAACTCCTATACCCAACAGATGAGCATAGCACTGCAAACTCCTATACCCAACTGACTAGCATAGCACTGAAAACTCCTATACCCAACTGACGAGCATAGCACTGCAAACTCCCATACCCAACTGACGAGCATAGCACTGCAAACTCCCATACCCAACTGACGAGCATCGCACTGCAAACTCCCATACCCAACTGACGAGCATCGCACTGCAAACTCCCATACCCAACTGACGAGCATCGCACTGCAAACTCCCATACCCAACTGACGAGCATCGCACTGCAAACTCCCATACCCAACTGACGAGCATCGCACTGCAAACTCCCATACCCAACTGACGAGCATCGCACTGCAAACTCCCATACCCAACTGACGAGCATAGCACTGCAAACTCCTATACCCAACTGATTAGCATAGCACTGTAAACTCTAATACCAACTGTTTAGCATAGCACTGCAAACTCCTATACCCAACTGATTAGCATAGCACTGCAAACTCCTATACCCAACTGATTAGCATAGCACTGCAAACCCCTATACCCAACTGACGAGCATAGCACTGCAAACTCCGAAACCCAACTGATTAGCATAGCACTGCAAACTCCTATACCCAACTGACGAGCATAGCACTGCAAACTCCTATGCACAACTGATTAGCATAGCACTGCAAACTCCTATACCCAACTGACGAGCAGAGCACTGCAAAATCCTATCACCAACTGACTAGCACAGCACTGCAAACTCCTATACCCAACTGATTAGCATAGCACTGCAAACTCCTATACCCAACTGACGAGCAGAGCACTGCAAAATCCTATACCCAACTGATTAGCATAGCACTGCAAACTCCTATACCCAACTGATTAGCATAGCACTGCAAACTCCTATACCCAACTGATTAGCATAGCACTGCAAACTCCTATACCCAACTGACGAGCATAGCACTGCAAACTCCGATACACAACTGATTAGCATAGCACTGCAAACTCCTATACCCAACTGACGAGCATAGCACTGCAAACTCCTATACCCAACTGACGAGCATAGCACTGCAAACTCCTATACCCAACTGACGAGCATAGCACTGCAAACTCCTATACCCAACTGATTAGCATAGCACTGCAAACTCCTATACCCAACTGATTAGCATAGCACTGCAAACTCCTATACCCAACTGACGAGCATAGCACTGCAAACTCCTATACCCAACTGACGAGCATAACACTGCAATCTCCTATAGCCAACTGACGAGCATAGCACTGCAAACTCCTCTACCCAACTGATTAGCATAGCACTGCAAACTCCTCTACCCAACTGATTAGCATAGCACTGCAAACTCCTCTCCCCAACTGATTAGCATAGCACTGCAAACTCCTATACCCAACTGATTAGCATAGCACTGCAAACTCCTAAACCCAACTGATGAGCATAGCACTGCAAACTTCTATACCCAACTGACTAGCACAGCACTGAAAACACCTGTACCCAACTGACGAGCAGAGCACTGCAAACTCCTATACCCAACTGACGAGCACAGCACTGCAAACTCCTATACCCAACTGACGAGCACAGCTCTGCAAACTTCTATACCCAACTGACGAGCACAGCACTGCAAACTCCTAAACCCAACTGATTAGCACAGCACTGCAAACTCCTAAACCCAACTGATGAGCATAGCACTGCAAACTCCTATACCCAATTGATGAGCATAGCACTGCAAACTCCTATACCCAACTGACTAGCACAGCACTGAAAACACCTGTACCCAACTGACGAGCATAGCACTGCAAACTCCTATACCCAACTGACGAGCACAGCACTGCAAACTCCTATACCCAACTGATTAGCATAGCACTGCAAACTCCTATATCCAACTGATTAGCATAGCACTGCAAACTCCTATACCAACTGACGAGCATAGCACTGCAAACTCCGATATCCAACTGATTAGCGTGGCACTGCAAACTCCTATACCCAACTGAGTAGCATAGCACTGCAAACTCCTATACCCAACTGATTAGCAGAGCACTGCAAACTCCGATACCCAACTGATTAGCATAGCACTGCAAACTCCTACACCCAACTGATTAGCATAGCACTGCAAACTCCTATACCCAACTGATTAGCATAGCACTGCAAATTCCTATACCCAACTGATTTGCATAGCACTGCAAACTCCGATACTCAACTGACGAGCATAGCACTGCAAACTCCTATACCCAACTTATTAGCATAGCACTGCAAACTCCTGTACCCAACTGATTAGCATAGCACTGCAAACTCCGATACCCAACTGATTAGCATAGCACTGCAAACTCCTGTACCCAACTGATTAGCATAGCACTGCAACCTCCTATATCCAACTGATTAGCATAGCACTGCAAACTCCTATACCCAACTGACGAGCAGAGCACTGCAAACCCCTGTACCCAACTGATTAGCATACCACTGCAGACTCCTATATCCAACTGATTAGCAGAGCACTGCAAACTCCAATACCCAACTGATTAGCATAGCACTGCAAACTCCTATACCCAACTGATTAGCATAGCACTGCAAACTCCTATACCCAACTGATTAGCACAGCACTGCAAACTCCTATACCCAACTGAGTAGCATCGCACTGCAAACTCCGATACCCAACTGAGTAGCATAACACTGCAAACTCCGATTCCCAACTGATTCGCAGAGCACTGCAAACTCCTATATCCAACTGATTCGCATAGCACTGAAAACTCCTATATCCAACTGATTAGCATAGCACTGCAAACTCCGATACCCAACTGACGAGCATAGCACTGCAAACTCCTATATCCAACTGATTAGCGTGGCACTGCAAACACCAATACCCAACTGACGAGCATAGCACTGCAAACTCCTATACCAACTGACGAGCATAGCACTGCAAACTCCGATATCCAACTGATTAGCGTGGCACTGCAAACTCCTATACCCAACTGAGTAGCATAGCACTGCAAACTCCTATACCCAACTGATTAGCAGAGCACTGCAAACTCCGATACCCAACTGATTAGCATAGCACTGCAAACTCCTATACCCAACTGATTAGCATAGCACTGCAAACTCCGATACCCAACTGATTAGCATTGCACTGCTAACTCCTACACCCAACTGATTAGCATAGCACTGCAAACTCCGATACCCAACTGATTAGCATAGCACTGCAAATTCCTATACCCAACTGATTTGCATAGCACTGCAAACTCCGATACTCAACTGACGAGCACAGCACTGCAAACTCCTATACCCAACTGATTAGCATAGCACTGCAAACACCGATACCCAACTGATTAGCATAGCACTGCAAACTCCGATACCCAACTGATTAGCATAGCACTGCAAACTCCTGTACCCAACTGATTAGCATAGCACTGCAACCTCCTATATCCAACTGATTAGCATAGCACTGCAAACTCCTATACCCAACTGACGAGCAGAGCACTGCAGACCCCTATACCCAACTGATTAGCATACCACTGCAGACTCCTATATCCAACTGATTAGCAGAGCACTGCAAACTCCAATACCCAACTGATTAGCATAGCACTGCAAACTCCTATACCCAACTGATTAGCATAGCACTGCAAACTCCTACACCCAACTGATTAGCACAGCACTGCAAACTCCTATACCCAACTGAGTAGCATCGCACTGCAAACTCCGATACCCAACTGAGTAGCATAGCACTGCAAACTCCGATTCCCAACTGATTCGCAGAGCACTGCAAACTCCTATACCCAACTGATTAGCACAGCACTGCAAACTCCTAAACCCAACTGATGAGCATAGCACTGCAAACTCCTATACCCAATTGATGAGCATAGCACTGCAAACTCCTATACCCAACTGACTAGCATAGCACTGAAAACACTTGTACCCAACTGACGAGCATAGCACTGCAAACTCCTATACCCAACTGACGAGCACAGCACTGCAAACTCCTATACCCAACTGATTAGCATAGCACTGCAAACTCCTATCTCCAACTGATTAGCATAGCACTGCAAACTCCTATACCAACTGACGAGCATAGCACTGCAAACTCCTATATCCAACTGATTAGCGTGGCACTGCAAACTCCTATACCCAACTGAGTAGCATAGCACTGAAAACTCCTATACCCAACTGATTAGCAGAGCACTGCAAACTCCGATACCCAACTGATTAGCATAGCACTGCAAACTCCTATACCCAACTGATTAGCATAGCACTGCAAACTCCGATACCCAACTGATTAGCATAGCACTGCAAACTCCTACACCCAACTGATCAGCATAGCACTGCAAACTCCTATACCCAACTGATTAGCATAGCACTGCAAATTCCTATACCCAACTGATTTGCATAGCACTGCAAACTCCGATACTCAACTGACGAGCACAGCACTGCAAACTCCTATACCCAACTGATTAGCATAGCACTACAAACTCCGATACCCAACTGATTAGCATAGCACTGCAAACTCCGATACCCAACTGATTAGCATAGCACTGCAAACTCCTGTACCCAACTGATTAGCATAGCACTGCAACCTCCTATATCCAACTGATTAGCATAGCACTGCAAACTCCTATACCCAACTGACGAGCAGAGCACTGCAAACCCCTGTACCCAACTGATTAGCATACCACTGCAGACTCCTATATCCAACTGATTAGCAGAGCACTGCAAACTCCAATACCCAACTGATTAGCATAGCACTGCAAACTCCTATACACAACTGATTAGCATAGCACTGCAAACTCCTATACCCAACTGATTAGCACAGCACTGCAAACTCCTATACCCAACTGAGTAGCATCGCACTGCAAACTCCGATACCCAACTGAGTAGCATAGCACTGCAAACTCCGATTCCCAACTGATTCGCAGAGCACTGCAAACTCCTATACCCAACTGATTAGCATAGCACTGCAAACTCCTATATCCAACTGATTAGCATAGCACTGCAAACTCCTATATCCAACAGAGTAGCATGGCACTGCAAACTCCTATACCCAACTGATGAGCAGAGCACTGCAAACTCCGATACCCAACTGATTAGCATAGCACTGCAAACTCCTACACCCAACTGATTAGCATAGCACTGCAAACTCCTACACCCAACTGACGAGCATAGCACTGCAAACTCATATATCCAACTGATTAGCATAGCACTGCAAACTCCTATACCCAACTGATTAGCATAGCACTGCAAACTCCTATACCCAACTGATTAGCATCGCACTGCAAACTCCGATACCCAACTGACTAGCATAACACTGCAAACTCCTATATCCAACTGATTAGCATAGCACTGCAAACTCCTCTACCCAACTGACGAGCATAGCACTGCAAAATCCTATACCCAACTGACGAACACAGCACTGCAAACTCCTATACCCAACTGATCAGCATAGCACTGCAAACTCCTATACCCAACTGAGTAGCATAGCACTGCAAACTTCTATACCCAACTGAGTAGCACAGCACTGTAAACTCCGATACCCAACTGACGAGCATAGCACTGCAAACCCCTATGACCAACCGATCAGCATAGCACTGCAAACTCCTACACCCAACTGACGAGCATAGCACTGCAAACTCCTATATCCAACTGACGAGCATAGTACTGCAAACTCCTATATCCTACTGATTAGCATAGCACCGCAAACTCCTATACCCAACTGATTAGCATAGCACTGCAAACTCCTATACGCAACTGATTAGCATAGCACTGCAAACTCCGATACCCAACTGATTAGCATCGCAGTGCAAACTCCTATACACAACTGACTAGCATAGCACTGCAAACACCGATACCCAACTGACGAGCATAGCACTGCAAACTTCAATACCCAACTGATTAGCATAGCACTGAAAACTCCTATACCCAACTGATTAGCACAGCACTGCAAACTCCTATATCCAACTGATTAACACAGCACAGCAAACTCCTATACCCAACTGAGTAGCATAGCACTGCAAGCTCCGATACCCAACTGATTAGCATAGCACTGCAAACTCCGATACCCAACTGATTAGCATAGCACTGCAAACTCCTATACCCAATTGACTAGCATAGCACTGCAAACTCCTATACCCAACTGACGAGCACAGCACTGCAAACTCCAATATCCAACTGATTAGCATAGCACTGCAAACCCCTACACCCAACTGACGAGCATAGCACTGCAAACCCCTACACCCAACTGATTAGCATAGCACTGCAAACTCCGATACCCAACTGACTAGCATAGCACTGCAAACTCCGATACCCAACTGACTAGCATAGGACTGCAAACTCCGATACCCAACTGACTAGCATAACACTGCAAACTCCTATACCCAACTGATTAGCACAGCACTGCAAACTCCTATACCCAACTGATTAGCATAGCACTGCAAACTCCTATATCCAACTGATTAGCATAGCACTGCAAACTCCTATACCCAACTGATTAGCATAGCACTGCAAACTCCTATAACCAACTGACGAGCATAGCACTGCAAACTCCGATACCCAACTGATTAGCATAGCACTGCAAACTCCTATACCCAACTGACGAGCATAGCACTGCAAACTCCTATACCCAACTGATTAGCATAGCACTGCAAACTCCGATACCCAACTGATTAGCATAGCACTGCAAACTCCGATACCCAACTGATTAGCATAGCACTGCAAACTCCTATACCCAACTGATTAGCATAGCACTGCAAACTCCGATACCTAACTGATTAGCATAGCACTGCAAACTCCTATACCAAATTGAGTAGCATAGCACTGCAAACTCCTATACCCAACTGATTAGCATAGCACTACAAACTCCGATACCCAACTGATTAGCATAGCACTGCAAACTCCTATACCCAACTGACGAGCATAGCACTGCAAACTCCTATACCCAACTGACGAGCATAGCACTGCAAACTCCTATAACCAACTGACGAGCATAGCACTGCAAACTCCGATACCCAACTGATTAGCATAGCACTGCAAACTCCTATACCCAACTGACGAGCATAGCACTGCAAACTACTATACCCAACTGATTAGCATAGCACTGCAAACTCCGATACCCAACTGATTAGCATAGCACTGCAAACTCCGATACCCAACTGACGAGCAGAGCACTGCAAACTCCTATATCCAACTGATTAGCATAGCACTGCAAACTCCTATATCCAACAGATTGGCATAGCACTGCAAACTCCTATACCCAACTGAGTAGCATAGCACTGCAAACTCCGATACCCAACTGATTAGCATAGCACTGCAAACTCCTATACCCAACTGACGAGCATAGCACTGCAAACTCCTATACCCAACTGACGAGCATAGCACTGCAAACTCCTGTATCCAACTGATTAGCATAGCACTGCAAACTCCGATACCCAACTGATTAGCATAGCACTGCAAACTCCTGTATCCAACTGATTAGCATAGCACTGCAAACTCCTATACCCAACTGACGAGCACAGCACTGCAAACTCCTATATCCAAATGATTAGCATAGCACTGCAAACTCCTATGTCCAACTGATTAGCATAGCACTGCACACTCCTATACCCAACTGACGAGCATAGCACTGCAAACCACTATACCCAACTGATTAGCATAGCACTGCAAACTCCTATACCCAACTGATTAGCATAGCACTGCAAACTCCTATACCCAACTGACGAGCAGAGCTCTGCAAACTCCTCTATCCAACTGATTAGCATAGCACTGCAAACTTCTATATCCAACTGATTAGCATAGCACTGCAAACTCCGATACCCAACTGATTAGCATAGCACTGCAAACTCCTATACCCAACTGATTAGCATAGCACTGCAAACTCCTATCCCCAACTGACGAGCATTGCACTGCAAACTCCTATATCCAACTGATTAGCATAGCACTGCAAACTCCTATATCCAACTGATTAGCATAGCACTGCAAACCCCGATACCCAACTGACGAGCATAGCACTGCAAACTCCTATACCCAACTGATTAGCATAACACTGCAAACTCCTGCACCCAACTGATTAGCATCGCACTGCAAACTCCTATACCCAACTGATTAGCATAGCACTGCAAACTCCTATACCCAACTGATTAGCATAACTCTGCAAACTCCTATACCCAACTGACGACCATAGCACTGCAAACTCCGATACCCAACTGATTAGCATAGAACTGCAAACTCCTATGTCCAACTGATTAGCATAGCACTGCAAACTCCGATACCCAACTGATTAGCATAGCACTGCAAACTCATAAAGGCAACTGATTAGCATAACACTGCAAACTCCAAGATGCAACTGATTAGCATAGCTCAGCAAACTCCTATACCCAACTGATTAGCATAGCACTGCAAACCCCTATACCCAACTGACGAGCATTGCACTGCAAACTCCTCTTCCCAATTGATTAGCATAGCACTGCAAACTCCTATATCCAACTGATTAGCATCGCACTGCAAACCCCGATACCCAACTGACGAGCATAGCACTGCAAACGCCTATACCCAACTGACGAGGATAGCACTGCAAACTCCTATACCCAACTGATTAGCATAGAACTGCAAACTCCGATATCCAACTGACTAGCATAGCACTGCAAACTCCTATACCCAACTGACGAGCACAGCACTGCAAACCCCTATACCCAACTGATTAGCATAGCACTGCAAACCCCTATACCCAACTGATTAGCATAGCACTGCAAGCTCCTATACCCAACTGACGAGCATAGCACTGCAAACTCCTATATCCAACTGATTAGCATAGCACTGCAAACTCATAAAGGCAACTGATTAGCATAACACTGCAAACTCCTATATGCAACTGATTAGCATAGCTCTGCAAACTCCTATACCCAACTGATTGGCATAGCACTGCAAACCCCTATACCCAACTGACGAGCATAGCACTGCAAACTCCTCTACCCAATTGATTAGCATAGCACTGCAAACTCCTATACCCAACTGATTAGCATAGCACTGCAAACCCCGATACCCAACTGACGAGCATAGCACTGCAAACTCCTATACCCAACTGACGAGCAAAGCACTGCAAACTCCTACACCCAACTGATTAGCATAGCACTGCAAACTCCTATACCCAACTGACTAGCATAGCACTGCAAACTCCTATACCCATCTGATTAGCATAGCACTGCAAACTCCAAAACCCAACTGATTAGCATAGCACTGCAAACTCCGATACCCAACTGATTAGCATAGCACTGCAAAGTCCGATACCCAACTGATTAGCATAGCACTGCAAACCACTATACCCAACTGATTAGCATAGCACTGCAAACTCATATACCCAACTGATTAGCATAGCACTGCAAACTCCTATATCCAACTGATTAGCAGAGCATTGCAAACTCCTATACCCAACTGACGAGCACAGCACTGCAAACTCCGATATCCAACTGATTAGCATAGCACTGCAAACTCCTCTACCCAACTGATTAGCATAGCACTGCAAACTCCTATAACCAACTGATTAGCATAGCACTGCAAACTCCTGTACCCAGCTGATGAGCATAGCACTGCAAACTCCTGTACCCAACTGATGAGCACAGCACTGCAAACTCCTGCACCCAACTGATGAGCATAGCACTGCAAACTCCTATACCCAACTGATTAGCATAGCACGGCAAACTCATATACCCAACCGATTAGCATAGCACTGCAAACTCCTGCACCCAACTAACGAGCAAAGCACTGCAAACCCCTATATCCAACTGATTAGCATAGCACTGCAAACTCCAATACCCAACTGATTAGCATAGCACTGCAAACTCTAATACCCAACTGATTAGCATAGCACTGCAAACTCCTATACCCAACTGACGAGCATAGCACTGCAAACCCCTATACCCAACTGATTAGCATAGCACTGCAAACTCCTAAACCCAACTGATTAGCATAGCACTGCAAACTCCTATTCCCAACTGATTAGCATAGCACTGCAAACTCCTATACCCAACTGATTAGCAAAGCACTGCAAACTCCTATACCCAACTGAAGAGCACAGCACTGCAAACTCCTAAACCCAACTGATTAGCATAGCACTGCAAACTCCTATACCCAACTGACGAGCATAGCATTGCAAACTCCTATACCCAACTGATTCGCAAAGCACTGCAAACTCCTATACCCAACTGACGAGCAGAGCGCTGCAAACTCCTAAACCCAACTGATTAGCATAGCACTGCAAACACCTATACCCAACTGATGAGCATAGCACTGCAAACTCCTATACCCAACCGATGAGCATCGCACTGCAAACTCCTATACCCAACTGATGAGGAGAGCACTGCAAACTCCAATACCCACCTGACTAGCATAGCACTGCAAACTCCTCTACCCAATTGATTAGCATAGCACTGCAAACTTCTCTCCAACTGATTAGCATAGCACTGCAAACCCCGATACCCAACTGACGAGCATAGCACTGCAAACCCCTATACCCAACTGATTAGCATAGCACTGCAAACTCATAAAGGCAACTGATTAGCATAACACTGCAAACTCCTATATGCAACTGATTAGCATAGCTCTGCAAACTCCTCTCCCCAACTGATTAGCATAGCACTGCAAACCCCTATACCCAACTGACGAGCATAGCACTGCAAACTCCTCTACCCAATTGATTAGCATAGCACTGCAAACTCCTATATCCAACTGATTAGCATAGCACTGCAAACCCCGATACCCAACTAACGAGCATAGCACTGCAAACTCCTATACCCAACTGACGAGCATAGCACTGCAAACTCCGATACCCAACTGATTAGCATAGAACTGCAAACTCCGATATCCAACTGACTAGCATAGCACTGCAAACTCCTATACCCAACTGACGAGCATAGCACTGCAAACCCCTATACCCAACTGATTAGCATAGCACTGCAAACCCCTATACCCAACTGATTAGCATAGCACTGCAAACTCCTATACCCAACTGATTAGCATAGCACTGCAAACTCCTATACCCAACTGACGAGCATAGCACTGCAAACCCCTTTCCCCAACTGATTAACATAGCACTGCAAACTCCTATACCCAACTGATTAGCATAGCACTGCAAACCCCTATACCCAACTGATTAGCATAGCACTGCAAACTCCTATACCCAACTGATTAGCATAGCACTGCAAACTCCTATACCCAACTGACGAGCATAGCACTGCAAACTCCTATACCCAACTGATTAGCATAGCACTGCAAACTCATAAAGGTAACTGATTAGCATAACACTGCAAACTCCTATATGCAACTGATTAGCATAGCTCTGCAAACTCCTATATCCAACTGATTAGCATAGCAGAGCAAACCCCTATACCCAACTGACGAGCATAGCACTGCAAACTCCTCTACCCAATTGATTAGCATAGCACTGCAAACTCCTATACCCAACTGATTAGCATAGCACTGCAAACCCCGATACCCAACTGACGAGCATAGCACTGCAAACTCCTATACCCAACTGACGAGCAAAGCACTGCAAACTCCTATACCCAACTGATTAGCATAGCACTGCAAACTCCTATACCCAACTGATTAGCATAGCACTGCAAACTCCAAAACCCAACTGATTAGCATAGCACTGCAAACCCCTATACCCAACTGATTAGCATAGCACTGCAAACTCCTATACCCAACTGATTAGCATAGCACTGCAAACTCCTATACCCAACTGACGAGCATAGCACTGCAAACTCCTATACCCAACTGATTAGCATAGCACTGCAAACTCATAAAGGCAACTGATTAGCATAACACTGCAAACTCCTATACCCAACTGATTAGCATAGCAGAGCAAACCCCTATACCCAACTGACGAGCATAGCACTGCAAACTCCTCTACCCAATTGATTAGCATAGCACTGCAAACTCCTATACTCAACTGATTAGCATAGCACTGCAAACCCCGATACCCAACTGACGAGCATAGCACTGCAAACTCCTATACCCAACTGACGAGCAAAGCACTGCAAACTCCTATACCCAACTGATTAGCATAGCACTGCAAACTCCTATACCCAACTGATTAGCATAGCACTGCAAACTCCTATACCCAACTGATTAGCATAGCACTGCAAACTCCAAAACCCAACTGATTAGCATAGCACTGCAAACTCCGATACCCAACTGATTAGCATAGCACTGCAAACTCCGATACCCAACTGATTAGCATAGCACTGCAAACTTCTATACCCAACTGAGTAGCATAGCACTGCAAGCTCCGATACCCAACTGATTAGCATAGCACTGCAAACTCCTATACCCAACTGACTAGCATAGCACTGCAAACTCCTATACCCAACTGACTAGCATAGCACTTCAAACTCCGATACCCAACTGATTAGCAGAGCACTGCAAACTCCTATACCCAACTGATTAGCATAGCACTGCAAACTCCTATACCCAACTGACTAGCATAGCACTGCAAACTCCTATACCCAACTGACTAGCATAGCACTGCAAACTCCTTTACCCAACTGATTAGCATAGCACTGCAAACCACTATACCCAACTGATTAGCATAGCACTGCAAACTCATATACCCAACTGATTAGCATAGCACTGCAAACTCCTATATCCAACTGATTAGCAGAGCATTGCAAACTCCTATACCCAACTGACGAGCATAGCACTGCAAACTCCGATATCCAACTGATTAGCATAGCACTGCAAACTCCTATACCCAACTGATTAGCATAGCACTGCAAACTTCTATAACCAACTGATTAGCATAGCACTGCAAACTCCTGTACCCAACTGATGAGAATAGCACTGCAAACTCCTGTACCCAGCTGATGAGCATAGCACTGCAAACTCCTGTACCCAACTGATTAGCATAGCACTGCAAACTCCTATACCCAACTGATTAGCATAGCACTGCAAACTCCAATACCCAACTGATTAGCATAGCACTGCAAACTCTAACACCCAACTGATTAGCATAGCACTGCAAACTCCTATACCCAACTGACGAGCATAGCACTGCAAACCCCTATACCCAACTGATTAGCATAGCACTGCAAACTCCTAAACCCAACTGATTAGCATAGCACTGCAAACTCCTATTCCCAACTGATTAGCATAGCACTGCAAACTCCTATACCCAACTGATTAGCAAAGCACTGCAAACTCCTATACCCAACTGACGAGCACAGCACTGCAAACTCCTAAACCCAACTGATTAGCATAGCACTGCAAACTCCTATACCCAACTGACGAGCATAGCATTGCAAACTCCTATACCCAACTGATTCGCAAAGCACTGCAAACTCCTATACCCAACTGACGAGCAGAGCGCTGCAAACTCCTAAACCCAACTGATTAGCATAGCACTGCAAACACCTATACCCAACTGATGAGCATAGCACTGCAAACTCCTATACCCAACCGATGAGCATAGCACTGCAAACTCCTATACCCAACTGATGAGGAGAGCACTGCAAACTCCAATACCCACCTGACTAGCATAGCACTGAAAACTCCTATACCCAACTGACGAGCATAGCACTGCAAACTCCTATACCCAACTGACGAGCATAGCACTGCAAACTCCTGTACCCAACTGATGAGCATAGCACTGCAAACTCCTGTACCCAACTGATGAGCATAGCACTGCAAACTCCTATACCCAACTGATTAGCATAGCACTGCAAACCCCTATATCCAACTGATTAGCATAGCACTGCAAACTCCTATACCCAACTGACGAGCAAAGCACTGCAAACACATGTATCCAACTGATTAGCATAGCACTGCAAACTCCTTTCCCCAACTGATTAGCATAGCACTGCAAACTCTAATACCCAACTGATTAGCATAGCACTGCAAACTCCTATACCCAACTGACGAGCAAAGCATTGCAAACCCTTACACCCAACTGATTAGCATAGCACTACAAACTCCGATACCCAACTGATTAGCATAGCACTGCAAACTCCTATACCCAACTGACGAGCATAGCACTGCAAACCCCTATCCCCAACTGATTGGCATAGCACTGCAGACTCCTATACCCAACCGACTCGCATAGCACTGCAAACTCCGATACCCAACTGACGAGCATAGCACTGCAAACTCCTATACCCAACTGACGAGCATAGCACTGCAAACTCCTATACCCAACTGACGAGCATAGCACTGCAAACTCCTATACCCAACTGATTGATTAGCAAAGCACTGCAAACTCCTATACCCAACTGACGAGCATAGCATTGCAAACTTCTATACCCAACTGATTAGCAAAGCACTGCAAACTCCTATCCCCAACCGACGAGCATAGCACTGCAAACTCCTAAACCCAACTGATTAGCATAGCACTGCAAACTCCTATACCCAACTGATGAGCATAGCACTGCAAACTCCTATGCCCAACTGATGAGCACAGCACTGCAAACTCCTATACCCAACTGATTAGCATAACACTGCAAACTTCTGTACCCAACTGATGAGCATAGCACTGCAAACTCCTGTACCCAACTGATGAGCATAGCACTGCAAACTCCTGTACCCAACTGATGAGCATAGCACTGCAAACTCCTATACCCAACTGACGAGCAAAGCACTGCAAACCCCTATATCCAACTGATTAGCATAGCACTGCAAACTCCGATACCCAACTGATTAGCATAGCACTGCAAACTCTAATATCCAACTGATTAGCATAGCACTGCAAACTCCTATACCCAACTGATTAGCATAGCACTGCAAACTCCTATACACAACTGATTAGCATAGCACTGCAAACTCCTGTACCCAACTGATTAGCACAGCACTGCATACTCCTATACCCAACTGACGAGCATAGCATTGCAAACTCCTATACCCAACTGATTAGCATCGCACTGCAAACTCCTATACCCAACTGATTAGCATAGTACTGCAAACTCCTGTACACAACTGACGAGCATAGCACTTCAAACTCCTATACCCAACTGACGAGCATAGCACTGCAAACCCCTATACCCAACTGACTAGCATAGTACTGCAAACTCCTATACGCAACTGACGAGCACAGCACTGCAAACTCCTATACCCAACTGACGAGCATAGCACTGCAAACTCCTAAACCCAACTGACGAGCATAGCACTGCACACTCCTATACCCAACTGATTAGCATAGCACTGCAAACTCCGAAACCCAACTGACGAGCATAGCACTTCAAACTCCTAAAGCGAACAGATTAGCACAGCACTGCAAACTCCTATACCCAACTGATGAGCATAGCACTGCAAACTCCTATACCCAAACTGATTAGCATAGCACTGCAAACTCCTATACCCAACTGATGAGCATAGCACTGCAAACACCTATACCCAACTGATGAGCATAGCACTGCAAACTCCAAGACCCAACTGACTAGCATAGCACTGAAAACTCCTATACCCAACTGACGAGCATAGCACGGCAAACTCCTATACCCAACTGACGAGCATAGCACGGCAAACTCCTATACCCAACTGACGAGCATAGCACGGCAAACTCCCTGTACCCAACTGACGAGCATAGCACTGCAAACTCCCTGTACCCAACTGACGAGCATAGCACTGCAAACTCCCTGTACCCAACTGACGAGCATAGCACTGCAAACTCCCTGTACCCAACTGACGAGCATAGCACTGCAAACTCCCATACCCAACTGACGAGCATAGCACTGCAAACTCCCATGCCCAACTGACGAGCATAGCACTGCAAACTCCCATACCCAACTGACGAGCATAGCACGGCAAACTCCCATACCCAACTGACGAGCATACAACTGCAAACTCCTATACCCAACTGACGAGCATAGCACTGCAAACTCCGAAACCCAACTGATTAGCATAGCACTGCAAACTCCTATACCCAACTGATTAGCATAGCACTGTAAACTCTAATACCAACTGTTTAGCATAGCACTGCAAACTCCTGTACCCAACTGATTAGCATAGCACTGCAAACTCCTACACACATCTGATTAGCATAGCACTGCAAACCCCTATACCCAACTGACGAGCATAGCAATGCAAACTCCTATACCCAACTGATTAGCATAGCACTGCAAACTCCGAAACCCAACTGATTAGCACAGCACTGCAAACTCCTATACCCAACTGACGAGCATAGCACTGCAAACTCCTATGCACAACTGATTAGCATAGCACTGCAAACTCCTTTAACCAACTGACTAGCATAGCACTGCAAACTCCTATACCCAACTGATTAGCATAGCACTGCAAACTCCTATACCCAACTGACGAGCAGAGCACTGCAAAATCCTATAACCAACTGACTAGCATAGCACTGCAAACTCCTATACCCAACTGATTAGCATAGCACTGTAAACTCTAATACCAACTGTTTAGCATAGCACTGCAAACTCCTATACCCAACTGATTAGCATAGCACTGCAAACTCCTATACCCATCTGATTAGCATAGCACTGCAAACCCCTATACCCAACTGACGAGCATAGCACTGCAAACTCCTATACCCAACTGATTAGCATAGCACTGCAAACTCCGAAACCCAACTGATTAGCATAGCACTGCAAACACCTATACCCAACTGACGAGCACAGCACTGCAAACTCCTATGCACAACTGATTAGCATAGCACTGCAAACTCCTATAACCAACTGACGAGCATAGCACTGCAAACTCCTATACCCAACTGACGAGCATAGCACTGCAAACTCCTATACCCAACTGACGAGCATCGCACTGCAAACTCCAATACCCAACTGACGAGCATAGCACTGCAAACTCCTATACCCAACTGATTAGCATAACACTGCAAACTCTTATACCCAACTGACGAGCATAGCACTGCAAACTCCTATACCCAACTGATGAGCATAGCACTGCAAACTCCTATACCCAACTGATGAGCATAGCACTGCAAACTCCCTTACCCAACTGATGAGCATAGCACTGCAAACTCCCATACCCAACTGATGAGCATAGCACTGCAAACTCCCATACCCAACTGATGAGCATAGCACTGCAAACTCCCATACCCAACTGATGAGCATAGCACTGCAAACTCCCATACCCAACTGATGAGCATAGCACTGCAAACTCCCATACCCAACTGATTAGCATCGCACTGCAAACTCCTACACCCAACTGACTAGCATAGCACTGCAAACCCCTATACCCAACTGACGAGCATAGCACTGCAAACTCCTATAACCAACTGATTAGCATAGCACTGCAAACTCCTCTCCCCAACTGATTGGCATAGCACTGCAAACTCCGATACCCAACTGATTAGCATAGCTCTGCAAACTCCTATACCCAACTGACGAGCATAGCACTGCAAACTCTGATACACAACTGATTAGCATAGCACTGCAAACTCCTATACCCAACTGACGAGCATAGCACAGCAAACTCCTATACCCAACTGATTAGCATAGCACTGCAAACTCCTATACCCAACTGACGAGCATAGCACTGCAAACTCCTATACCCAACTGATTAGCATAGCACTGCAAACTCCTATACCCAACTGATTAGCATAGCACTGCAAACTCCTATACCCAACTGATTAGCATAGCACTGCAAACTCCAAAACGCAACTGACGAGCATAGCACTGCAATCTCCAATACACAACTGATTGATTAGCATAGCACTGCAAACTCCGATACCCAACTGACGAGCATAGCACTGCAAACTCCTATACCCAACTGATTAGCATAACACTGCAAACTCCTATACCCAACTGACGAGCATAGCACTGCAAACTCCTATACCCAACTGATTAGCATAGCACTGCAAACTCCTACACCCAACTGATTAGCATAGCACTGCAAACTCCTATACCCAACTGATTAGCATAGCATTGCACACTCCTATACCCAACTGACGAGCATAGCACTGCAAACTCCTATACCCAACTGATTAGCATAGCACTGCAAACTCCGATACCCAACTGACGAGCATAGCACTGCAAACACCTATACCCAACTGATTAGCATAGCACTGCAAACTCCTATACCCAACTGATTAGCATAGCACTGCAAAATCCTATAGCCAACTGATTAGCATAGCACTGCAAACTCCTATACCCAACTGATTAGCATCGCACTGCAAACTCCTGTACCCAACTGACGAGCATAGCACTGCAAACTCCCATACCCAACTGACGAGCATCGCACTGCAAACTCCCATACCCAACTGACGAGCATAGCACTGCAAACTCCCATACCCAACTGACGAGCATAGCACTGCAAACTCCTATACCCAACTGACGAGCATAGCACTGCAAACTCCTATACCCAACTGATTAGCATAGCACTGCAAACTCCTATACCCAACTGATTAGCATAGCACTGCAAACTCCTATACCCAACTGATTAGCATAGCACTGCAAACTCCTGTACCCAACTGACGAGCATAGCACTGCAAACTCCGATACACAACTGATTAGCATAGCACTGCAAACTCCTATAGCCAACTGACGAGCATAGCACTGCAAACTCCTATACCCAACTGATTAGCATAGCACTGCAAACTCCTATACCCAACTGATTAGCATAGCACTGCAAACTCCTATACCCAACTGATTAGCATAGCACTGCAAACTCCTATACCCAACTGATTAGCATGGCACTGTAAACTCTAATACCAACTGTTTAGCATAGCACTGCAAACTCCTAAACCCAACTGATTAGCATAGCACTGCAAACTCCTATACCCATCTGATTAGCTTAGCACTGCAAACCCCAATACCCAACTGACGAGCATAGCACAGCAAACTCCTATACCCAACTGATTAGCATAGCACTGCAAATTCCGAAACCCAACTGATTAGCATAGCACTGCAAACTCCTATACCCAACTGACGAGCATAGCACTGCAAACTCCTATGCACAACTGATTAGCATAGCACTGCAAACTCCTATAACCAACTGACTAGCATAGCACTGCAAACTCCTATACCCAACTGATTAGCATAGCACTGCAAACTCCTATACCCAACTGACGAGCAGAGCACTGCAAAATCCTATAACCAACTGACTAGCATAGCACTGCAAACTCCTATACCCAACTGATTAGCATTGCACTGTAAACTCTAATACCAACTGTTTAGCATAGCACTGCAAACTCCTATACCCAACTGATTAGCATAGCACTGCAAACTCCTATACCCATCTGATTAGCATAGCACTGCAAACCCCTATACCCAACTGACGAGCATAGCACTGCAAACTCCTATACCCAACTGATTAGCATAGCACTGCAAACTCCGAAACCCAACTGATTAGCATAGCACTGCAAACTCCTATACCCAACTGACGAGCATAGCACTGCAAACTCCTATGCACAACTGATTAGCATCGCACTGCAAACTCCTACACCCTACTGACGAGCAGAGCACTGCAAAATCCTCTACCCAACTGATTGGCATAGCACTGCAAACTCCTATCCCCAACTGATTAGCATAGCACTGCAAACTCCTATACCCAACTGACGAGCATAGCACTGCAAACTCCTATACCCAACTGACGAGCATAGCACTGCAAACTCCTATACCCAACTGACGAGCATAGCACTGCAAACTCCAATACCCAACTGACGAGCATAGCACTGCAAACTCCAATACCCAACTGACGAGCATAGCACTGCAAACTCCGATACCCAACTGATTAGCATCGCACTGCAAACTCCTATACCCAACTGATTAGCATAGCACTGCAAACTCCTACACCCAACTGATTACCATAGCACTGCAAACTCCTATACTCAACTGATTAGCATAGCATTGCACACTCCTATACCCAACTGACGAGCATAGCACTGCAAACTCCTATACCCAACTGATTAGCATAGCACTGCAAACTCCGATACCCAACTGACGAGCATAGCACTGCAAACACCTATACCCAACTGATTAGCATAGCACTGCAAACTCCTATACCCAACTGATTAGCATAGCACTGCAAAATCCTATACCCAACTGATTAGCATAGCACTGCAAACTCCTATACCCAACTGATTAGCATCGCACTGCAAACTCCTACACCCAACTGACGAGCATAGCACTGCAAACTCCCATACCCAACTGACGAGCATAGCACTGCAAACTCCCATACCCAACTGACGAGCATAGCACTGCAAACTCCCATACCCAACTGACGAGCATAGCACTGCAAACTCCTATACCCAACTGACGAGCATAGCACTGCAAACTCCTATACCCAACTGATTAGCATAGCACTGCAAACTCCTATACCCAACTGATTAGCATAGCACTGCAAACTCCTATACCCAACTGATTAGCATAGCACTGCAAACTCCTATACCCAACTGACGAGCATAGCACTGCAAACTCCGATACACAACTGATGAGCATAGCACTGCAAACTCCTATAGCCAACTGACGAGCATAGCACTGCAAACTCCTATACCCAACTGATTAGCATAGCACTGCAAACTCCTATACCCAACTGATTAGCATAGCACTGCAAACTCCTATACCCAACTGATTAGCATAGCACTGCAAACTCCTATACCCAACTGATTAGCATGGCACTGTAAACTCTAATACCAACTGTTTAGCATAGCACTGCAAACTCCTAAACCCAACTGATTAGCATAGCACTGCAAACTCCTATACCCATCTGATTAGCATAGCACTGCAAACCCCAATACCCAACTGACGAGCATAGCACAGCAAACTCCTATACCCAACTGATTAGCATAGCACTGCAAATTCCGAAACCCAACTGATTAGCATAGCACTGCAAACTCATATACCCAACTGACGAGCATAGCACTGCAAACTCCTATGCACAACTGATTAGCATAGCACTGCAAACTCCTATAACCAACAGACTAGCATAGCACTGCAAACTCCTATACCCAACTGATTAGCATAGCACTGCAAACTCCTATACCCAACTGACGAGCAGAGCACTGCAAAATCCTATAACCAACTGACTAGCATAGCACTGCAAACTCCTATACCCAACTGATTAGCATTGCACTGTAAACTCTAATACCAACTGTTTAGCATAGCACTGCAAACTCCTATACCCAACTGATTAGCATAGCACTGCAAACTCCTATACCCATCTGATTAGCATAGCACTGCAAACCCCTATACCCAACTGACGAGCATAGCACTGCAAACTCCTATACCCAACTGATTAGCATAGCACTGCAAACTCCGAAACCCAACTGATTAGCATAGCACTGCAAACTCCTATACCCAACTGACGAGCATAGCACTGCAAACTCCTATGCACAACTGATTAGCATAGCACTGCAAACTCCTGTTACCAACTGACTAGCATAGCACTGCAAACTCCTATACCCAACTGATTAGCATCGCACTGCAAACTCCTACACCCTACTGACGAGCAGAGCACTGCAAAATCCTCTACCCAACTGATTGGCATAGCACTGCAAACTCCTATCCCCAACTGATTAGCATAGCACTGCAAACTCCTATACCCAACTGACGAGCATAGCACTGCAAACTCCTATACCCAACTGACGAGCATAGCACTGCAAACTCCAATACCCAACTGACGAGCATAGCACTGCAAACTCCGATACCCAACTGATTAGCATCGCACTGCAAACTCCTATACCCAACTGATTAGCATAGCACTGCAAACTCCTGTACACAACTGACGAGCATAGCACTGCAAACTCCTATACCCAACTGACGAGCATAGCACTGCAAACCCCTATACCCAACTGACTAGCATAGTACTGCAAACTCCTATACGCAACTGACGAGCATAGCACTGCAAACTCCTATACCCAACTGACGAGCATAGCACTGCAAACTCCTATACCCAACTGACGAGCATAGCAGTGCAAACTCCTATACCCAACTGATTAGCATAGCACTGCAAACTCCTATACCCAACTGACGAGCATAGCACTGCAAACTCCTAAACCGAACAGATTAGCACAGCACTGCAAACTCCTATACCCAACTGATGAGCATAGCACTGCAAACTCCTATACCCAAACTGATTAGCATAGCACTGCAAACTCCTATACCCAACTGATGAGCATAGCACTGCAAACACCTATACCCAACTGATGAGCATAGCACTGCAAACTCCTATACCCAACTGACTAGCATAGCACTGAAAACTCCTATACCCAACTGACGAGCATAGCACGGCAAACTCCTATACCCAACTGACGAGCATAGCACGGCAAACTTCCTATACGCAACTGACGAGCATAGCACTGCAAACTCCCATACCCAACTGACGAGCATAGCAATGCAAACTCCCATACCCAACTGACGAGCATAGCACTGCAAACTCCCATACCCAACTGACGAGCATAGCACTGCAAACTCCCATACCCAACTGACGAGCATAGCACTGCAAACTCCCATACCCAACTGACGAGCATAGCACTGCAAACTCCCATACCCAACTGACGAGCATAGCACTGCAAACTCCCATACCCAACTGACGAGCATAGAACTGCAAACTCCTATACCCAACTGACGAGCATAGCACTGCAAACTCCTATACCCAACTGATTAGCATAGCACTGCAAACTCCTACACCCAACTGATTAGCATAGCACTGCAAACTCTTATACCCAACTGATTAGCATAGCACTGCAAACTCCTATACCCAACTGATTAGCATAGCACTGTAAACTCTAATACCAACTGTTTAGCATAGCACTGCAAACTCCTATACCCAACTGATTAGCATAGCACTGCAAACTCCTATACCCATCTGATTAGCATAGCACTGCAAACGCCTATACCCAACTGACGAGCATAGGACTGCAAACTCCTATACCCAACTGATTAGCATAGCACTGCAAACTCCGAAACCCAACTGATTAGCATAGCACTGCAAACTCCTATACCCAACTGACGAGCATAGCACTGCAAACTCCGATGCACAACTGATTAGCATAGCACTGCAAACTCCTATAACCAACTGACTAGCATAGCACTGCAAACTCCTATACCCAACTGATTAGCATAGCACTGCAAACTCCTATACCCAACTGATTAGCATTGCACTGTAAACTCTAATACCAACTGTTTAGCATAGCACTGCAAACTCCTATACCCAACTGATTAGCATAGCACTGCAAACTCCTATACCCATCTGATTAGCATAGCACTGCAAACCCATATACCCAACTGACGAGCACAGCACTGCAAACTCCTATACCCAACTGATTAGCATAGCACTGCAAACTCCGAAACCCAACTGATTAGCATAGCACTGCAAACTCCTATACCCAACTGACGAGCATAGCACTGCAAACTCCTATGCACAACTGATTAGCATAGCACTGCAAACTCCTATAACCTACTGACTAGCATAGCACTGCAAACTCCTATACCCAACTGATTAGCATAGCACTGCAAACTCCTATACCCAACTGACGAGCATAGCACTGCAAACTCCTATACCCAACTGATTAACATAGCACTGCAAACTCCTATACCCAACTGATTAGCATAGCACTGCAAACTCCTATACCCAACTGACGAGCATAGCACTGCAAACACCGATACACAACTGATTAGCATAGCACTGCAAACTCCTATACCCAACTGACGAGCATAGCACTGCAAACTCCTATACCCAACTGACGAGCATAGCACTGCAAACTCCTATACCCAACTGACGAGCATAGCACTGCAAACTCCAATACCCAACTGACGAGCATAGCACTGCAAACTCCTATACCCAACTGATTAGCATCGCACTGCAAACTCCTATACCCACCTGATTAGCATAGCACTGCAAACTCCTATACCCAACTGATTAGCATAGCACTGCAAACTCCTATACCCAACTGATTAGCATAGCACTGCAAACTCCTATACCCAACTGACGAGCATAGCACTGCAAATTCCTATACCCAACTGATTAGCATAGCACTGCAAACTCCTATACCGAACTGACGAGCATAGCACTGCAAACTCCTATACCCAACTGATTAGCATAGCACTGCAAACTCCTCTACCCAACTGATTATCATAGCACTGCAAACTCCTATACCCAACTGATTAGCATAGCACTGCAAACTCCTAAACCCAACTGATGAGCATAGCACTGCAAACTCCTATACCGAATTGATGAGCATAGCACTGCAAACTCCTATACCCAACTGACTAGCATAGCACTGAAAACACCTGTACCCAACTGACGAGCAGAGCACTGCAAACTCCTATACCCAACTGACGAGCACAGCACTGCAAACTCCTAAATGCAACTGATGAGCATAGCACTGCATACTTCTATACCCAATTGATGAGCATAGCACTGCAAACTCCGATACCCAACTGACTAGCATAGCACTGAAAACACCTGTACCCAACTGAGGAGCATAGCACTGCAAACTCCTATACCCAACTGACGAGCACAGCACTGCAAACTCCTGTACCCAACTGACGAGCACAGCACTGCAAACTCCTGTACCCAACTGATGAGCACAGCACTGCAAACTCCTGTACCCAACTGATGAGCATAGCACTGCAAACTCCTGTACCCAACTGATGAGCATAGCACTGCAAACTCCTATACCCAACTGATGAGCATAGCACTGCAAACTCCTATATCCAACTGATTAGCATAGCACTGCAAACTCCTCTCCCCAACTGACTAGCATAGCACTGAAAACTCCTGTACCCAACTGACTAGCATAGCACTGAAAACTCCTATACCCAACTGACGAGCATAGCACTGCAAACTCCGACACCCAACTGACGAGCATGGCACGGCAAACTCCTATACCCAACTGACGAGCATAGCACGGCAAACTCCTATACCCAACTGACGAGCATAGCACTGCAAACTCTTATACCCAACTGACGAGCATAACACTGCAAACTCCCATACCCAACTGATGAGCATAGCACTGCAAACTCCCATACCCAACTGATGAGCATAGCAGTGCAAACTCCCATACTCAACTGATGAGCATAGCACTGCAAACTCCCATACCCAACTGATGAGCATAGCACTGCAAACTCCCATACCCAACTGATGAGCATAGCACTGCAAACTCCCATACCCAACTGATGAGCATAGCACTGCAAACTCCCATACCCAACTGATGAGCATAGCACTGCAAACTCCCATACCCAACTGATGAGCATAGCACTGCAAACTCCTATACCCAACTGATGAGCATAGCACTGTCAACTCTTATACCCAACTGATTAGAATAGCACTGCAAACTCCTGTACCCAAATGATTAGCATCGCACTGCAGACTCCTACACCCAACTGATTATCATAGCAGTGCAAACCCCTATACCCAATTGACGAGCATAGCACTGCAAACTCCTATACCCAACTGATTAGCATAGCACTGCAAACTCCTATACACAACTGATTAGCATAGCACTGCAAACTCCTATCCCCAACTGACGAGCATAGCACTGCAAACTCCTATACCCAACTGATTAGCATAGCACTGCAAACTCCGATACCCAACTGACGAGCACAGCACTGCAAACTCCTATACCCAACTGATTAGCATAGCAATGCAAACTCCGAAACCCAACTGATTAGCATAGCACTGCAAACTCCTATTCCCAACTGATTAGCATAGCACTGCAAACTACTATACCCAACTGACGAGTAGAGCACTGCAAACTCCTGTACACAACTGATTAGCATAGCACTGCAAACTCCTATACCCATCTGATTAGCACAGCACTGCAAACTCCGATACCCAACTGACGAGCATCGCACTGCAAACTCCTATACCCAACTGATTAGCATAACACTGCAAACTCCGATACCCAACTGACGAGCATCGCACTGCAAACTCCTATACCCAACTGATTAGCATAGCACAGCAAACTCCTAAACCCAACTGATTAGCATAGCACTGCAAACTCCTATACCCAACTGATTAGCATAGCAAATCAAACTCCTATACCCAACTGATTAGCATAGCACTGCAAACTCCTATACCCAACTGACGAGCATAACACTGCAAACCCCGATACCCAACTGACTAGCATAGTACTGCAAACTCCTATACGCAACTGACGAGCATAGCACTGCAAACTCCCATACCCAACTGACGAGCATAGCACTGCAAACTCCTATACCCAACTGACGAGCATAGCACTGCAAACTCCTATACCCAACTGATTAGCATAGCACTGCAAACTCCTATACCCAACTGACGAGCGTAGCATTGCAAACTCCTATACCCAACTGATTAGCAAAGCACTGCAAACTTCTATACCCAACTGACGAGCATAGCACGGCAAACTCCCATACCCAACTGACGAGCATAGCACGGCAAACTCCGATACCCAACTGATTAGCATAGCACTGCAAACTCCTCTTCCCAACTGATTAGCATAGCACTGTAAACTCTAATACCAACTGATTAGCACAGCACTGCAAACTCCTGTACCCAACTGATGAGCATAGCACTGTAAACTCTTATACCCAACTGATTAGAATAGCACTGCAAACTCCTGTACCCAAATGATTAGCATCGCACTGCAGACTCCTACACCCAACTGATTATCATAGCAGTGCAAACCCCTATACCCAATTGACGAGCATAGCACTGCAAACTCCTATACTCAACTGATTAGCATAGCACTGCAAACTCCTATACCCAACTGATTAACATAGCTCTGCAAACACCTATACCCAACTGACGAGCATAGCACTGCAAACTCCTATACACAACTGATTAGCATAGCACTGCAAACTCCTATACCCAACTGACGAGCATAGCACTGCAAACTCCTATACCCAACTGATTAGCATAGCACTGCAAACTCCGATTCTCAACTGACGAGCACAGCACTGCAAACTCCTATACCCAACTGATTAGCATAGCAATGCAAACTCCGAAACCCAACTGATTAGCATAGCACTGCAAACTCCTATACCCAACTGATTAGCATAGCACTGCAAACTCCTATACCCAACTGACGAGCATAGCACTGCAAACTCCTGTACACAACTGATTAGCATAGCACTGCAAACTCCTATACCCATCTGATTAGCACAGCACTGCAAACTCCGATACCCAACTGACGAGCATAGCACTGCAAACTCCTATACCCAACTGATTAGCATAACACTGCAAACTCCTATACCCAACTGACGAGCATCGCACTGCAAACTCCTATACCCAACTGATTAGCATAGCACAGCAAACTCCTAAACCCAACTGATTAGCACAGCACTGCAAACTCCTATACCCAACTGATTAGCATAGCAAATCAAACTCCTATACCCAACTGATTAGCATAGCACTGCAAACTCCTATACCCAACTGACGAGCATAGCACTGCAAACCCCTATACCCAACTGACTAGCATAGTACTGCAAACTCCTATACGCAACTGACGAGCATAGCACTGCAAACTCCTATACCCAACTGACGAGCATAGCACTGCAAACTCCTATACCCAACTGATTAGCATAGCACTGCAAACTCCTATACCCAACTGACGAGCGTAGCATTGCAAACTCCTATACCCAACTGATTAGCAAAGCACTGCAAACTTCTATACCCAACTGACGAGCATAGCACGGCAAACTCCCATACCCAACTGACGAGCATAGCACGGCAAACTCCTATACCCAACTGATTAGCATAGCACTGCAAACTCCTATACCCAACTGATTAGCATAGCACTGTAAACTCTAATACCGACTGATTAGCACAGCACTGCAAACTCCTGTACCCAACTGATTAGCATAGCACTGCAAACTCCTATACACAACTGACGAGCACAGCACTACAAACTCCTATAGCCAACTGATTAGCATAGCACTGCAAAATCCTATACCCAACTGATTAACATAGCACTGCAAACTCCCACACCCAACTGATTAGCATAGCACTGCAAACTCCTATACCCAACTGATTAGCATAGCACTGCAAACTCCTATACCCAACTGACGAGCAGAGCACTGCAAAATCCTGTAAGCAACTGACTAGCATAGCACTGCAAACTCCGATACCCAACTGATTAGCATTGCACTGTAAATTCTAATACCAACTGATTAGCATAGCACTGCAAACTCCTATACCCAACTGATTAGCATAGCAAATCAAACTCCTATACCCAACTGATTAGCATAGCACTGCAAACTCCTATACCCAACTGACGAGCATAGCACTGCAAACCCCTATACCCAACTGACTAGCATAGTACTGCAAACTCCTATACCCAACTGACGAGCATAGCACTGCAAACTCCTATGCCCAACTGACGAGCATAGCACTGCAAACTCCTATACCCAACTGATTAGCATCGCACTGCAAACTCCTATACCCAACTGATTAGCACAGCACTGCAAACTCCCATACCCAACTGATTAGCATAGCACTGTAAACTCTAATACCAACTGATTAGCACAGCACTGCAAACTCCTGTACCCAACTGATTAGCATAGCACTGCAAACTCCTATACACAACTGACGAGCATAGCACGACAAACTCCTATAGCCAACTGATTTGCATAGCACTGCAAACTCCTATACCCAACTGATTAGCATAGCACTGCAAACTCCTATACCCAACTGACGAGCATAGCACTGCAAACTCCTATGCACAACTGATTAGCATAGCACTGCAAACTCCGATAACCAACTGATTAGCATAGCACTGCAAACTCCTATCCCCAACTGATTAGCATAGCACTGCAAACTCCTACACCCAACTGACGAGCAGAGCACTGCAAAATCCTATACCCAACTGATTAGCATAGCAGTGCAAACTCCCACACCCAACTGATTAGCATAGCACTGCAAACTCCTATACCCAACTGATTAGCATAGCACTGCAAACTCCTATACCCAACTGACGAGCATAGCACTGCAAACTCCTATACCCAACTGACGAGCATAGCACTGCAAACTCCTATGCACAACTGATTAGCATAGCACTGCAAACTCCTATAACCAACTGACTAGCACAGCACTGCAAACTCCTATACCCAACTGATTAGCATAGCACTGCAAACTCCTATACCCAACATGACGAGCAGAGCACTGCAAAATCCTATAACCAACTGACTAGCATAGCACTGCAAACTCCGATACCCAACTGATTAGCATTGCACTGTAAACTCTAATACCAACTGTTTAGCATAGCACTGCAAACTCCTATACCCAACTGATTAGCATAGCACTGCAAACTCCTCTCCCCATCTGATTAGCATAGCACTGCAAACCCCTATACCCAACTGACGAGCATAGCACTGCAAAGTCCTATACCCAACTGATTAGCATAGCACTGCAAACTCCGAAACCCAACTGATTAGCATAGCACTGCAAACTCCTATACCCAACTGACGAGCACAGCACTGCAAACTCCTATGCACAACTGATTCGCATAGCACTGCAAACTCCTATAACCAACTGACTAGCATAGCACTGCAAACCCCTATACCCAACTGATTAGCATAGCACTGCAAACTCCTATACCCAACTGACGAGCAGAGCACTGCAAAATCCTATACCCAACTGATTAGCATGGCACTGCAAACTCCTTTCCCCAACTGATTAGCATAGCACTGCAAACTCCTATACCCAACTGACGAGCACAGCACTGCAAACTCCGATACACAACTGATTAGCATAGCACTGCAAACTCCTATACCCAACTGACGAGCATAGCAGTGCAAACTCCAATACCCAACTGACGAGCATAGCACTGCAAACTCCTATACCCAACTGATTTGCATAGCACTGCAAAATCCTATACCCAACTGATTAGCATAGCACTGCAAACTCCTATACCCAACTGATTAGCATAGCACTGCAAACTCCTATACCCAACTGACGAGCATAGCACTGCAAACTCCTATACCCAACTGATTAGCATAGCACTGCAAACTCCTATACCCATCTGATTAGCACAGCACTGCAAACTCCGATACCCAACTGACGAGCATAGCACTGCAAACTCCTATACCCAACTGATTAGCATAACACTGCAAACTCCTATACCCAACTGACGAGCATCGCACTGCAAACTCCTATACCCAACTGATTAGCATAGCACAGCAGACTCCTAAACCCAACTGATTAGCACAGCACTGCAAACTCCTATACCCAACTGATTAGCATAGCAAATCAAACTCCTATACCCAACTGATTAGCATAGCACTGCAAACTCCTATACCCAACTGACGAGCATAGCACTGCAAACCCCTATACCCAACTGACTAGCATAGTACTGCAAACTCCTATACGCAACTGACGAGCATAGCACTGCAAACTCCTATACCCAACTGACGAGCATAGCACTGCAAACTCCTATACCCAACTGATTAGCATAGCACTGCAAACTCCTATACCCAACTGACGAGCGTAGCATTGCAAACTCCTATACCCAACTGATTAGCAAAGCACTGCAAACTTCTATACCCAACTGACGAGCATAGCACGGCAAACTCCCATACCCAACTGACGAGCATAGCACGGCAAACTCCTATACCCAACTGATTAGCATAGCACTGCAAACTCCTATACCCAACTGATTAGCATAGCACTGTAAACTCTAATACCGACTGATTAGCACAGCACTGCAAACTCCTGTACCCAACTGATTAGCATAGCACTGCAAACTCCTATACACAACTGACGAGCACAGCACTACAAACTCCTATAGCCAACTGATTAGCATAGCACTGCAAAATCCTATACCCAACTGATTAACATAGCACTGCAAACTCCCACACCCAACTGATTAGCATAGCACTGCAAACTCCTATACCCAACTGATTAGCATAGCACTGCAAACTCCTATACCCAACTGACGAGCAGAGCACTGCAAAATCCTGTAAGCAACTGACTAGCATAGCACTGCAAACTCCGATACCCAACTGATTAGCATTGCACTGTAAATTCTAATACCAACTGATTAGCATAGCACTGCAAACTCCTATACCCAACCGATTAGCATAGCAAATCAAACTCCTATACCCAACTGATTAGCATAGCACTGCAAACTCCTATACCCAACTGACGAGCATAGCACTGCAAACCCCTATACCCAACTGACTAGCATAGTACTGCAAACTCCTATACCCAACTGACGAGCATAGCACTGCAAACTCCTATGCCCAACTGACGAGCATAGCACTGCAAACTCCTATACCCAACTGATTAGCATCGCACTGCAAACTCCTATACCCAACTGATTAGCACAGCACTGCAAACTCCCATACCCAACTGATTAGCATAGCACTGCAAACTCCCATACCCAACTGATTAGCATAGCACTGTAAACTCTAATACCAACTGATTAGCACAGCACTGCAAACTCCTGTACCCAACTGATTAGCATAGCACTGCAAACTCCTATACACAACTGACGAGCATAGCACGACAAACTCCTATAGCCAACTGATTTGCATAGCACTGCAAACTCCTATACCCAACTGATTAGCATCGCACTGCAAACTCCTATACCCAACTGACGAGCATAGCACTGCAAACTCCGAAACCCAACTGATTAGCATAGCACTGCAAACTCCTATACCCAACTGACGAGCACAGCACTGCAAACTCCTATGCACAACTGATTCGCATAGCACTGCAAACTCCTATAACCAACTGACTAGCATAGCACTGCAAACCCCTATACCCAACTGATTAGCATAGCACTGCAAACTCCTATACCCAACTGACGAGCAGAGCACTGCAAAATCCTATACCCAACTGATTAGCATGGCACTGCAAACTCCTTTCCCCAACTGATTAGCATAGCACTGCAAACTCCTATACCCAACTGACGAGCACAGCACTGCAAACTCCGATACACAACTGATTAGCATAGCACTGCAAACTCCTATACCCAACTGACGAGCATAGCACTGCAAACTCCAATACCCAACTGACGAGCATAGCACTGCAAACTCCTATACCCAACTGATTAGCATAGCACTGCAAAATCCTATACCCAACTGATTAGCATAGCACTGCAAACTCCTATACCCAACTGATTAGCATAGCACTGCAAACTCCTATACCCAACTGACGAGCATAGCACTGCAAACTCCTATACCCAACTGACGAGCATAGCACTGCAAACTCCTATACCCAACTGACGAGCATAGCACTGCAAACTCCAATACCCAACTGACGAGCATAGCACTGCAAACTCCTATACCCAACTGATTAGCACAGCACTGCAAACTCATATACCCAACTGATTAGCATAGCACTGCAAACTCTTTTACCCAACTGATTAGCATAGCACTGCAAACTCCTATACCCAACTGACGAGCATAGCACTGCAAATTCCTATACCCAACTGATTAGCATAGCACTGCAAACTCCTATACCCAACTGACGAGCATTGCACTGCAAACTCCTATACCCAACTGATTAGCATAGCACTGCAAACTCCTCTACCCAACTGATTAGCATAGCACTGCAAACTCCTCTACCCAACTGATTAGCATAGCACTGCAAACTCCTATACCCAACTGATTAGCATAGCACTGCAAACTCCTAAACCCAACTGATGAGCATAGCACTGCAAACTCCTGTACCCAATTGATGAGCATAGCACTGCAAACTCCTATACCCAACTGACTAGCATAGCACTGAAAACACCTGTACCCAACTGACGAGCAGAGCACTGCAAACTCCTATACCCAACTGACGAGCACAGCACTGCAAACTTCTCTGCCCAACTGATTAGCATAGCACTGCGAACTCCTATATCCAACTGATTAGCATAGCACTGCAAACTCCTATACCCAACTGATTAGAATAGCACTGCAAACTCCTATACCCAACTGACGAGCATAGCACTGCAAACTCCTATACCCAACTGATTAGCATAGCACTGCAAACTCCGATACCCAACTGACGAGCATAGCACTGCAAACTCCGATACCCAACTGACGAGCATAGCACTGCAAACTCCTATACCCAACTGATTAGCATAGCACTGCAAACTCCTATACCCAACTGATTAGCACAGCACTGCAAACTCCAATACCCAACTGATCAGCATAGCTCTGCAAACTCCCATACCCAACTGACGAGCATCGCACTGCAAACTCCCATACCCAACTGACGAGCATCGCACTGCAAACTCCCATACCCAACTGACGAGCATCGCACTGCAAACTCCCATACCCAACTGACGAGCATCGCACTGCAAACTCCCATACCCAACTGACGAGCATCGCACTGCAAACTCTCATACCCAACTGACGAGCATCGCACTGCAAACTCCTATACCCAACTGACGAGCATCGCACTGCAAACTCCTATACCCAACTGATTAGCACAGCACTGCAAACTCCTATACCCAACTGATTAGCATAGCACTGCAAACTCCTATACCCAACTGATTAGCATAGCACTGTAAACTCTAATACCAACTGATTAGCACAGCACTGCAAACTCCTGTACCCAACTGATTAGCATAGCACTGCAAACTCCTATACACAACTGACGAGCATAGCACTACAAACTCCTATAGCCAACTGATTAGCATAGCACTGCAAACTCCTATACCCAACTGATTAGCATAGCACTGCAAACTCCTATACCCAACTGACGAGCATAGCACTGCAAACTCCTATGCACAACTGATTAGCATAGCACTGCAAACTCCTATAACCAACTGATTAGCATAGCACTGCAAACTCCTATACCCAACTGATTAGCATAGCACTGCAAACTCCTATACCCAACTGACGAGCAGAGCACTGCAAAATCCTATACCCAACCGATTAGCATAGCACTGCAAACTCCCAGACCCAACTGATTAGCATAGCACTGCAAACTCCTATACCCAACTGATTAGCATAGCACTGCAAACTCCTATACCCAACTGACGAGCATAGCACTGCAAACTCCGATACACAACTGACTAGCATAGCACTGCAAACTCCTATACCCAACTGACGAGCATAGCACTGCAAACTCTTATACCCAACTGACGAGCATAGCACTGCAAACTCCTATACCCAACTGACGAGCATAGCACTGCAAACTCCTATACCCAACTGATTAGCATAGCACTGCAAACTCCTATACCCAACTGATTAGCATAGCACTGCAAACTCCTATACCCAACTGATTAGCATAGCGCTGCAAACTCCTATACCCAACTGACGAGCATCGCGCTGCAAACTCCTGTACCCAACTGATTAGCATAGCACTGCAAAACCCTATACCCAACTGACGAGCATAGCACTGCAAACTCCTATACCCAACTGATTAGCATAGCACTGCAAACTGCTATACCCAACTGATTAGCATAGCACTGCAAACTCCTATACCCAACTGACGAGCATAGCACTGCGTACTCCTATACCCAACTGACGAGCATAGCACTGCAAACTCCTATACCCAACTGACGAGCATAGCACTGCAAACTCCTATACCCAACTGATTAGCATAGCACTGCAAACTCCTATACCCAACTGACGAGCATAGCACTGCAAACTCCTATACCCAACTGACGAGCATCGCACTGCAAACTCCTGTACCCAACTGATTAGCATAGCACTGCAAACTCCTATACCCAAATGATTAGCATAGCACTGCAAACTCCTATACCCAACTGATTAGTATAGCACTGCAAACTCCTATACCCAACTGATTAGCATAGCACTGCAAACTCCTTTACCCAACTGATTAGCATAGCACTGCAAACTCCTATACACAACTGATTAGCATAGCACTGCAAACTCCTATACCCAACTGATTAGAATAGCACTGCAAACTCCTGTACCCAACTGATTAGCATAGCACTGCAAACCTAAATACCCAACTGACGAGCATAGCACTGCAAACTCCTATACCCAACTGATTAGAATAGCACTGCAAACTCCTGTACCCAACTGATTAGCATAGCACTGCAAACTCCTGTACCCAACTGATTAGCATAGCACTGCAAACTCCTGTACCCAACTGATTAGCATAGCACTGCAAACTCCTGTACCCAACTGATTAGCGTAGCACTGCAAACTCCTGTACCCAACTGATTAGCGTAGCACTGCAAACTCCTGTACCCAACTGATTAGCGTAGCACTGCAAACTCCTGTACCCAACTGATTAGCGTAGCACTGCAAGCTCCTGTACCCAACTGACGAGCGTAGCACTGCAAACTCCTGTACCCAACTGATTAGCGTAGCACTGCAAACTCCTATACCCAACTGATTAGCGTAGCACTGCATTCTCCTATATCCAACTGATTAGCATAGCACTGCAAACTCCTGTACCCAACTGATTAGCATAGCACTGCATTCTCCTTTCTCCAACTGATTAGCATAGCACTGCAAACTCCTATACCAAACTGATTAGCATAGCACTACAAACTCCTATACCCAACTGACGAGCATCGCACTGCAAACTCCTCTACCCAACTGATTACTATAGCACTGCAAACTCCTATACCCAACTGATTAGCACAGCACTGCATACTCCTATATCCAACTGATGAGCAGAGCACTGCAAACTCCTATACCCAACTGATGAGCAGAGCACTGCAAACTCCTATACCCAACTGACGAGCAGAGCACTGCAAACTCCTATACCAAACTGACTAGCATAGCGCTGCAAACTCCTATACCCAACTGACGAGCATAGCGCTGCAAACTCCTATACCCAACTGACGAGCATAGCGCTGCAAACCCCTATACCCAACTGATTAGCACAGCGCTGCAAACTCCTATACCCAACTGATTAGCACAGCGCTGCAAACTCCTATACCCAACTGATTAGCAGAGCGCTGCAAACTTCTATACCCAACTGACGAGCACAGCGCTGCAAACTCCTATACCCAACTGACTAGCACAGCACTGCAAACTCCTATACCCAACTGACGAGCATAGCACTGCAAACTCCTATACCCAACTGACGAGCATCGCACTGCAAACTCCTATACCCAACTGATTCGCATCGCACTGCAAACTCCTATACCCAACTGATTAGCATCGCACTGCAAACTCCTATACCCAACTGATTAGCATCGCACTGCAAACTCCTATACCCAACTGATTAGCATAGCACTGCATACTCCTATACCCAACTGATTAGCATAGCACTGCATACTCCTATACCCAACTGATTAGCATAGCACTGCAAACTCCTATACCCAACTGATTAGCATAGCACTGCATACTCCTATATCCAACTGATTAGCATAGCACTGCAAACTCCTGTACCCAACTGATTAGCATAGCACTGCAAACTCCTATACCCAACTGACGAGCATAGCACTGCAAACTCCTATACCCAACTGACTAGCATAGCACTGCAAACTCCAATACCCAACTGACGAGCTTAGCACTGCAAACCCCTATACCCAACTGACGAGCATAGCACTGCAAACCCCTATACCCAACTGACGAGCATAGCACTGCAAACCCCTATACCCAACTGACGAGCATAGCACTGCAAACTCCTATACCCAACTGATGAGCATAGCACTGCAAACTCCTATACCCAACTTATTAGCATAACACTGCAAACCCCTATACCCAACTGACGAGCATAGCACTGCAAACTCCTATACCCAACTGATGAGCATAGCACTGCAAACTCCTATACCCAACTTATTAGCATAACACTGCAAACCCCTATACCCAACTGACGAGCTTAGCACTGCAAACTCCTATACCCAACTGACGAGCATAGCACTGCAAACTCCTATACCCAACTGATTAGCATAGCACTGCAAACTCCTATACCCAACTGACGAGCATAGCAATGCAAACCCAACTGAAACTTTGAATTCAGAAATGTATGCCTCATTATTAATAGTCTGTAGGATTCTGTGGGGTGTAAACAGCCCAGTATGGATTCTGTAAGGTGTAAGCAGCAGATATAAGGTTTGTAGTGTGTATGCAATCCAAGTGGCAGGAGTGCGTGGTATCGCAGTGGCCTATAAAAGACCCAGTGGCAGCGAGAGACGGCGGCAGTCCGATAGGCGGGAGTGCGTGGTGTTGGAGCGGCCTATAAAAGGCCCAGTGGCAGCGAGAGGCGGCGTCAGTCTGAGAGGCCTATAAAAGGCTCAGCTGTAGCGAGAGGCGGCGGCAGTCCAAGAGCCGGGAGTGCATGGTGTTGGAGCGGCCTATAAGAGGCCCAGCGGCAGCGAGAGGCAGCGTCAGTCCGAGAGGCGGGTGTGCGTGGTGTCCGAGCGGCCTATAAAAGGCTCAGCGGTAGCGCGAGGCGGCGGCAGTCCGAGAGGCGGGAGTGCGAGGTTGGTGAGGCCTATAAAAGGCCCAGCGGTAGCGAGAGGCGTACTTGTGCAGCTACAGGGAGAAGGCAAAAAAGAAGTAGAAAGAAACAGAAAGGTGACGTCACAGTGGCTGGCTCTGTTACACAGGAGGGCAGGAAAAAGAGTAGGAGAGCGATAGTGATAGGGGATTCAATTGATTGGCTGGTGATTGGTGAGTAGTTTTTCTTTTTTCTCTTCTATAACAGTGAGTAAACTTTAGCATTGTTGTGCCTATCTAAGTGTGAAGTCATGACAGGACAGCTCATTCACGTGTTATGCTCCTCCTGTACCATGTGGGAACTCAGGGACGACTCCAGTGTCCCTGACGACTACGTGTGCGGGAAGTGTATCCACCTCCAGCTCCTGACGGACCGCGTTGCGGAGTTGGAGCTGAGGTTGGATTCACTCTGGAGCATCCATGATGCTGAGAATGACGTGAGTAGCACGTGCAGCGAGTTGGTCGTACCGCAGGTAAAGAGTCCACAGCCAGATAGGGAATGGAAGACCAGCAGGAAGAACAGTGCAAGGAAGGTAGTGCAGGGGTCCCCTGTGGTCATCCCCCTGCAAAACAGATACACTGCTTTGAGTGCTGTTGAGGGGGCTGACTCATCAGGGGAGGGCAGCAGCAGCCAAGTTCATGGCACCGTGGCTGGCTCTGTTGCACAGGAGGGCAGGAAAAAGAGTAGGAGAGCGATAGTGATAGGGGATTCAATTGTAAGGGGAATAGATAGGCGTTTCTGCGGCCGCAACCGAGACTCCAGGATGGTATGTTGCCTCCCTGGTGCAAGGGTCAAGGATGTCTCGGAGCGGGTGCAGGACATTCTCAAAAGGGAGAGAGAACAGCCAGTTGTCGTGGTGCACATTGGTACCAATGACATAGGTAAAAAAAGGGATGAGGTCCTACGAAACGAATTTAAGAAGCTAGGAGCTAAATTAAAAAGTAGGACCTCAAAAGTAGTAATCTCGGGATTGCTACCAGTGCCACGTGCTAGTCAGAGTAGGAATCGCAGGATAGCACAGATGAATACATGGCTTGAGCAGTGGTGCAGAAGGGAGGGATTCAAATTCCTGGGGCATTGGAACCGGTTCTGGGGGAGGTGGGACTAGTACAAATCGGACGCTCTGCACCTGGGCAGGACTGGAACCAATTTCCTAGGGGGAGTGTTTGCTAGTGCTGTTGGGGAGGAGTTAAATTAATATGGCAGGGGGATGGGAACCAATGCAGGGAGACAGAAGGAAACAAAAAGGAGACAAAAGCAAAAGAAAGAAAGGAGATGAGTAAAAGTGGAGGGCAGAGAAACCCAAGACAAAGAACAAAAAGGGCCACTGTACAGCAAAATTCTAAAAGGACAAAGGGTGTTAAAAAAACCAGCCTGAAGGCTTTGTGTCTTAATGCAAGGAGTATCTGTAATAAGGTGGATGAATTAACTGTGCAAATAGATGTTAACAAATATGATGTGATTGGGATTACGGAGACGTGGCTCCAGGATGATCAGGGCTGGGAACGTAACATCCAGAGGTATTCAACATTCAGGAAGGATAGAAAAAAAGGAAAAGGAGGTGGGGTAGCATTGCTGGTTAAAGATGAGATTAATGCAATAGTTAGGAAGGACATTAGCTTGGATGATGTGGAATCTATATGGGTAGAGCTGCAGAACACCAAAGGGCAAAAAACATTAGTGGGAGTTGTGTACAGACCTCCAAACAGTAGTAGTGATGTTGGGGAGGGCATCAAACAGGAAATTAGGGGTGCATGCAATAAGGGTGCAGCAGTTATAATGGGTGACTTTAATATGCACATAGATTGGGCTAACCAAACTGGAAGCAATACGGTGGAGGAGGATTTCCTGGAGTGCATAAGGGATGGTTTTCTAGACCAATATGTCGAGGAACCAACTGGGTGAGAGGCCATCTTAAACTGGGTGTTGTGTAATGAGAGAGGATTAATTAGCAATCTTGTTGAGCGAGGCCCCTTGGGGAAGAGTGACCATAATATGGTGGAATTCTGCATTAGGATGGAGAATGAAACAGTTAATTCAGAGACCATGGTCCAGAACTTAAAGAAGGGTAACTTTGAAGGTATGGGGCATGAATTGGCTAGGATTGTTTGGCGAATGATACTTAAGGGGTTGACTGTGGATGGGCAATGGCAGACATTTAGAGACCGCATGGATGAACTACAACAATTGTACATTCCTGTCTGGCGTAAAAATAAAAAAGGGAAGGTGGCTCAACCGTGGCTATCAAGGGAAATCAGGGATAGTATTAAAGCCAAGGAAGTGGCATACAAATTGGCCAGAAATAGCAGCGAACCCGGAGACTGGGAGAAATTTAGAACTCAGCAGAGGAGGACAAAGGGTTTGATTAGGTCAGGGAAAATGGAGTACGAGAAGAAGCTTGCAGGGAACATTAAGACGGATTGCAAAAGTTTCTATAGATATGTAAAGAGAAAAAGGTTAGTAAAGATAAACGTAGGTCCCCTGCAGTCAGAATCAGGGGAAGTCATAACGGGCAACAAAGAAATGGCGGACCAATTGAACAAGTACTTTGGTTCAGTATTCACTAAGGAGGACACTAACAACCTTCCGGATATAAAAGGGGTCAGAGGGTCTAGAAAGGAGGAGGAACTGAGGGAAATCCTTATTAGTCGGGAAATTGTGTTGGGGAAATTGATGGGATTGAAGGCCGATAAATCCCCAGGGCTTGATGGAGTGCATCCCAGAATACTTAAGGAGGTGGCCTTGGAAATAGCGGATGCATTGACAGTCATTTTCCAACATTCCATTGACTCTGGATCAGTTCCTATCGAGCGGAGGGTAGCCAATGTAACCCCACTTTTTAAAAAAGGAGGGAGAGAGAAAACAGGGAATTATAGATTCCTGACCTCAATAGTGGGTAAGATGATGGAATCAATTATTAAGGATGTCATAGCAGCGCATTTGGAAAATGGTGACATGATAGGTCCAAGTCAGCATGGATTTGTGAAAGGGAGATCATGCTTGACAAATCTTCTGGAATTTTTTGAGGATGTTTCCAATAAAGTGGACAAAGGAGTACCAGTTGATGTGGTATATTTGGACTTTCAGAAGGCTTTCGACAAGTTCCCACACAAGAGATTAATGTGCAAAGTTAAAGCACATGGGATTGGGGGTAGTGTGCTGACATGGATTGAGAACTGGTTGTCAGACAGGAAGCAAAGAGTAGGAGTAAATGGGGACTTTTCAGAATGGCAGGCGGTGACTAGTGGGGTACCGCAAGGTTCTGTGCTGGGGCCCCAGCTGTTTACACTGTACATTAATGATTTAGACGAGGGGATTAAATGTAGTATCTCCAAATTTGCGGATGACACTAAGTTAGGTGGCAGTGTGAGCTGCGAGGAGGATGCTATGAGGCTGCAGAGCGACTTGGATAGGTTAGGTGAGCATGGCAGATGAAGTATAATGTGGATAAATGTGAGACAGACTATTATCTGAATGGTGACAGATCAGGAAAAGGGGAGGTGCAACGAGACCTGGGTGTCATGGTACATCAGTCATTGAAGGTTGGCATGCAGGTACAGCAGGCGGTTAAGAAAGCAAATGGCATGTTGCCCTTCATAGCGAGGGGATTTGAGTACAGGGGCAGGGAGGTGTTGCTACAGTTGTACAGGGCCTTGGTGAGACCACACCTGGAGTATTGTGTACAGTTTTGGTCTCCTAACCTGAGGAAGGACATTCTTGCTATTGAGGGAGTGCAGCGAAGGTTCACCAGACTGATTCCCGGGATGGCGGGACTGACCTATCAAGAAAGACTGGATCAACTGGGCTTGTATTCACTGGAGTTCAGAAGAATGAGAGGGGACCTCATAGAAACGTTCAAAATTCTGATGGGTTTAGACAGGTTAGATGCAGGAAGAATGTTCCCAATGTTGGGGAAGTCCAGAACCAGGGGTCACAGTCTAAGGATAAGGGGTAAGCCATTTAGGACCGAGATGAGGAGAAACTTCTTCACCCAGAGAGTGGTGAACCTGTGGAATTCGCTACCACAGAAAGTTGTTGAGGCCAGTTGACTAAATATATTCAAAAAGGAGTTAGATGTAGTCCTTACTACTAGGGGGATCAAGGGGTATGGCGAGAAAGCAGGAAAGGGGTACTGAAGTTGCATGTTCAGCCATGAACTCATTGAATAGCGGTGCAGGCTAGAAGGGCCGAATGGCCTACTCCTGCACCTATTTTCTATGTTTCTATGTTAATCAGTACAGCACCTTATTCTAATGCTCTCCTGGCCAGCCAATACCTTGCACTCTCTGTAAACTTGAGCTCATCTAAAACTCTGCTGCCTGTATCCTAACTCGCACCAAGTCCCACTCACCCATCGTCCCTGTGCTCGTTGACCTATAGTAACTCCAGGTCCAGCAATGCCTCGATTTTAAAATTCTCATCGTTGTTTTCAAATCCCTCCATGGCCTCATCCCCTCCCTATCTCTGTAATCTCTTCCAGCCCTACAACCCCCCGAGATCTTTGAGCTCCTCCAATTCTGGCCTCTTGCACATCTCCGATTCTCTTCGCTCTATCATTGGTGGACATGCCTTCAGCTGCCTGGGCCCTAAGCTCTGGAACTCCCTCCCTAAACCTCTCCACCTCGCTCTCTGCCTTTAAGACACTCGGTAAAACCTACCCTTTTTACCAAGCTTTTGGCCACCTGCCCCAATACCTCCTTATGTGGCTCGGTGTAGACTTTACTTGATAACGCTCCTGGTGCTGTATGTATGCAAGTTGTTGTTGTAGGATATAAACGGTATAGCATGGGGTCTGTAGGGTGTAAATGGCACAGTATTAAGCAAACATATCCTGGAGGAGAACAGAATCATTGACCAATATGTAGTTGAAAGATAAATATCTTTAGGAATATTTGAGCAGGTACAGTGAACTAATTGTTGACGCTTTGCCAAACAGTAGGCAAGGCTAGTTTGACAGGAGTCAGTCAATCATTGCTTGGCAAAAGAACATAAGAGCATAAGAAATAGGAGCAGGAGTCAGCCATTTGGCCCCTTGAGCCTGCTCCGCCATTTAATAAGATCATGGCTGATCTGATCATGGACTCAGCTCCACTTCCTCGCCCGCTCCCCATAACCCTTTATTCCCTTATCGCTCAAAAATCTGTTTATCTCCGCCTTAAATATAGTCTGTTAAAAAGAAATTGGTATCAGTATTTTTTTTAGTTCAGAATTATTTCATTGGTTGGTAAAAATAGTGCGAGGCTGGATGAGGATCTGTACTGAATTGTATCTACTTTATGTGTCCTTCCTTTCTATAATGGCACACACATGTGAAAGGCTTGAAGAGTGTTCACAAAGAGGAGATCCTGGTGCCAGTGTAAATACAGATTCCTGTCATCCCCAAGGCAGTCAGTTCAAAGTTAGAGGCAGGTCCATGCCGGTAAACGGGTTTCACCCTTGGACGACTGGAAGATTTTTTTTTCTTTCCTCACATTTTTAAAACTCTTTGGAAAAAAGCCGAATGTTTTCCATTAGGGACGAGCACGCAACCTGCAAGCGATGGCTCCGTTTGGTTCCGTCTGAGCACAAACAAGCCCACTGCACCTTGATCGCCATCCGATAAACGTGATAATTGATTCCCTCAGCTCAATAGAAATGGCATCAAGCATCAAGCTCCGGTTTCTATGCCAATGTTTCCAACGTCATTATCGGGAAAAGAAAAGCACACAAATAAAACACCCAAATACCTAAATGGCTCCAAGTCCAAATCGAGACAAGTTTGGCTCAGCTCGCTGCCCCAGTCAAGTTTAGGGGGAAAAAGAAAGACTTGCATTTATATAGTGCCTTCCACAACCACCAGACGTTTCAAAGTGCTTTACAGCCAATTAAGTACTTTTGACGTGTAGTCATTGTTGTGTGTGTGGGAAACACTGCAGCCAATTTGCGCACAGCAATTCCCACACACAGCAATGTGACAATGACCAGATAATCTGTTTTTTTGTTATGTTGATTGAAAAATAAATATTGGCCAGGACACCAGGGAGAACTCCCCTGTTCTTCTGCAAAATAGTGCCATGGGATCTTTTACATCCACCGGAGAGGGCAGACCGGGCCTTGGTTTAGCATCTTATCTGAAAGATGGCACCCCACGACAGTGCACTTAGCATGTCAGCCTAGATTTTTCATGCTCAAGTCCCTGGAGTGGGACTTGAACGCACAACCTTCTGAAGCAGAGGCAAGCATGCTCATCATCATAGGCAGTCCCTCAGAATCGAGGAAGACTTGCTTCCACTCTTAGAATGAGTCCTTAGGTGGCTGAACAGTCCAATATGAGAACCACAGTCCCTGTCACAGGTGGGACAGACAGTGGTTGAGGGTAAGGGTAGATGGGACTGGTTTGCCGCACGCTCCTTCCGTTGCCTGCGCTTGATTTCTGCATGCTCTCGGCGATGAGACTCGAGGTGCTCAGTGCGCTCCCGGATGCACCTTCTCCACTTAGGGCAGTCTTTGGCCAGGGACTTCCAGGTGTCAGTGGGGATGTTGCACTTTATCAGAGAGGCTTTGAGGATGTCCTTGTAATGTTTCCTCTGTCCACATTTGGCTCGTTTGCCATGAAGGAGTTCCGAGTAGAGCGCTTGCTTTGGGAGTCTCGTATCTGGCATGCGGGCAATGTGGCCTGCCCAGCGGAGTTGATCGAGTGTGGTCAGTGCTTCAATGCTGGTGATGTTGGCCTGGTCGAGGACGCTAATGTTGGTGCGTCTGTCCTCCCAGGGGATTTGGAAGAACTTGCGGAGGCTTCGTTGGTGGTATTTCTCCAGCGACTTCAGGTGTCTACTGTACATGGTCCATGTCTCTGAGCCATACAGGAGGGCGGGTATTACTACAGCCCTGTAGACCATGAGCTCGGTGATAGATTTGAGGGTCTGGTCTTCGAACACTCTTTTCCTCGGGGGGCCGAAGGCTGCACTGTTGAATCTCCTCATCAATGTCTGCTTTTTTTGTTATGTTGATTGAGGGATAATATTGGCCAAGACACCAGGGAGAACTCCCTTGCTCTTCTGAAAAATAGTGCCATGGGATCTTTTACATCCACCTGAGGACCTCAGTTTAACATCTTATCTGAAAGATGGCACCTCTGACAGTGCACAGAGAGTGTCAGTCTAGATTTTTCATGCTCAAGTCCCTGGAGTGAGACTTGAAGCCAGAACCTTCTGACTCAGAGGCAAGCATGCTACCCACTGAACCACAGCTGACACTGGGAGGAGTGAAGGGAGATGGAAGGTAGATTTTCCATTCTAGTGCTGATCTCACTTCTCTTTCGAGTGGTTTGGCTTTGAAAACTATGCCCCACAAGAAACAGATCTCCCGAGTATTGTTACGTGGGATGGGGATAAGCCAGAGAACATGTGGAATGTGTTCAGCTTTCATTCTCAGAATAATGGGTAATTGGAAACTAATGAGACAATTATCAGGTGAGATCATGAAAGATGGTTAGAACATGGCACAGAAACTGGGAATAATGACTGGCCCTGAATATGAAAGTGATCCTAATGCTCTGGATTGTGGATACTTTCCAATGTAATGATTTCAGTCTTTGATAATACCATGATTAATTTGAATAAAAATGGGCCAACGTTCAACCACATTATTACAATAGCTAACGGAGACTGGATCCAATATATTCTCCTGATAATATGACTGGCAATAACCGTTCCCCTAATAAATGGGAAAAAAAAATAACAAACATGGAGAAAGTGTCTTTTTAACAGTTTATTACATTGGACCAGATTTTTCTGTCAAAATCAGGGTGGGACTAATGGCGTGTGCCGTTATTTATGGGTAAATGGTACAGCACCTTCAGACGAGGGTCCGATGCGTGGTTAAAGAGGCGAATATCCAAATGTTGCTGTCCGAGTTGTGCCGCTCCGCTGTTAGATTCACAAAAACAGTGTTTCGCCGCTTGCCTCACCATTGGGATGGCACTGAATGGCGCAAAGCTGCTATATTTGCCAGTAGATGCGAACTAAACTCGCCGCGAATATTTAAGGCTAGCAATTGAACGACTCGATTAATGACTGGCAATGACTGACTAAAAGCATCCCAATAATTGATAATCAAGGGGCTATAGGGAGGGGGGGGGGACTTAAAACAATCACTACCACTAGAGGAAATGTAGGCAAACTAACGGGATTAAAGGTGGACAAATCCCCTGGACTTACATCATAGGGTCTTAAACGAAGTGACTGTAGAGATAGTAGATGCATTGATTGTAATCTGCCAAAATTCCCTGGATTCTGGAGAGGTGCCAGTGAATTGGAAAACCGCAAATGTAACGCCCCTATTCAAGATAGGAGGGAGACAGAAAGCAGGAAACTATAGACCATTTAGCCTAACATCTGTTGTTGGAAAAATGCTGGAGTCCATTATTAAGGAAGTAGTAGTAGGACATTTAGAAAATCATAATACACTCAAGCAGAATCAGCATGGTTTTATAAAAGGGAAATCATGTTTGACAAATTTGCTGGAGTTCTTTGAGGATGTAACGAACAGGGTGGATAAAGGGAAACAGTGGATGTGGTGTATTTGGATTTCCAGAAGGCATTCGATAAAGTGCCACATAAAAGGTTACTGCACAAGATAAGAGCTCAGCGGGTTGGCGTAATATATTAATCAGGATAGAGGATTGACTAACTAACAGAAAACAGGGAGTCGGGATAAATAGGTCATTTTCCGGTTCGCAAACTGTAACTAGTGGGATGCCACAGGGATCCATTAGTGCTGGGGCCTCAACTATTTACAATCTTTATTAATGACATGGATGAAGGGATTGAGTGTAATGTAGCCAAATTTGCTGATGATACAAAGATCAGTGTCACCCAGTCCCATCCACCCCTTCTCTTAACAACTATCTGCCCCACCTGTGACAGAGTCTGTGGTTCTCGTATTGGACTGTTCAGCCACCTAAGAACTCATTTTAAGAGTGGAAGCAAGTCCTCCTCGATTCCGAGGGACTGCCTATGATGATGATAAGGTAGGAAAGCAAGTTGTGAAGAGGACACAAAGAACCTGTAAAAGGATATAGATAGGCTAAGTGAGTGGACAAAAAATTGTCAGATGGAGTATAATGTGGGAGAATGTGAGGTTATCCACTTTGGTATGAAAAATAAAAATTCAATTATTTTTTAAATGGAGAGGGATTACAACATGTTGCGGTATAGAGGGATCTGGGGGTTCTTGTACATGAAATACAAAAAGTTATCATGCAGGTACAGCAAGTAATTAGGAAGGCAAATGGAATGTTGGTCTTTATTGCAAGGGGGATGGAGTATAAAAGTAGGGAAGTCTTGCCACACCTGGAGTACTGCGTAAAGTTTTGGTCTCCTTATTTAAGGAGGGATACACTTGCATTGGAGGCAATTCAAAGAAGGTTCACCAGGTTGATTCTTGAGATGAAGGAGTTGTCTTATGAAGAAAGGTTTAGCAGGTTGGGTCTATACTCATTGGAGTTTAGAAGAATAAGAGGTGATTTTATTGAAATGTATAAGATTCTGTGGAGGCTTGACAGGGTAGATGCAGAGTGAATGTTTCCCCTCGTGGAGGAATCTAGAGCTAAGGGGCATAGTTTCAGAATAAAGGATTGCTCATTTAAAACGGAGATGAGAAGGAATATCTTCTTTCAGAGGGTCGTGAATCTTTGGAATTCTCTACCCCAGAGAGCTGTGGAGGCTGGGTCATTGAATATATTTAAGGTGGAGATAGACAGATTTTTGAACATCTGGGTTCAAAGGGAGTCAAGGGTTATGGGGAGCAGGCGGGGAAATGGAGCTGAGCCCAAGATCAGATCAGCCATGATCTTATTGAATGGCGGAGCAGGCTCAAGGGACCAAATGGCCTACTCCTGCTCCTATTTCTTTGTTCTTATGTTCAATCAAACTCTCTGGCGGCGGAAATGAACAATTGTAAGTATGGAGTCTCATTCCTTCAGGTTGTGAATTGTTTTTGGAGATTTTAAAAATGCTAAATTTTAAAAGTAAATTTATTTTTCTTATTTCTTTTTTCTCTCTCAATCCAATTTTCCCCCTGCCGTTAATTCTCTTTCTGCACCTGATTTGACATTGAATTCACCCCTTCTAATTCGCTCTCCTTCTCAGTCTTTCCGCTGTATATTTCCCAATGCTTAAATTTCAAAGGTTGAAGAGATACCCTGTCGCTTTCCCTGCTCACGCAGGTCCCCAGTGCCCTGTTTCCCTCGTTGTGCCGTTATCAGCTCGCACTTTGTCCGCAACCTTGCTGAATGAGCTGAAGGGTGCAGCGGCATCGTCTCCTCAAAGGTGCAATGCCTTCTATACGGCCTGCCTCGCCCAGTGCGCGGCCTATTTACATCTTTGCGCACGCATGCTCTCTACAATGGAGGAGCTGGTGAGCAGCCTGCACGGGATGACTGCGCGGCCGCACAGCTTAGCGGGAAAACTGTGCATTGGCAAAGCTAACTGATGGCATACATCGGTAGATATCCTGCTGCGGCACAATCTGGCCCATTATTTTTTTAATTAAACATCAAAATTGAGACAGAATTTTGCAGATTTTATGGCTGAGAGCTACTCAGGTAGAGAAGTTATGCTAAATCTGTATTGAACCTTGGTTAGGCTACACCTCGAGCACTGAGTACAGTTCTGGTCGCCATGTTATAAAAAGGATATAGAGGCACTGGAGATGGTGCAGAGAAGATTTACAAGGATGATACCAGAAATGCGAGGATGTACATATCAGGAAAGGATGATCAGGCTGGGTCTCTTTTCTCTTGGAAAAAGAAGACTGAGGGGTGACCTAATAAGGTCTTTAAAATTATGAAAGGTTTTGATAGAGTGGACACAGAGAGAATGTCTCCACTTGTGGGGAAGAGCATAAATAGAGGCCATCAATATAAGATCGTCACCCAGAAATCAAATGGGGAATTCAGAAGAAACTTCTTTACACAAAGAGTGGTGAAAATATGGAACTCGCTGCCACAGGGAGTGATGGAGGCGAATAGTATTGATGCATTTAAGGGGAGGCTAGACAAGCATATAGGGGGAAGGGAATGAGAATTATGCTGATAGATTTAGATGAGGAAAGACAGGAGGAGGCTCGAGTGGAGCATAAACACCGGCATGGATAGGTTAGGTCGAATGGCCTGTTTCTGTGCCGTATATCCTGTGTGATCCTTTTACTCCATTGAATAAACAGGGTAGACGGGTGTAAGATGGGAGCTTTGAGATATCATACCCCAGTCTCCATGCAAGTCAGGAATAATCAAAAGCTAGCCATTAGGTTCCTCCGATGGCTCATATAGTTTATCTAGGGATTAGCTGAGTTCCTGGAGTCCAGGGTTAGGGAAAGGAAAAATCTCCGGGGCTTCCACTCCTGATTGCACAAGAACATTAGAATTAGTAGCAGCAGTTGGCCATTTGGCCCCTCGAGCCTGCTCCGACATTCAATGAGATCATGGCTGATCTTCTACCTCAACTCCACTTTCCTGTACTATCTCCGTATCTCTTGATATCCAATTACTCTCCACCAACCCAAATGAAAGAATGTGTGAATAGACAGCGGGTAAGGAGAGAGTCAGATTCAATTCTGATATAAAGAAGGGAAGACAGACATTTATATAGCGCCTTTCATGAGCTCAGGACATCCCAAAACACTTTACAGTCAATGAAGTACTTTTTTGAAGTGTAGTTGCTGCTGTAAGGGGGAAACGCAGCAACCAATTTGTACACAGCAAGCTCCCACAAACAGCAATGTGATTGTTATGTATGTAAACCTGTAATTACCACGTCTATCCACCAGAGGGCTTATCCCCTGGAGTCTCAAGGGATCCCACAATCCCTTGGGAGCACCTGTATATAAGGAGGCCTCACAGGCTGGAGAGACACTCTGAGATCTGTAATAAAGGACTATGGTCACATTTACTTTGAGCTTGTAATATCCAATCTGACTCTTTAGCCAAGATACAACAACTGGCGACGAGATACAGATGACGAACCCCAATGCAACAATGCAGAGAACTGTGGGCATCCTGGAGAAATTTTTGGAGAGAGATGATTGGGAAACCTTCATGGAGCGACTTGACCAATACTTTGTGGCCAACGAGCTGGAAGGAGAAGGGAACGCTGCCAAACGAAGGGCGATCCTCCTCACCATTTGCGGGGCACCAACATATGACTTCATGAAAAACTTGCTCGCTCCAGCAAAATCCAAAGACAAGTCGTACGATGAGTTGTGCACACTGGTCTGGGAGCATCTAAACCCGAAGGAAAGCATTCTGATGGCGAGGTATCGGTTCTACATGTACAAGAGGTTTGAAGGCCAGGAAGTGGCGAGCTACGTTGCCGAGCTAAAGCGCCTTGCAGAACATTGCGAATTTGAAGGACACTTGCAGCATATGCTCAGGGAATTCTTTGTACTTGGAATTTGCCATGAAGTATTACTTCATAAACTTTTGACTGTAGCGACACCAATCTTGAGTAAAGCCATAGCGATAGCCCAGGCGTTTATCTCCATCAGTGACAATATCAACAAATTTCCCAGCACACAAGTGCTGCAGCAAGTACTGTGAACAAAGTTGTTTTCGAATCAAAATGTACATGGCAGGACTTACACGCCTGTAGCTGCACGTCCGCAGATGACTCAGAGTCCGCCATCAAGGGTGGTGAATACAAGGCAATTAACTCCTTGGTGGTGCTGCGGGGGTGATCATCGATTCCATTCATGCCACTTCAAAGGATACGTTTGCAAGAGCTGTGGAACAATGGGACACCTCCAACACATGTGCAAGCGAGCTGCAAACCCTGCTAATCCTGCAAACCACCATGTTGCAGAGGAGGACAGATCCACAGTGGATCATGACGAACCCGAGTCTCAGACCGAGGAGGCAGAGGAATATGGGGTGCACACATCAACCACAAAGTGTCCCCTAATAATGCTGAAGGTTGAATTAAATGGACTCCCGGTGTCCATGGAGCTGGACACGGGCGCAAGCCAGTCCATAATGAGTAAAAAGACTTTCGATAGGTTGTGGTGCAACAAGGCTTCAAGGCCAGTCCTGACTCCCATTTGTACCAAACTTAGAATGTACACAAAGGAACTGATTCCCGTAATTGGCAGTGCTACCGTAAAGATCTCCTATTATGGAGCGGCGCACAATTTATTACTCTGGGTGGTACCGGGCGATGGTCCCATGCTGTTCGGCAGGAGCTTGCTGGGAAAGATACGCTGGAAGTGGGATGACGTCCAAGTGCTTTCATCCGTCGACAACACCTAATGTGCCCAGATCCTAAGCAAGTTCCCCTCACTGTTCGAACCAGGCATCGGGAAGTTCCAAGGAGCTAAAGTGCAGATCCATTTGATTCCGGGGGTGTGACCCATCCATCACAAGGCGAGAGTGGTACCTTACATGATGAGAGAGAGGGTGGAGATTGAGATGGACAGGCTGCAACGAGAGGGCATCATTTTGCCGATCGAATTCAATGAGTGGGCCAGTCCAATTGTTCCAGTCCTCAAGGGAGACGGCACCGTCAGAATCTGTGGTGATTACAAAGTAACTATCAATCGTTTTTCACTGCAGACAAGGTCCCACATAAGAGATTGGTGTGCAAAATCAAAGCACATGGTATTGGGGGTAATGTACTGGCGTGGATAGAGAATGGTTGGCAGACAGGAAGCAGAGAGTCGGTATAAACGGGTACTTTTCGGAATGAGAGGCAGTGACTAGTGGAGTGCCGCAGGGCTCAGTGCTGGGACCCCAGCTCTTTACAATATACATCAATGATTTGGATGAAGGAATTGAGTGTAATATCTCCAAGTTTGCAGATGACACTAAACTGGGTGGCGGTGTGAGCTGTGAGGAGGATGCTAAGAGGCTGCAGGGTGACTTGGACAGGTTAGGTGAGTGGGCAAATGCATAGCAGATGCAGTATAATGTGGATAAATATGAGGTCATCCACTTTGGTGGCAAAAACACAAAGGCAGAATATTATCTGAATGGCGGCAGATTAGGAAAAGTGGAGGTGCAACAAGACCTGGGTGTCATGGTTCATCAGTCATTGAAAATTGGCATGCAGGTACAGCAGGCGGTGAAGAAGGCAAATGGCATGTTGGCCTTCATAGCTAGGGGATTTGAGTATAGGAGCAGGGAGGTCTTACTGCAATTGTACAGGGTCTTGGTGAGGCCTCACCTGGAATATTGTGTTCAGTTTCGGTCTCCTAATCTGAGGAAGGACGTTCTTGCTATTGAGAGAGTGCAGCGAAGGTTCACCAGACTGATTCCAGGGATGGCTGGACTGACATATGAGGAGAGAGTGGATCAACTGGGCCTTTATACACTGGAGTTTAGAAGGATGAGAGGGGATCTCATAGAAACATATAAGATTCTGACGGGACGGGACAGATTAGATGCGGGAAGAATGTTCCCGATGTTGGGGAAGTCCAGAACCAGGGGACACAGTCTTGGGATAAGGGGTAGGCTATTTAGGACTGAGATGAGGAGAAACTTCTTCACTCAGAGAGTTGTTAACTTGTGGAATTCCCTGTCGCAGAGAGTTGTTGATGCCAGTTCATTGGATGTATTCAAGAGGGAGTTAGATATGGCCCTTATGGCTAAAGGGATCAAGGGGTATGGAGAGAAAGCGGGAAAGGGGTACTGAGGTGAAGGATCAGCCATGATCTTATTGAATGGTGGTGCAGTCTTGAAGGGCCGAATGGCCTACTCCTGCACCTATTTTCTATGTTTCTATGTTTCTAATACCCGCTACCAAAGGCAGACGACCTATTTGCGATGCTGGCGGGAGGAAAAACGTTCACGAAGCTGGACTTGACCTCGGCCTACATGACGCAGGAGCTGGAGGAATCTTCGAAAGGCCTCATCTGCATCAACACGAACAAAGGTCTTTTCGTTTACAACAGATGCCTGTTTGGGATTCGATCAGCCGCAGCGATATTCCAAAGGAACATGGAAAGCTTGTTGAAGTCGGCCCCGCGCACCATGGTCTTCCAGGACGACATCTTGGTTACAGGTCGGGACATCATCGAGCACTTGCAGAACTTGGAGGAGGTTCTTAGTCGACTTAATCGTGTGGGGCTCAGGCTAAAATGCTCGAAGTACGTTTTCCTGGCGCCTGAAGTGGAGTTCCTGGAGAGAAGAATCGGAGCGGACAGCATCAGGCCCACCGATTCAAAGACGGAGGCAATCAAAAACGCACCAAGACCACAGAACGTTATGGAGCTACAGTCATTTCTAGGACTCCTGAACTATTTTGGTAACTTTTTACCGGGTCTTAGCACATGGTTAGAACCCCTGCACACTTTACAGCGTAAAGGAGATGAATGCATATGGGGTAAAAGCCAAGTAAATGCCTTTGAGAAAGCTAGGAAGCTGTTATGTTCAAACAAATTGCTTGTGTTGTACGGTCCATGTAAACGTTTGGTACTAGCATGTGATGCATCGTCGTACAGAGTTGGGTGTGTATTGCATCAAGCTAATGAATTTGGGAAACTGCAACCAGTTGCTTATGCATCCAGAAGTCTGTCTAAGGCCGAGAGGGCCGACAGTATGATCGAAAAAGAAGCGTTAGCGTGTGTTTACGGGGTAAAGAAAATGCATCAATATCTGTTCGGGCTCAAATTTGAGTTGGAAACTGACCATAAGCCACTGATAACCCTCTTTTCTGAAAATAAGGGGATAAATACGAATGCATCGGCCCACATCAAGAGATGGGCGCTCACGTTGTCCACATACAACTACGCCATCCGCCACAGGCCAGGCACAGAAAACTGTGCCGATGCTCTCAGTAGGCTGCCATTGCCCACCACCGGGGTGGAGATGGCTCAGCCCGCAGATTTAGTTATGGTAATGGAAGCATTCGAGAGTGAGCAATCACCCGTCACAGCCCGACAGATTAGAACCTGGACGAGCCAGGACCCCTTACTGTCCTTAGTAAAAAACTGTGTGCTCCACGGGAGTTGGTCTAGTGTCGCATTCGACATGCAGGAAGAAATAAAGCCGTACCAGCGGCGCAAAGATGAAATGTCTATACAGGCAGACTGCCTCCTATGGGGTATTCGAGTTGTGTGCCAAAAACGGTCAGGGACACTTTCATTAGTGATCTCCACAGTACCCACCCAGGCATTGCAATGATGAAAATGATAGCCAGAACCCACATGTGATGGCCCGGTATCGATGCAGACTTAGAATCCTGTGTACACAAATGTAATACATGTTCCCAGTTAAGCAATGCACCCAGGGAGTCGCCACTAAGTTTATGGTCTTGGCTCTTCAAACCGTGGTCTAGGGTTCATGTCGACTATGCAGGCCCATTCTTGGAAAAATGTTTTTAGTGGTTGTAGATGCGTACACCAAGTGGATTGTGTTATGTATCTGGACTTGTATATAATCTGTACAGGCACCAGAGGTCTCATTCCCCAGAATCCCAAGGGATCTCATAATCCCTTGGGAGCACAGGTATTTAAGAGTGCTTCCCAGGTTGGAGAGCCACTCTGGAGACCTGCAATAAAAGATAAGGTCATACATTACTTTGAGCTCACAGTGTTCAGTCTGACTCTTTTTCCATACACTACAACTGGCGACGAGATACAGATAGCGAACCTAAAGATGCAGAGAACAGTGGGCATCCTGGAGAAATTCTCAGAGAGAGATGATTGGGATACTTTTGTGGAGCGACTCGACCAATACTTCGTAGCCAACGAGCTAGATGGGGAAGAGAGCGCTGCCAAACATAAAGCGATCCTCCTCACCGTCTGTGGGGCACCAACATATGGCCTCATGAAGAATCTGCTCACTCCAGCGAAACCCACGGAGAAATCATCCGACGATTTGTGCACACTGGTCCGAGAGCATTTGAACCCGAAGGAAAGCGTTCTGATGGCGAAGTACCGGTTCAACACCTACAAAAGGTCTGAAGGCCAGGAAGTGGTGAGTTATGTCGCCGAGCTAAGACGCCTTGCAGGACATTGCGAATTTGAAAGACATTTGGAGCACATGCTCGGAGACTTTTTCGTACTTGGCATTGGCCACAAAACCATACTTCGCAAGCTTTTGACTGTAGAGACCCCAACCTTGAGTAAGGCTATCGCGAAAGCCCAGGTGTTCATTGCCACCAGTGACAATACGAAGCAAATCTCTCAGCACACAACTGCTGCTACAAGTACTGTGAACAAAGTGATATTGTTTTCGAATCGTAATGGACAGGGCAGGTCACACATGCCTGCAGCTGCACGTCCGCAGAGGTCTGAGTCCACCATCAAGGGTGATGAATGCAAGGCCATTAACACCTTGTTGGCATTGCGGGGGTGATCATTGTTTCCATTCACGCCGATTCAAAGGATATATTTGCAAGGGCTGTGGAACAATGGGACACCTCCAACGAGTGTGCAGGCGAGCTGCTAGGCCTGTTAAACCTGAAAACCACCATGTTGCAGACAAGGATAGATCCATGGAGGATCACAACGAAGCAGAGCCTTTGATAAAGGAGGTAGAGGTACATGGGGTGCACACATTCACCACTAATTGTCCCCCGATAATGTTGAAGGTTGAACTAAATGGACTCCCATTGTCAATGGAGCGGGACACAGGCGTGAGCCAGTCCATCATGGGCAAAAAGACTTTCGAAAGGTTGTGGTGCAACAAGGCCTCAAGGCCAGTCTTAACTCCAATTCGCACGAAACTAAGAACTTACACGAAAGAACTGATACCTGTAATCGGCAGTGCTACCGTAAAGGTCTCCTACGATGGAGTGGTCACAAGCTACCACTCTGGGTGGTACCGGGCGATGGTCCCATGCTGCTCGGCAGGAGCTGGCTGGGAAAGATATGCTGGAACTGGGACAACATCCGAACGCTATCGCCCGCTTAAGACTCTTGTGTGCACAGGTCTTAAATAAATTTCCTTCGCTGTTCGAACCAGGCATCAGGAAATTCCAAGGAGCAAAAGTGGAGGTCCTCCTAATTCCAGGGGCAAGACCCATCCATCATAAGGTGAGAGCAGTACCGTACGTGATGAAAGAAAGGGTAGAAATCAGGCTCGACCGGCTACAAAGAGAGGGCATCATCTCACCGATCGAGTTCAGCAAGTGGGCCAGTCCTATTGTTCCAGTCCTCAAGGGAGATGGCACTGTCAGAATCTGTGGTGATTACAAAGTAACTATCAATTGTTTCTCCCTGCAGGACCAATACCCACTTCCAAAATCCAACGACCTCTTTGCAACGCTGGCGGGAGGAAAGACGTTCACGAAGCTGGATCTGACCTCAGCCTACATGACGCAGGAACTGGAAGAATCATCGAAGGCCCTCACCTGTATCAACATGTACAAAGGTTTATAACAGATGCCCGTTTGGAATCCAATCAGCGGCGGTGATATTCCAGAGAAACATGGAAAGTTTACTGAAGACCGCACACTGTGATCTTCCAGGACGACATCTTGGTCGCAGGTCGGAACACAGTCGAGCATCTGCAGAACCTGGAGGAGGTTCTTAGTCGGCTCAACCGCGTAGGGCTCAGGTTAAAACACTCGAAGTGCGTTTTCCTGGCGCCTGAAGTGGAGTTCTTGGGAAGGAGGATTGCGGCGGCCGGCATCAGGCCCATCAACGTGAAGACGGAAGCAATCGAGAACGCACCGAAGCCACAGAACGTGACGGAGCTGCGGTCATTCCTGGGGCTCTTGAACTACTTTGGTAACTTCTTACCGGGTCTCAGCACCCTGCTAGAACCACTACATGTCTTACTATGAAAAGGGATTGAATGGGTTTGGGGCAAAAGCCAAGAAAATGCCTTTGTAAAAGTGAGAAAATTGTTATGCTCAAACAAATTGTTTGTGTTGTATGATCCATGTAAGCGTTTGGTACTAGCATGTGATGCGCCGTCATATGGCGACGGGTGCGTATTGCAACAAGCCAATGATTTTGGGAAACTGTAACTGGTTGCTTATGTGTCCAGGAGTCTGTCTAAGGCTGAGAGAGCCTACAGCATGTTTGAAAAAGAAGCATGAGCGTGTGTCTATGGGGTAAAGAAAATGCATCATTACCTGTTTGGGCTAAAATTTAAATTGGAAACTGACCATAAGCCACTTATATCCCTATTTTCCAAGAGCAAAGGGATAAATACCACGCATCGGCCCGCATCCAGAGATGGGCGCTCACGTTGTCCACTTACAACTACGCCATCCGCCACAGGCCATCCGGCACAGAAAACTGCGCCGATACTCTCAGTAGGCTGTCATTGCCCACGACGGGGGTGGAAATGACGCAGTCCGCAGATCTAGCCATGGTTATGGAAACATTTGAGACTGAGCAATCACCCGTCACTGCCCGGCATGTCAAAACCTGGACAAGCCAGGACCCCTTATTATTATTATCTCTAGTCAAAAGCTATGTGCTTCACAGGAGCTGGTCCAGTGTCCCAGTGGAAATGCAGGAAGAGATAAAGCCGTTCCAGCAGCGCAAAGATGAAATGTCTATACAGGCAGACTGCCTTCTGTGGGGTAATCGAGTAGTGGTCGCCAAGAAGGGCAGAGATACCTTCATCAATGACCTCCACAGTACCCACCCAGGCATCGTAATGATGAAAGCGATAGCCAGATCCCATGTGTGGTGGCCCGGTATCGATGCGGACTTAGAGTCCTGCGTTCACAGATGTAATACATGCTCACAGTTAAGCAATGTACCCAGGGAGGCGCCGCTAAGTTTATAGTCTTGGCCCTCCAAACCGTGGTCTCGGGTACACGTCGACTATGCAGGCCCGTTCTTGGGTAAAATGTTCCTTGTGGTTGTAGACGTGTACTCCAAGTGGATTGAATGTGAGATAATGTCGGCGAGCACGTCCGCTGCCACCACTGAAAGCCTGCGGGCCATGTTTGCCACACACGGCCTACCCGATGTCCTGGTGAGCGACAACAGGCCATATTTTACCAGTGCTGTGGTCAAAGAATTTATGACCCGTAACAGGATCAAACATGTCACATCTGCACCCTTTAAACAGTGTCCAATGGTCAGGCAGAGAGAGCAGTGCAAACCATCAAGCAAGGTTTGAAGAGGGTAACTGAAGGCTCACTGCAGACTTACCTATCCTGAGTCCTGCTTAGCTACCGCACGAAACCCCACTCACTCACTGAGATTCCACCTGCTGAACTGCTCATGAAAAGAGCACTTAAGACAAGGCTCTCGTTAGTTCACCCTGATCTACATGAACAGGTGGAGAGCAGGCGGCTTCAACAAAGTGCATACCATGATAGCGCAAATGTGTACGCGAGATTGAAGTCAATGATCCTGTATTTGTATTAAATTATGGGCAAGGTCCCAAGTGGCTTCCCGACATTGTCGTGGCCAAAGAGGGGAGCAGGGTGTTTCGGGTCAAACTTTCAAATGGACTTATTCACCGGAAACACTTGGACCAAATCAAACTCAGATTGACAGACTACCCTGAGCGACCCACCTTGGACCCTACCTTTTTTGATCCTGCAACACACACACCAGTGGCAACCGACACTACGGTTGACCACGAAGCAGAACCCATCATCCACAGCAGCCCTTCAGGGCCCAACACACCAGGCAGCCCAGCAAGGACAGTTGCACAGCAGCCCAGCGAGGGCCCAACAAGTGACTCAACAACATCAGCTTTCACACCGAGACGATCAACCAGGGCAAGAAGGGCCCCAGATCGACTCACATTGTAAATAGTTACACTATTGACTTTGGGGGGGAATGTTGTTATGTATCTGTACTTATATGTACTGTGTACAGCCACCAGAGGGTTCATTCCCCGGAGTCCCTAGGGATCTCATAATCCCTTGGGGTATTTAAGAGTGTTTCACAGGTTGGAGAGACACTCTGGAGACCTGCAATAAAAGACTAAGGTCGCACATTACTTTGAGCTCACAGTGTTCAGTCTGACTCTTCATACACTACAGATTGAATGTGTGATAATGTCGGCAAGCACGTCTGCTGCTACCATTGAAAGCCTACGGGCCATGTTTGCCACGCACGGCCTGCCTGATGTCCTTGTAAGTGACAATGGACCGTGCTTTACCAATGCCGATTCAAGGAATTCATGACCCACAATAGGGTCAAACATGTCACATCTGCCCCGTTTAAGCCACCATCCAATGGTCAGACAGAACGAGCAGTTCAAACAATCAAGCAGAGCTTGAAAAGGGTAACTGAAGGCTCACTGCAGACTCGCTTATCCTGAGTCCTGCTCAATTACCGCACAAGACCCCACTCGCTCACCGGGGTCCCTCCCACTGAACTGCTCATGAAAAGAGCACTTAAGACAAGGCTCTCGTTAGTCCACCCTGATCTTCATAAACAGGTAGAGAGCAGGCGGCTTAAACAGAATACATATCATGATCGCGCAAATGTGTCACGTGAAATCGAGATTAATGATCCTGTATTTGTGTTGAACTATGGACAAGGTCCCAAGTGGATTGCTGGCATTATTTTGGCCACAGAGGGGAGTAGGGTGTTTGTGGTCAAACTCACAAATGGACTCACCTGCAGAAAACACTTGGACCAAACCAAACTCAGATTTGCGGACTATCCAGAACAACCCACAATAGATTCTACCTTTTTCGACCCTCCAACACATACATTAGTTGCAACTGACCCAGCGGTTGACAACGAAGCAGAACCCATCACCCGCAGCAGCCCAGCAGAACTCACCACCCGCAGCAGTCCAGCAAGACTCACCACCCCCAGCAAAACTCACCACCCCCAGCAGCCCAGCAAAACTCACCACCCGCAGCAGTCCAGCAAGACTCATCACCCCCAGCAAAACTCACCACCCCCAGGAGCCCAGCAAGACTCACCACCCGCAGCAGCCCAGCAAAACTCACCACCCGCAGCAGTCCAGCAAGACTCACCACCCCCAGCAAAACTCACCACCCCCAGCAGCCCAGCAAGACTCACCACCCGCAGCAGTCCAGCAAGACTCACCACCCCCAGCAAAACTCACCACCCCCAGCAGCCCAGCAAGACTCAGCACCCCCAGCAGCCCAGCAAAACTCACCACCCCCAGCAGCCCAGCAAAACTCACCACCCCCAGCAGTCCAGCAAGACTCACCACCCCCAGCAAGACTCACCAACCCCAGCAGTCCAGCAAGACTCACCAACCCCAGCAGTCCAGCAAGACTCACCGCCCCCAGCAGCCCAGCAAGACTCACCAACCCCAGCAGCCCAGCAAGACTCACCAACCCCAGCAGTCCAGCAAGGCCAACTACGCAGCAGCCCAGCAAAGGCCCAACAAATGACTCACCAACACCAGCATTTGCACCGAGACGATCAACCAGGGAAAGGAAGGCCCCAGATCGACACACCTTGAAATAGTTACACTATTGACTTTGGGGGCGAGCGTTGTTATGTATGTAAACCTGTAATTACCATGTCTAACCACCAGAGGGCTTATCCCCTGGAGTCCCAAGGGATCCCACAATCCCTTGGGAGCACCTGTATATGAGGAGGCCTCACAGGCTGCAGAGGCACTCTGTGATCTATAATAAAGGACTGCGGTCACATTCACTTTGAGCTTGCAGTATCTAGTCTGACTCTTTATCCAAGATACATCAGTGATAATGACCAAATAATCTGTTTTTTAGTAGTGTTGGTTGAGGGATAAATATTGGCCAGGACACTGGGGGAACTCTCCTGCCCTTTTTCAGAATAGTGCCATGGGATCTTTTACATCCACCTGAGAGAGCATACAAGGCCTCGGTTTAAGGTCTCACTCAAAGGACAGCACCCCTGACAGTGCAGATCTCCCTCAGCACTGCACTGGAGTGTTAGCCTAGATTTTTGTGCTCAAGTCTCTGGAGTGTGACTTGAACCCACAACCTTCTGACCCAGAGGCAAGGGTGCTGCCCACTGAACCATGGCTGGCACTGCAGAGCATTCATTTGCCATATTGTCACAATTTAAATACATCAACAAATGGCCAATTTGCAAAACTAAAACCTGCCAGTGCAGTCTTATCTGAGCAGGTATTACACATCTCACACACAATTTTCATGAGCTGATTTGATGTTTTGCAATGGGAATTTCAGAGTCCCTTCCCAGAACCACACTGGCAGTTTACTCGACATGTGACTGACTCACACACAAGCTATTATTTCAGATTGTGCCAGACAGTGGAGCCTGAAGTAAAGGGCTTCACTGACATCATACTGTACTTGATAGTCAAAAAAAAATTTTAATCGAAGAAATGCATTCAGTCATCATTTGGCAAAGTTGTTCTGGGAAAATAATCACCAGAGATAAATCCAAAAAAAAGACTTGCATTTCTATAGCGTCTTTAGCAACCGCCGGACATCCCAAAGCACTTTACAACCAATGAAGTACTTTTTGGATTGTAGTCACTGTTGTAATGTGGGAAATGCGGCAGCCAATTTGTGCACAGCAAGCTCCCACAAACAGCAATGTGATAATGACCAGATTATCTGTTTTAGTGATGTTGATAACTATTGGCTAGGACACCAGGGAGAACTCCCCTGCTCTTCTTCAGAATAGTGCCATGGGATCTTTTACATCCACCTGAGAGAGCAGACCTTGGTTTAATGTCTCATCCGAAAGACGGCATCTCCGACAGTGTAGCTCTCCCTCAGCAATGCATGGAGTATCAGAATCATAGAATCAAAGAAATTTACAGCACAGAAGGAGACCATTCGACCCATTGTGTCCACGCCAGCCAACCAAGAGCTATCCAGTTTAATCCCACTTTCCAGCTCTTGGACCCTAACCCTGCAGGTTACAGCACTTCAGGTGCACATCCAAGTACTTTTTAAATGCGATGAGGGTTTCTGCCTCTACCATCCTTTCAGGCAGTGAGTTCCAGACCCCCATCGCCCTTTGCTTGAAAAAAGTTTCCCTCAAATCCCTTCCATTTACTTTAAATCTATGCCCCCGGGTTGTTGGCCCCTCTGCTAAGGGAAATAGGTCCCTCCTATCCACTCTATCTAGGCCCCTCATAATTTTATACACCTCAATAAGGTCTTCCCTCAGCCTCCTCTGTTCCAAAGAAAACAACCTCAGCCTATCCAATCTTTCCTCATAGCTAAAATTCTTCAGTCCTGGCAACATTCTCGTAAATCTCCTCTGTACCCTCTCCATTGCAAATCACATCTTTCTTGTAATGTGGGTAGCCTAGATTTATATGCTCAAGTATCTGGAGTGGGACTTGAACCCACAACCTTCTGACTCAAAGGCAAGAGTGCTGCCCATTGAGTCACGGCTGAGAGGCTGGGACAGCAAAGCTTAAGTAGTTTGCCTGAATTGTGAGATTAAATTACAGCCTTTTATTTATTCTCGAGTACCTCTAACTTTTGAAATTCAATTCTTTTCATTTACTTTCACAGAATGATACCGCACTGAAGGAGGCCATTCGGTTCATCGTGAAAGTGCTATCCAATTAGTCCTTCTTTGCAGTATTATAAAGTGCAAGGAGACTATAACCTCCCTCTGAGTTAATGTGAGGATCAGTAAGACCTCACCTCCCTCCGACCAACCTCTCAGAAAACAAAAAAGTCTGTCATTTAGTTTTGAGTACCTAGGGCTGAATTTTCATCACCATTCTGTGCCCTTTTTTTGGCCTGTGCTATTTTTTTTGGAGCAGGCTAAAATCTGCAAGTTTCGCCAAAGTTTCTGCGCCATCCTAAACTATTTACGTCCGATTCTTTTACTTCCTGATTTTTTGACGTTACTGGGGGCGGAACCTGCTGGGTGCGCCATTTCTAGCCATTTAAGCAAGTTTGGTCAAGTAGGATTTTTTCAAAAATGGTGCACTGCACCATTCTGAAAAACCTTACCTACACTTAAGAAAATTAGCGCAGAAAAGACGCTATTGTTTTAGCAGAGCTTAAGACACGGCACCGGTGTGGCGGGGAGCCTTTCGACCCAGGACAGGAGCGGCACCGGCACTGTAGAGATGAAAAAAATCTATAAATGCTTTAACTGCTGTTACAAAAACTCTTGAAGGAGTGGCGATGTTGTTCACAGGACCCTGGTTCTGAATTCATGAAAATGTAATTCACCCAAAGAGTTGAAGGACAATCTGCGCTGCTCCAAAATGAAAGGTTATGCCGGCGAAACTCGGAACTTATTTTTTGGCGAAGTAGGGCCACGAAAAAAATCAGACATACCTCTACAACTGCGCCAAAAATCAGCCGTGTGGAAAATTGGCCCCCTAATATGTACACACTGCTGTGACTAAAACGAAACGTTAACAGCACTGAGCTGAAGTGACACTGATTTAAGACTGTGAGCACCCAATACAGTATCAGCACTGCAGGATATCACTCCACATGATTCATGGGCGGCTGTGATTTATGGGGGGCTGTTATTTATGGGAGGTGCATTGCATAGAGGGGGTTCAGTTTTATCAGACTGAGTTTTTCAGACAACGCTATGTGACACTTTAATGCGGAGGTGTGTGAAGAGCCAGTTGTCCAATTGGACAGGAAAGAACTGGAAGCAGTTATAGAAACATAGAAACATAGAAAGTAGGTGAGGAGTAGGCCATTCGGCCCTTCGAGCCTGCACCACCATTCAATAAGATCATGGCTGATCATTCCCTCAGTACCCCTTTCCTGCTTTCTCTCTATACCCCTTGATCCCTTTAGTCTTACGGTCATATCTAACTCCCTCTTGAATATATCCAATGAACTGGTATCAACAACTCTCTGCGATAGGGAATTCCACAGGTTAACAACTCTCTGAGTGAAGAAGTTTCTCCTCATCTCAGTCCTAAATGGCCTACCCCTTATCCTAAGACTGTGTCCCCTGGTTATGGACTTCCCCATTATCGGGAACATTCTTCCCACATCTAACCTTCCCAGTCCCGTCAGAATCTTGCAAGTTTCTATGAGATCCCCCCTCATCCTTCTAAACTCCAATGTATAAAGGCTCAGTTGATCCGGTCTCTCCTCATATGTCACTCCAGCCATCCCGGGAATCAGTCTGGTGAACCTTCGCTGCACTCGCTCAATAGCAAGAACGTCCTTCCTCAGATTAGGAGACCAAAACTGAACATAATATTCCAGGTGAGGCCTCACCAAGGCCCTGTACAACTGCAGTAAGACCTCCTTGCTCCTATATTCAAATCCCCGAGCTATGAAGGCCAACATGCCATTTGCCTTCTTTACCGCCTGCTGTAACTGCATGCCAACTTTCAATGACTGATGAACCATGACCCCCAGGTCTCGTTGCACCTCCCCCTGTCCTAATCTGCCGCCATTAAGATAATATTCTGCCTTCGTGTTTTTGCCCCCAAAGTGGATAACCTCACATTTATCCACATTATACTGCATCTGCCATGCATTTGCCCACTCACCTAACCTGTCCAAGTCATCCTGCAGCCTTTTAGCGTCCTCCTCACAGCTCACACCACCACCCAGTTTCGTGTCATCTGCAAACTTGGAGATATTACACTCAATTCCTTCATCTAAATGCTGTTAAGGCGGGAGCACTGCTTAAAGCAAAGGCGGAAGGAAAGTATTGCAACGGGCGCACGGGTTGCTGGAGTATCAGTGTTGGTATATACCAGATACCGCACTACCACAGATAGACTCATCATTCATCTTGTGACTCTAGATTCATAGAATAGAATCATAGAATGGTTACAGCATGGCCCATCGAGCCCGCCCTTTCCCCATAGCCCTACAATTTTTTTTTCAGGTACTTATTCAATTCCCTTTCGAAAGCCACGATTGAGTCTGCCTCCACCACCCTCTCAGGCAGCGTATTCCAGATCCTAACCACTCGCTGCGTAAAAAGGTTTTCCTCATGTCGCCTTTGGTTCTTCTGCCAATCGCCTTAAATCTGTGTCCTCTGGTTCTCGACCCTCCCGCCAATGGGAACAGTTTCTCTCTATCTACTCTGTCCAGACCCCTCATGATTGTGAACACCTCGATCAAATCTTCCTCTGACTCTTCTCTGCTCCAAGGAGAACAACCCCAGCTTCTCCGGTCTATCCACATAACCGAAGTCCCTCATCCCTGAAATCATTTTCATAAATCTTTTCTGCACCCTCTCTAAGGCCTTCACATCTTTCCTAAAGTTCGGTACCCAGAATTGGACACAATACTCCAGTTGAGGTCGAACCCGTGTTTTATAAAGGTTCATCATAATTTCCATACTTTAGTACTCTATGGCTGGGATTTTCCATACCGGATTGGGAGCGAGGCGGACAACTTCGGGTGCGAGCTGGAACCTTACTCCTGGTTGCAGCCCGCTCTGATTTAACAAGGCTGGGACTGTTAAGCCAATGGCTTAATCTACACAATGGCTGCTGCATTTGCCTGCATAACATTCACTGCACAACATTCACAGCCAACACTTATCCCTCAACCGATACCTAAAACAGATGACGCGGTCATTATCTCATTGCTGTTTGTGGGAGCTTGCTGTGCGCAAACTGGCTGTCACATTTCCCAAATTACAGCAGTGGCTACACTCCAAAAGTACTTCATTGGCTGTAAAGCGCTTTGGGACGTCCTGAGGTAGTGAAAGGCGCCATATAAATGCAAGTCTTTCTTTCTTTATTAGGAAGCATAGTGAAACATTTTGATGGTTTACGAAGGCACTATTCAAATACAAGTATTAATTCTCTTTCTTTATGAGAGCTGCCATTATATACTTTGAATTTGGATTGAGCACGGTGTGTATAAGAATATGTGTAAGGCTCGTTAACATTTAAATCTCGATCATCACAAAGCATCTGACGTTTTGAGTATTTCAGATTCCAGCTCCGTGTTATTTACTGCCACGATAGCTTGTTACAAGGAATAAACTCAGATCAGATTGGCAAGTGCAAGAAATATAATTCAGCTGCATTAAGAACAAAAGACCATAAGAAATAGGAGCAGAAGTCGGCCATACGGCCCCTCGAGGCTGCTCCACCATTCAATAAGATCATGGCTGATCATCGATCTCAATTCCACTTCCCCGCCTGACTCCCCTAGAGTCTAAAAATCTATCTCATCCTTGAATATGTTCAGAGACTCAGCATCCACAGCCCTTTGGGGCAGAGAATCCCAAAGATTCATAATCATCTGAGTGAAGAAATTCCTCTTCATCTCGATCTTAAATGACCGACCCCTTATCCTGAGACTGTGACCCCTGGTTCTAGACTCTCAGCCCAGGGGAAACATCCTCTCTGCTCTACCCTGTCAACCTCCCTCGGAATCTTATATGTTTCAATGATATCACCTCTCATTCTTCGAAACTCCAGAGAATATCGGCTCATCATACACCATCTCTTCTCATAGGACAGCCCTCCCATCCCTGGAATCAATCTAGTGAACCTTCGTTGCCGCGCCTTCAAGGCAGGTATATCCTTCCGTCGATGAGTACTCCAGGTGTGGTCTAAAATTCTCTTCCTGTAGTTAGAAATACACCCCGAAACGCCTTACAGATTACTTTGGATGTGTAGTTACTGCTGTAGTTGGTACAGATGTTTGCCAATCTGCTGTTTTCCTTGTGTGCGTTACATGCCATGGAACTCCAACGTAAGGATTTAAATAGAAACATAGTCCAAACATGTAAAGCCCTGTCCCCTCAGTACAGAGTCACACGAGGCATGTAGTGAAGTCAAGGTCACTCTGGACCTGCACCTTTATTTCACAGCTCTGGAATGCTGCACTTGCCTGAGACCTGTGCTTATATACCTGTCTCTTGCAAGTGCACCCCTGGTGGTAAGGTATGCTGGTGGTTACAGGTCATATCTTATTACAGTCATGTGTAGCATGTTGGGATACAGTTATATGTAATAATGTAAGGTACATGACAAAACAGAATCACTGTGGACCAAGCTCAGGTTTAACCAGCAATCAGTCACACTGCAGGTAAAGTAAGGGTGACATTTGTAGACACAAAGGGGCCAAAATTGGCCCTTCCCTTAAGGCCTGTTACTGCCGGAAATCGGCGGCCACGCTGCGGAGTGCAATGGCCGCCGATTTTGAAAGTTCCGCTCCTGTGGTATCCCAGCTGTTATGCTGTAATAACTCGATAGCCTGAATACTGTAAGCTACCACAGGTACAAACCTGGCTCTGCTTTATTAGGGCCCAAAGTGATTACATTACATGATGGCTTGCCTTTTATGCCTGGGCCACACACACGTGTGTATAGCCCGATGACCTCCGACAGTGGCGCAACCTGGTAGCTAGTAACTCCAAGCATACATACATGACAATATCCCCCTTTAAGATATTAGTACTGTCTTTTTACAAATTGAGACGGTCTGGGGCTTTCCGCTTCCAAGTTGATCGTCTCAGTTCAACTCCAGCCTTTGGCAAGAGTTCTGAGTCTGTTATGACTGGGGCTGGGTAGCCGATCTGATGGGAGTGGCAATGACCATGTCAGGGATTGAAAGTCCAGATTCATTGATGACAGCGGAGTCCTCTGATGACTGAGGGTAGGAGGGTTGGTCACTGATTGTGTCTTCCTCAGACTGTTCCAGTTCATCTGTGTGCCGCAGCTTTATCTGATCAACATGTTTCCTGCATGTTTGCCCATTCTTGAGCTTGACGATAAACAATCAGTTACCCTCCTTGGCCATAACAGTACCCGCGATCCACTTGGGACCTTGACCATAATTTAGAACAGGATCGTTAACAGAAATGACGCGTGACACAGAAGCGTGATCATGATAACACTGCTGACTTTGATGTCTGTATTCAACATGATCATTTAAGTCAGGGTGGACAAGAGAGAGCTTGGTCTTGAGACTTTTCTTCATCAATAGTTCAGCAAGGGGGAAGCGCAGTAAGGGGTCTTGTCTTGTAACTAAGCAATATGCATGACAAGCGAGTCTGCAGTGAACCTTGAATTACACGTTTTATACTCTGCTTGATGGTTTGGACAGCACGCTCTGCTTGACCATTAGATGCGGGTTTGAATGGTGCTGACCTCACAAGTTTGATACTGTTATATATGTAAACTTCTATTTACTCTGTACAACCACCAGAGGGCTCATCCCCTGGAGTCCCAAGGGATCCTATAATCCCTTGGGAGCACAGGTGTTTAAGGAGGCCTCACAGGTTGGAGAGGCACTCTGGAGACCTGCAAAAAAGACTAAGGTCACACGTTACCTTGAGCTCACAATGTTCAGTCTGACTCTTTCACCATACCTAACAACTGGCAACGAGATACAGATAGCGAACCCAAAGATGCAGAGAACAATGGACATCCTGGAGAAATTCTCGGAGGGAGATGATTGGGAAACTTTTGTGGAGTGACGCGACCAATACTTCACGGCCAACGAGCTAGATGGGGAAGAGAACGCTGCCAAACGAAGAGCGATCCTCCTCACCGTCTGTGGGACACCAATGTATGGCCTCATGAAGAATCTGCTCACTCAAGTGAAAGCCACGGAGAAATCGTATGATAGTTTGTGCACACTGGTCCGAGAGCACTTGAACCCGAAGGAAAGCGTTCTGATGGCGAGGTACCGGTTCTACAGCTACAAAAGGTCTGAAGGCCAGGAAATGGCGAGTTATGTCGCCGAGCTAAGAAGCCTTGCAGGACATTGCGAATTTGAAGGACATTTGGAGCACATGCTCAGAGACTTTTTCGTACTTGGCATTGGCCACGAAACCATACTTCGCAAACTTTTGACTGTAGAGACCCCAAACTTGAGTGAGGCCATAGCGATAGCCCAGGCATTCATTGCCACCAGTGACAATATGAAGCAAATCTCTCAGCACACAAGTGTTGCTACAAGGATTGTCAACAAAGTGATGTTGTTTTCGAATCGTGACGTGCAGGGCAGGTCACACATACCTGCAGCTGCATGTCCGAAGATGTCTCAGAGTCCACCATCAAGGGTGATGAATGCAAGGCCATTAACACCTTGTTGGTGCTGCAGGAGTGATCATCGTTTCCATTCATGCCGATTCAAAGGTATGTTTGCAAGGGCTGTGGAACAATGGGAAACCTCCAATGTATGTGCAGGCGAGCTGAAAACTCTGCTAAACTTGCAAACCACCATGTTGCAGAGGAGGACAGATCCACAGAGGATCACGGTGAACCAGAGTCTCAGACTGAGGAGGCAGAGGTACATGGGGTGCACACATTCACCACGAATTGCCCCCGATAATGCTGAATGTTGAACTAAATGGACTCCCGGTGTCAATGGAGCTGGACACGGGCGCGAGCCAGTCGATCATGGGAAAAAAGACTTTCAAAAGATTGTGGTGCAACAAGGCCTCAAGGCCAGTCTTAATTCCAGTTCGCATGAAACTAAGAACTTACACAAAAGAACTGATTCCCGTAATCGGGAGTGCTAACGTAAAGGTCTCCTACGATGGCACAGTGTACAAGCTACCACTCTGGGTGGTACCGGGCGATGGTCCCACGCTGCTCGGCAGGAGCTGGCTGTGAAAGATACGCTGGAACTGCGACGACGTCCGAGCGCTTTCGCCTGCTGACGACACTTCGTGTGCCCAGGTGTTAAACAAATTTCCTTCGTTGTTCAAACCAGGCATCAGGAAATTCCAAGGAGCAAAAGTGCAGATTCAACTTATTCCGGAGGCACGACCCATCCATCACAAGGTAAGAGCAGTACCGTACGTGATGAGAGAAAGGGTAGGGATCGAGTTAGACCGACTGCAAAGAGAGGGCATCATTTCACCGATCGAGTTCAACGAGTGGGCCAGTCCTATTGTCCCAGTCCTCAAGGGAGACGGCACCGTCAGAATCTGTGGCGTTTACAAAGTAACTATCAATCGTTTCTCCCTGCAGGACCAATACTCACTACCAAAGGCCGACGACATCTTTGCAACGCTGGCGGGAGGAAAGACGTTCACGAAGCTGGATCTGACGCAGGAACTGGAGGAAACAACGAAGGGCCTCACCTGCATCAACACGTAGAAAGATCTTTTTATTTATAACAGATGCCAGTTTGGAATCAGCGGCGGCAATATTCCAGAGAAACATGGAATGCTTACTGTAGTTGGTCCCACACACCGTGGTCTTCCAGGATGACATCTTGGTCGCAGGGAACACAGTCGAGCATCTGCAGAACCTGGAGGAGGTTCTTAGTCGGCTCAACCACGTAGGGCTCAGGTTAAAATGCTCGAAGTACGAAGGAAGATTGCGGCGGATGGCATCGGGCCCACCAACGCGAAGACGGAGGCAATCGAGAATGCAGCGAGGTCACAGAACGTGACAGAGCTGTAGTCGTTTCTGGGACTCCTGAACTACTTTGGTAACTTTTTACCAGGTCTCAGCACTCTGCTAGAACCACTACATGTCTTACTACGAAAGGAAGATGAATGGGTTTGGGGCAAAAGCCAAGAAAATGCCTTTGTAAAAGCGAGAATATTGTTATGCTCAAACAAATTGCTTGTGTTGTATGATCCATGTAAGTGTTTGGTACTAGCATGTGATGCATCGTCATATGGCGTCGGGTGTGTATTGCAACAAGCTAATGATTTCGGGAAACTGCAATCGGTTGCTTATGTATCCAGAAGTCTGTCTAAGGCTGAGAGAGCCTACAGCATGATTGAGAAAGAAGCATTAGCGTGTGTCTATGGGGTAAAGAAAATGCATCAATACCTGTTTGGGCTAAAATTCGAATTGGAAACTGACCATAAGCCACTAATATTTCTGTTTTCTGAAAGTAAAGGGACAAATACCAACGCATCGGCCCGTATCCAGAGATGGGTGCTCACGTTGTCCGCATACAACTACGCCATCCGCCACAGACCAGGCACAGAAAACTGCAGATGCTCTCAGTAGGCTGCCATTGCCCACCACCGAGTGGAAATGGCACAGCCCGCAGATTTAGCCATGGTTACGGAAGCATTTGAGAGTGAACAATCACCCGTCACTGCCCGGCAGATCAAAACCTGGATGAGCCAGGACCCCTTATTATCTCTAGTCAAAAGCTGTGTGCTTCACAGGAGCTGGTCCAGTGTCCCAGTGGAAATGCAGGAAGAGATAAAGCCGTTCCAGCGGCGTAAAGATGAAATGTCTATACAGGCAGACTACCTTCCGTGGGGCAATCGAGTAGCGGTCCCTAAGAAGGGCAGAGATACCTTCATCAATGACCTCCACAGTACCCACCCAGGTAATGATGAAAGCGATAGCCAGATCCCACGTGTGGTGGCCCGGTATCGATGCAGACTTAGAGTCCTGTTTTCACAGATGTAATACATGCTCACAGTTAAGCAATGTACTCAGGGAGGCGCCGCTAAGTTTATGGTCTTGGCCCTCCAAACCGTGGTCCAGGGTACACGTCAACTATGCAGGCCCGTTCTTGAGTAAAATGTTCCTTGTGGTTGTACACGCGTAATCCAAGTGGATTGAATGTGAGATAATGTCGGCTAGCACTACTGAAAGCCTGCGGGCTTTGTTTGCCACACATGGCCTACCCGATGTCCTAGTGAGCGACAACAGGCCATGTTTTACCAGTGCTGAGTTCAAAGAATTCATGACCCGTAATGGGATCAAACATATCACATCTGTCCCGTTTAAACCAGCGTCCAATGGTCAGGCAGAGAGAGCAGTGCAAACCATCAAGCAAGCCTTGAAGAGGCTGAAGGCTCACTGCAGACTCACCTATCCCGAGTCCTACTTAGCTACCACACGAGACCCCACTCGCTCACTGGGATCCCACCTGCTGAACTGCTCATGAAAAGAGCACTTAAGACAAGGCTCTCGTTAGTTCACCCTGATCTACATGAACAGGTAGAGAGCAGGCGGCTTCAACAAAGTGCATAACATGATAGCACAAATGTGTCATGCGAGATTGAAATCAATGATTCTGTATTTGTATTGAATTATGGACAAGGTTCCAAGTGCCTTCCCGGCACTGTCATGGCAGGGTGTTTCGGGTCAAACTTTCAAATGGACTCATTCACCGGAAACACTTGGACCAAATCAAACTAGACCAAATCAGATTCACGGACTATCCTGAGCAACCCACCTTGGACCCTACCTTTTTTGATCCCCCAACATACACACCAGTGGCAACCGACACCACGGTTGACCACGCTGTAGAACCCATCATCCACAGCAGCCCAGCGAGGGCCCAGAAAACGATTCTACAATACCAGCTTTCACACCGAGACGATCAACCAGGGCAAGAAGGGCCCCAGATTGACTCACATTGTAAATAGTTACACTATTGACTTTGGGGGGAAGTGTTGTTATATATGTAAACTTGTATTTACTCTGTACAGCCACCAGAGAGCTCATCCCCCGGAGTCCCAAGTGATCCCATAATCCCTTGGGAGCACAGATATTTAAGGAGGCCTCACAGGTTGGAGAAGCACTCTGGAAACCTGCAATAAAAGACTAAGGGTTTCACGTTACCTTGAGATCACAGTGTTCAATCTGACTCTTTCTCCATACATAACAGATACCATTGAGTTTCATGAACTCTTGAAACTCCAGACTAGTGAAGCAAGGTCTGTTGTCGCTTACAACGATGTCGGGCAAATCATGAGTGGCAAACATGACACGAAGGCCCTCAATGGTAGCTGTGGATGTACTGGATAAAATGATTATATACTCTATCACTTGGAATATGCATCCACTACAACTAAAAACATCTTCCCCAGGAAGGGACCTCCAACATCGATGTGGATCCTGAACCATAGTTGAGATGGCCACAACCACAGACTCAGTGGCGATTCTGCTGGTGCTTTACTTAGCTGCATGCAAATGTTGCACTGATGCACACATGATTCCAGATCAGAGTCAATTCCAGGCCACCATACATCAGACCTGGCAATGGCTTTCATCATGACAATACCGGGATGAGTGCCATGCAGATCATGTACAAATTTCTCTCTGCCTTTCTTCGGCATAACAACACAATTACTCCACAGTAAACAATCTGACTGAATGGATAGTTCATCTTTGCGACGGTTGTAAGGTTTGGTCTCATCACCCATTTGCTTGGGTATGGCAGACCAATCACCACAAAGGACACAACGTTTCACAACCGATAATATCGTCTGGTCCAGGTCTTAACTTGTTGAGCCGTGACAGGGGTTCCTTCACTTTCAAAAGCATTCATAACTAACAGTAAGTCTGCAGGTTTTGGCATCTCTGTTGTGTATCTGTAAAGCATGAATTCCCATGTTCCGCCACCAGGGAGCGCATCCCCTGAAGTCCCAAGACATCCCAGCATCCTTTGGGAGCACTGTATATAAGCCTGTTCCTCACTCTGGAGTGTCTTAATAAACACTGGGGTCACTGTTACTTTAACCTCCCTGTGTGCAGTCTCATCTGTGTTAGGAACACAACAACTGGCGACGAGAATACGAATCCAACGCAAAGATGCAGCAAACTGTGGGCATCCTGGAGAAGTTCTCGGAGGGTGAGGACTGGGAAGCCCATGTCAAATCGCTAGACCAGTACTTTGTAGCTAACGAGCTGGGTGGAGAAGGAAGCGCTGCAAAAAGGAGAGTGGTCCTCCTCATGGTCTGCGGGGCACCGACCTACAGCCTCATGAAGAATCTTCTGGCTCCGGTGAAACCCACAGATAAGTCGTATAAGGAGCTGTGTACACTGGTTCGGGAGCATCTTAACCCGAGGGAGAGCCTGCTGATGGCAAGGTATCATTTCTACACATGCCAGCGATCTGAAGGTCAGGAAGTGGCGAGCTACATCGCCGAGCTAAGACAACTTGCGGGACAATGTGAGTTTGATGGCTACCTGGAGGAAATGCTCAGAGACTTTTTTGTACTGGGCATTGGCCACGAGACCATCATATGGAAACTTCTGACTGTAGAGACACCGACCCTCAGTAAGGCCATTGCGATAGCACAGGCGTTTATGTCCACCAGTGATAACACCAAACAAATCTCTCAGCACACAAGTGCGAGCAATGTTCATAAATTAACTGGAACTGTGTTTGCGAGCAGAAATGTACAGGGCAGAAACCATGAGTCTGCAACTGCCAGCAAGCCTCAGGTGACCCAGATGACTCAGAGTCTGCAACAAAGGATGAATGCAAGGCAATTTACACCTTGTTGGGGTTGTGGAGGCTTCCATTCAGCCTATTCATGCCGCTTCAAAGGGTATGTTTGCAAGAGCTGTGGAACAATGGGGCACCTCCAATGAGCTTGCAGACGAGCTGCAAACTCTGTAAAACCTGCTAACCACCACGTGGGAGAGGAAGATCGGTTCATGGTGGATCAAAGCAATTTCGAACCTCAGAGAGAGGAGGCAGATGCTGAAGTACACAGGGTGCACAGATTTTCGATGAAATGTCCACCTATAATTTTAAATTTAAAATTAAATGACTTACCCGTAACCATGGAACTGGACACTGGCACTAGCCAATCAATCATGAGTAAAAAGATGTTTGAGAGACTGTGGTGCAACAAGGCACTCAGACCAGCCCTGAGTTCCATCCACATGAAACTGAGAACGTACACCAAAGAGCTTATCACTGTCCTGGGCAGCGCCATGGTCAAGGTCACCTACGAGGGCACGGTGCACAAACTGCCACTCTGGGATTGTCCCGGGTGATGGCCCCACACTGCTGGGAAGGAGCTGGCTGGGCAAAATCCGCTGAAACTGGGATGACATCCGAGCGCTATCACATGTCGATGAGGCCTCATGTACCCAGGTTCTTAACAAATTTCCTTTCCTTTTTGAGCCAGGCATTGGAAACTTTTCCGGGGCGAAGGTGTGGATTCACTTGATCCCAGAGGCACGACCCATTCATCACAAGGCGCGAGCGGTACCTCACATGATGGAGAGAGTGGAAATCGAGCTGGACAGGCTGCAATGCGAGGGCATCATCTCCCCAGTGGAGTTCAGCGAGTGGGCCAGCCCGATTGTTCCAGTACTCAAAAGTGATGGCACGGTCAGGATTTGTGGCGATTATAAAGTAACTATTAATAATTTCTCGCCACAGGACCAATACTCGCTACCAAAGGCAGATGACCTATTTGCGACGCTGGCAGGAGGCAAGACGTTCACCAAGCTCGACCTGACTTCGGCCTACATGATGCAAGAGCTGGAGGAGTCTTCGAAGACCCTCACCTGCATCAATGCGCACAAGGGACTGTTCATCTGCAACAGATACCCGTTTGGAATTCGGTCAGCTGCAGCAATCTTCCAGAGAAAAATGGAGAGCCTACTCAAGTCAGTACCATGCACGGTGGTTTTTCAGGACGTCATATTGGTCACGGGTCGGGACACCGTCAAGCAACTACAAAACCTGAAGGAGGTCCTCCAGCGACTGGATCGCGTAGGGCTGTGGCTCAAGAGGTCGAAATGCGTCTTCATGGCAACAGAAGTGGAGTTTTTGGGGAGAAAGATCACGGCGGATGGCATTCGGCCCACAGACGCCAAGACAGAGGCTATCAGGAACACGCCCAGGCCACAGAACGTCATGCGGTCGTTCCGGGGATTCCTCAACTATTTTGGTAACTTCCTACTGGGGTTAAGCACCCTCTTAGAGCCCCTACATGTGTTATTGCGTAAAGGTGAGAACTGGGTATGGGGAAAAAACTAAGTAATTGCTTTTGAGAAAGCCAGAAACATTTTATACCCCAACAAGCTGCTTGTATTGTATAACCCGTGTAAAAGACTTGTGCTAGCATGTGATGCGTTGTCGTACAGAGTCGGGTGATTATTACAACAAGCTAACGTTGCGGGGAAGGTGCAACCTGTCGCCTGTGCCTCCAGGAGCTTGTCTAAGGCCGAGAGGGTCTAAAGCATGATTGAGAAAGAGGCATTAGCGTGAGTGTTTGGGGTAAAGAAAATGCATTAGTACCTGTTTGGCCTCAAATTTGAGCTGGAAACCGATCACAAGCCCCTCATATCCCTGTTCACCGAAAACAAGGGGATAAATACTAATGCCTCAGCCTGCATAGAAAGGTGGGCACTCGTGCTCTCAGCGTATAACTATACCATCCGCCACAGGCCAGGCACCGAGAACTGTGCGGATGCTCTCAGTCGGGGGTGGAAATGGCGCAGCCTGCAAACTTGTTGATGGTGGCGCAGCCCACAGACTTGTTGATGGTCATGGAAGCGTTTGAAAATTATAAATCATCTGTCACAGCCCACCAGATTAGGACTTGGACCAGCCAAGATCCTCTGCTGTCCCGAGTAAAAAACTGTGTACTGCATGGGAGCTGGGCCAGCATCCCAGTTGAAATGCAAGAGCTAATCAAGCCGTTCCAGCGGCGAAAGGACAAGCTGTCCATTCAGGCAGACTGCCTGTTGTGGGGTAACCGCGTAGTGCTACCCAAAAAGGGCAGGGAAACGTTCATCTCGGATCTCCACAGCACACACCCGGGTATAGTAATGATGAAAGCGATAGCCAGATCCTACGTGTGGTGGCCCGGTATCAACTCTGACTTAGAATCCTGTGTACGGCAATGCAGCATGTGTGCTCAATTGAGCAATGCGCCCAGAGAGGCACCACTATGTTTGTGGTCCTGGCCCTCCAGACCATGGTCGAGGATCCACGTCAACTATGCGGGCCTGTTTCTCGGTAAAATGTTCCTCGTGGTGGTGGATGCTTTTTCAAAATGGATTGAATGTGAAATAATGTCGGGAAGCACCGCCATCGCCACCATTGAAAGCCTGAGGGCCATGTTTGCCACCCACGGCCTGCCTGACATACTAGTCAGTAACAACGGGCCATATTTCACCAGTGCCGAATTTAAAGAATTCATGACCCGCAATGGGATCAAACATGTCACCTCGGCCCCGTTTAAACCAGCCTCCAATGGGCAGGCAGAGCGGGCAGTACAAACAATCAAACAGAGCCTCAAACGAGTCACAGAAGGCTCAATCCAAACCCACCTGTCCCGAGTACTGCCCAGCTACCACACGAGACCCCACTCGCTCACAGGGGTGCCCCCGGCTGAGCTACTCATGAAAAGGACATTTAAAACCAGACTCTCGCTGGTTCACCCCAACCTCCATGATCAGGTAGAGAGCAGTTGGCAGCAACAAAATGTAAATGATGGTCGCGCCACTGTGTCACGGGAAATTGATCTGAATGACCCTGTGTATGTGCTAAACTATGGACATGGTCCCAAGTGGATCGCGGGCACGGTGATAGCTAAAGAAGGGACTAGGGTGTTTGTAGTCAAACTAGACAATGGACAAATTTGCAGAAAGCACCTGGACCAAACGAGGCTGCGGTTCACAGACTGCCCTGAACAACCCACAGCAGACACCACCTTTTTCGAGCTCACAACACACACCCAAAGGATTAACGACACCACCTCGGACCAGGAAATCGAACCCATCACACCCAACAGCGCAGCAAGGCCAGGCTCACCCAGCAGCCCTCCAGGGCCAACAACACGCCAGCCCACCGAGGGCATAGCCAACACACCAGAATAGACATTTGTACCGAGGGGGTCCACCAGGGAAAGAAAGGCTCCCGACCGCCTCACCTTGTAAATAGTTTTCACTTTGACTTTGTGGGGGAGTGATGTTGTGTATCTGTAAGGCATGCACTCCCATGTTCCGCCACCAGAGAGCGCATCCCCTGAAGTCCCAAGGGATCCCAGCATCTCTTGGGAGCACTGTATATAAGCCAGTCCCTCAGACCTGTTCCTCACTCTGGAGTGTCTTAATAAAGACTGAGGTCACTGTTACTTTAACCTCTCTGTGTGCAGTCTCATCTATGTCAGGAACACAATAATCTCCATCTCCGGTGTGGGCAACGGCAGACGGGTCAGTGCATCAGCACAATTCTCGGTGCCAGGTCTATGACGAATGACATAATCATAGGCAGATAATGTCAGTGCCCACCTCTGGATGCGGGACGATGCATTGGTTTTGATACCTTTGTTTTCCAAAAACAAATGAAATGAGTGGCTTGTGATCCGTTTCCAGTTCAAACCGAAGACCAAACAGGTACTGATGCTTCTTTTTAACCCCATACACCCAGGCTAAGGCTTCTTTTTCTACCATGCTGTAGGCTCTTTCCACCTTTGACAAGCTTTTAGAAGCATATGCAACAGGTTGTAGTTTACCCATCCCATTAGCACGCAACCAACTCCATATGACGAAGCATCACAGGTCAATACTAGACGCTTACACGGCTCATAATGTACCAGCAGCTTGTTAGTAGCTTTCTCAAAAGCTTTCTCTTGAGATGCACCCTAAACCCAGTTGTCGCCTTTTCTTAGCAGCATGTGCAGTGACTCTAATAATCTAGGTCGGAAATTACCGAAGTAGTTGAGTAGACCAAGGAACAAATGCAGCTCCGTCACATTCTGAGGCTTGGGTGCATTTTTAATGGCCTTAGTTTTCGAGTCCATAGGCCTGATGCCTCCCCAGGAATTCGACTTCTGGTGCCATGAAGATGCACTTCGAACGTTTCAGTCTGAGCCCCATTTTGTCCAGACGATGTAGAACGTCTTCCAGGTTGTTCAGATGTTCGGCGGTTTCACGACTTGTGACCAGGATGTCATCTTGGAACACGATGGTTCTAGGGACGGACTTCAGAAATATGGCTGCAGCCGAGCAAATTCTGAAAGGACACCCACTGTAGATAAACAGTCCTTTCTGAGTGTTGATGCACGTAAGTTTCTTCGACGTCTTGACCAGCTCCTGTGTCATATAGGCCGACGTCAGATCCAGTTTAGTGAACGACTTCCCCCCGGCTAGTGTTGCAAACAGGTCATCAGCCTTCGGTAACGGGTATTGATCCTGTTTTGAAACACGATTGATTGTAACCTTGTAGTCTCCACAAATCCTGACAATGCCATCACTCTTCAACACAGGAACAATTGGGCTGGCCCATTCGTTAAATTCAACCAGTGATATGACCCCTTCATGCTGGAGTCTGTCCAGTTCGATTTTGACCTTCACCCTCATCATGTACGGAACTGCCCGAGCTTTATGATGGACGGGTCTTGCATCCGAGTCCAGGATCTGCACCTTGGCTCCTGTGAAATTGCCGATGCCTGGTTCAAACAGCGAGAGGAATTTGCTCAGCGTTTGAGCACATGGAGTTTCATCCTCCGACAACAACGCTTTGATATCGTTCCAATTCCATTTGATTTTTTCTAGCCAATTCCTGACGAACAGTGTTGAACCATTGCCTGGAACAATCCATAACGGTAAAGCATGAACCCCACCATCATATGACACCTTGACTACTGCACTGCCAATCACCGTTATGAGTTCTTTAGTGTATGTACGCAGTGACTGGACTCAGCTTAGGCCTCACAGCCTTAGTATCCCACAGCTTGTTGAATATCCTCTGGCTCATTATTGATTGACTCGCACCCGTGACCAATTCCATCGGTACCGGCACACCGTTAAGTTTCACATTAATCATTATCAGTTGGCTCTTTGTAAGGAATGAATGCAGTCCATACACTTCCTCCTCTAGTATCTCGGATTGCATATCTGGATACGCGCTATACTGGTCATTATCCTCCACGTGGTGTGTCGCAGCACACTTGCTCAGTTGCGGACACATGCGCTGGAGATGCCCCAGTCTCGAACAGCCTTTTCAAATGTACTGTTTAAATTGACACTGAGGACGCCAACGATTGCCCCCACAACGCCAACATGGTGAAATTGGATTAATTCCCATTGACGGACTTTGAGCAGCCACAGGTTTCGCATACGCAGTCGGGTAGGCCCTGCCATATGCAGCTCTGCCAAACGACGATACAATTTTGTTTACAGTACTTGCCAAGTTCCAATTTTTCAATGATATCTGCTTTAAGTTTTTGTCCGTCGTCATGCATGCCTGGGCAATCGTGATGGCCTTGTTCAAATCCAGCGTCTCCGTCGCCAGTAGCTTACGCAGGATCACCTCATAGTTGATGCCGATTACAAAGAAATCCCGCTGCATGTCTCCCAACGCGTTTTCGAACTTACACGGTCCAGCTAGATGTCTGAGGTTGGCAACAAATTCCGATACATCCTGGCCCTCAGAACAAACGTGCTTGTAGAATGGATATTGTGAGATGATGATGCCTTCTTCTGGTTTGAGATGGTCACGTACCAGAGCACACAATTCTTCATAGTCCTTGTCCATTAAACTTGAAGGCGAAAGAAGATTCTTTATGAGTCCATAGATTTTCAGACTGCAAACCGTGAGGAAGATCGCCCTGTGCCTAACTGCGTCAGTGGGTTCCTCCATTTTGTTGGCCACGAAGTACTGGTCCAGGCGAGCTACAAAATCTGCTCAGTCCTCTCCCTTCACGAATCTCTCCAGAATTCCAATTGTGCTCATCTTTGCATGCAAAGATTCTTAAGTTACCTCGTCGCCAAATGTAATGTATGTAATAACCCGATAGACTGAATACTGTAAACTAACACAGGTACAAACCTGGCTCTGCTTTATTAGGGCCCAAAGTGATTATATTACAAGATGGCTTGCTGTTTATACCTGGGCTGCACACACGTGCGTACAGCCCAATGACCTCCGACAGTGGCGCCACCTGGTGGCTAGTAACCCCAAGCATGACACCGACGGTGACCCACTCCCCCCACTAACGCTCCGCTACTGCTGATCCATTCTAAGTTCATCATCAGAGTGCGCTCCACCAATGTTCCCCCCGAAAACGCCGCTAAATTCCGCATGGAAAATCTTGCTCCCGCCGCTTGGTGCCACCGACAGCTTTTTCTGTCGGTGCACTGTGCTTAGAGTGCTGTCAAAATGGCGGTGCGGCACCATTAACGGGGAGGAGCTACTGCGGTGGCCGCATCTTATTTTTTTTGCCGGCTGACTTTTGGGTGCCAGGCCGCTAGCCTGGCCGAAACCCTCCCTGGTGGCCCAGTGGACCGAACTTAAAGAATGGCAGCAGCTCTCCCCTTTAAGTGAAGGGGAGGGACGTGGTGACGCACAAGCATGATGATGTCATCAGCGCTACGCTGATGAGTGACAGCGGGGGACACTGCGCCCGCCCCCCCCCCCCACTTCCGCCCCTCTACTTACACTCACCACCACACATCCGCCCTCATTATGACCAACTTACGGGCCGCTTGAAAATAAAAGCCAAAGAGCGGAATTTCATGCAAGAGGCTACCACATTTACTGCTGCGGTACAAACAGATGAAACACGGTAGGTACGCGCCGTTTTTGGCAGGGGGGCAATTTCAGCTCCAAAGAATCATGAGGCCAGATTTTCGCCTTCATTTTTAGCGGGTTTTCTCGGCGGTGCAGCTGTTTTTTGGTGAAAAACCGCCCGGCAAAAGTTTTCTCTTTTGAAGAGTTCTGCCAACATTTTAAAAATACCACCAGGGAGCAAACTGCCCACATGCACCTGTGTGCACCGCCGAGGAAACCGCCCACGATCTAAGTTTTGCCTCAACGGGGAACCATACGCATTGCCGAGGAAACCGCCACGATCTAAGTTTTGCCTCAACGGGGAACCATACGCATTGCCGAGGAAACCGCCCACGAAAAGCTGCCAGAAACAGGGCGGTAGGTGAGTACCTTGCAAAGAAAGGTAAGTTAAAGGTTTTCTATAATTATTTTTAAAATGCTATAACGGTGAATATGTTAACAAGTGTCTTGAGAATATTTTATAACTTTTTATTTTTTGAAGAAATATTTTTTGAGTTTTCCCCTCTCCCTAGGCCCAACTGCAGCCTCGGACTAAATTTTAGTACTTACCATCCATTCCGGTAAGAACGACCCGTTTCACCTAGTTTTGCCTTTAACCACCGAGAAACCACCGAGAATCTTGGTGCAAGATCCATTTTCTCGCCGGGCGGTATTTCTTGTGGAAATTTTCACCAGCATTATTTGCAGAACATTCGCGGTGTTTCTGGGCGGTAATCGGGCGGTGAGGGGCTTTAGGGAAAGTCTAGCTCAAAGAATCTTACAGCACAGAAGGAGGCCATTCAGCCTATCGTGCCTGTGTTGGCTCTTTGATTGAGCTGTCCAATTAGTCCCACTCCCCCTGCTCTTTCCCCACTGCCCTGCAAGCTTCGTCTTTCCAAGTATTTATCCACTTCCCTTTGGAAAGCTACTATTGAAGCTGCTTCCACCGCCCTTTGAGGCAGTTCTTTCCAGATCACAACTCGCTGCGTAAAAAAAAATTCTCCTCGTCTCCTCTGGTTCTTTTGCTAACTACCTTAAATATGTGTCCTCTGGTTCCTGACCCTCCTGCCAGTGGTAACAGTTTCTCCTTATTTACTCCTCCTAATTTTAACACCTAAATTAAATCTTCCCTTAACCTTCTCTGCTCCAAGGAGAACAACCTCAGGTTCTCTACGCTTTCCACATAACTGAAGTCCCTCATCCCTGGAACCATTCTGGTAAATCTCCTCTGCACCCTCTCTAAGGCCTTGACAGCCTTCCTAAAGTGCGGTGCCCAGCTGGGGCCTAACCAGTGACTTATAAAGGCTGGACTACCTTCCTTGCTTTTGTACTTTATGCCTCTATTTATAAAACCAAGGATCCTGTATGCCTTTTTAACAGTCTTCTCAATTTGTCCTGCCACCTTCAAAGACCTGTGTACATATATCCCTAGGTCTCTTTCCAGCAGCCCCTTTAAAATTGTACCATTTAGTTTATTTCGCCTCTCATTGTTCCTCCCAAAATGCATCACTTCACCCTTCTCTGCATTAAATGTCATCTGCCACCTGCCTGCCCATTGCCCCAGTCTGTCTATCTCCTCCTGAAGTCTGCTATTATCCTCCTCGCATCATTTCAAAGCTTCATGTTATCTGCAAACTTTTGAAATGATGCCCTCTGTACCCAAACATTAATATATATCAAAAAGAAGACATAATTGCAGGAGATGTTAATTATCGAAAAATAGACTGGGATTAGGAAGATGTTTGTAGTGAGAAAAAGGAGTTATTTTGCAAGTTCAGATTATTTCCTGCTCCAACAAGGAAGGAAGTAGTATTTGAGCTGGTTCTGGGTAATGAAACAGAGCAGGCGGGCAAGCTAAAGATGGGGGGCATTTGGAAAATGAAAACAAAAATTATAATGTGAGTTTAGATCTTTCCGAGAATAAATGAAAGGAATCACTGGCAAGAGGAACAGTAGACTTGGATCAAGATCCTGGAACTCTCTAACAGCACTGTGGGAGCACCTTCACCATACGGACTGCAGCGGTTCAAGAAGGCAGCTCACCATCACCTTCTCAAGGGCGATTAGGGACGGGTAATAAATGTGCGGGCAATGTTTATTTATTTTTTAGGTGAGCCAGAAGGTGTATATTTGAGTGAAATAGTTTCTCCAATATGGTCCTCCTGAACTCACAAAAAAGCTCCAGCTTCCCCTCCCCCCACCCCCCACCCCTTGCCCCAGAATCACCTCCTTGCCCATCTCCAGGCTCCAACTGTCGGCTAAAGAGTAGGAGTAAATGGGGATTTTCAGAATGGCAGGCAGTGACTAGTGGGGTACCGCAAGGTTCTGTGCTGGGGCCCCAGCTGTTTACACTGTACATTAATGATTTAGACGAGGGGATTAAATGTAGTATCTCCAAATTTGCGGATGACACTAAGTTGGGTGGCAGTGTGAGCTGCGAGGAGGATGCTATGAGGCTGCAGAGCGACTTGGATAGGTTAGGTGAGTGGGCAAATGCATGGCAGATGAAGTATAATGTGGATAAATGTGAGGTTATCCACTTTGGTGGTAAAAACAGAGAGACGGACTATTATCTGAATGGTGACAGATTAGGAAAAGGGGAGGTGCAAAGATACCTGGGTGTCATGGTACATCAGTCATTGAAGGTTGGCATGCAGATGCAGTAGGCGGTTAAGAAAGCAAATGGCATGTTGGCCTTCATAGCGAGGGGATTTGAGTACAGGGGCAGGGAGGTGTTGCTACAGTTGTACAGGGCCTTGGTGAGGCCACACCTGGAGTATTGTGTACAGTTTTGGTCTCCTAACCTGAGGAAGGACATTCTTGCTATTGAGGGAGTGCAGCGAAGGTTCACCAGACTGATTCCCGGGATGGCGGGACTGACCTATCAAGAAAGACTGGATCAACTGGACTTGTATTCACTGGAGTTCAGAAGAATGAGAGGGGACCTCATAGAAATGTTTAAAATTCTGACGGGGTTAGACAGGTTAGATGCAGGAAGAATGTTCCCAATGTTGGGTAAGTCCAGAATCAAGGGACACAGTCTAAGGATAAGGGGTAAGCCATTTAGGACCGAGATGAGGAGGAATTTCTTCACCCAGAGAGTGGTGAACCTGTGGAATTCTCTACCACAGAAAGTTGTTGAGGCCAGTTCACTGAATATATTCAAAAAGGAGTTAGATGAAGTCCTTACTACTCGGGGAATCAAGGGGTATGGTGAGAAAGCAGGAATGGGGTACTGAAGTTGCATGTTCAGCCATGAACTCATTGAATGGCGGTGCAGGCTAGAAGGGCCGAATGGCCTACTCCTGCACCTATTTTCTATGTTTCTATGTTTCTATGACAATGTCCTGCCCTCCCATGACCACCGCGCTGCCTTCCTACTGTAAATGAGGCAAGAACCTCAAAATGGCTCCGGTCGCATGCTAGCAACATCCACAGGCACGCTCCACCTGAAGTCAAAATCGACCATCTGGTATCTTCAACTGGCATCTAATCACTTCATAATGTCTTCTCTTACACCTTGAGTAATCTTTCCAACCTTTGCCCATGTTTTTGCTTACTCTGCGCTCAATCAGGATTCCATTCCTTCAATGTCATCTGTGACATTCTGTGATGGAAAATCATCATCATCACAGGTGGTCCCTCGAACGAGGATGACTTGCTTCCACGAGAGTTCACAGATGTTGCAATGAAAGACCCGATGTTCCAGTCCTGAACTCCAGTTAAGGGGGTGGAAGATGCCTGTGCGTGAATTTTTTTAACGTGGGGTGGTCGTTGCACACCAGCCACCACACGGGCTTGACAGAGCTAGGTCTTGGTCCAGTGGCAAGGATTAACCAGGACGACTGGAGACCTGCTCTGCTGCACGGACCTAGTGAACACACATATCGCAGTGTGGGCAGGTCTGTACTGCCCCTGGGCCCTCGGCTTTTCTGGGCCCCGTACTCTCATTCACCACACCTGCACCATGATGTTCCAGGGCCCAGCGCTCCAGCACTATTTATAGCCCCGACCTGCGGTGGTGTTCTCACACAGGTTGGGGCGGCCCACAACGTGGGCATGAGGAATACTAATACAAAGACAGACTTGAAAATTGGGGCTTTTTCATTAGGAATTCTCAGATTAGGGAGTAATATAATGGAAATGACCCAGAGCTGAGGTGTTTCCAAAAGATATTCTGATACCTTGCCAAAAAGACTTGAAGAAAAGAAGACCTGAATTTCACAACAACTGGACTTTCACAACAACAAAGCGCGGCCAATGAAGTACTTTTGGAGTGCAGTCACTGTTGTAATGTGGGAAACGGCAATTTGCGCAGAGCAAGCTCCCACAAACAGCAATGTGATAATGACCAGATCTGCTTTTGTTATGTTGATTGAGATAAATATTGGCCAGGACACCGGGGATAACTCCCCTGCTCTTCTTCGAAATAGTGCCGCGGGATCTTTTACATCCACCTGAGAGGGCAGTCAGGGCATCAGTTTAACGTCTCATCCGAAAAACGGCACCTCCGACAGTGCAGCATTCCCTCTGTACTGGACTGGAGTGTCAGCCGAGATTTTTTTTGTGCTTAAGTCTCTGGAGTGGGACTTGAACCCATGACCTTCTGACTCAGAGGGGAGGGTGCTACCCACTGAGCTACAGCTGACACCAATTCAAGCGTTGCTTCAGTACTGCATGGAAATCTCAGAGTCGGGGTGGAGCCCACAAGAGTGTAATCAACTGAAGTAAGCCAATACTTCCATCTAGTTTATCGTGAGTTCCATCTTGGGGGCCAGATAGCGTCTGCCTTGGTGGAATTAGAACTGGTTGAGTGTCTGGCGTTAGTCAACTGTTTTGCTTTTCTGCTATCCCCTCCCTTCCTTTTTAGATACATGAGCATCCTTCTGTTCATTTGTAGGCATTTACAGTTCGTGACAGCATCAATTCTTTTGATCAGTCTAAACTGCAAGTCCAAGGACTGGCTGTACTTGCGGTCACAGATCTTAACATCTGAAACTTGGGTCTGGAAAACAATGGCAGAGGCATTGATGACTGCAGGATTTACTGAACTGGGAGTCTGAATATTAATATGGCAGCAGGAGTAACATCTCAAGGGGACGTTGAGGTCTGTGATTAGCATTTTGGCTTCGGTGGAGAGGAAAGGGTTCAAATAAACGTTCGAGCTGTATGACTTTGGAGCTTGTCCAAGTGGAACAAATAATGGGATTTCTCATTTTGATTCCGACATAAATTACAATCAAAGAGGATGTTTTATTTGACTTAGTCCTATCCTGATTAATCACAGAGACAAAAGATAGCTGGAGGTAGGACAAATTGCAAATAGGCAAAGAAAATAAATCGTGTACTTCGTTCAGAGGTTTTCAAATTAAATTCCAAGGAGCTTGTTCAAACAAAAGACAGCTTGGATGCAGTGAACACAGGGAGGGGAACAAAAATCAAACCTTCCTTCATGACGATCACGGCCCTGGAGGCAATTAAACTAAAGCACAAAGTGATGCAGAGGCCTGTGCGTTGCAATCATCAGGCCAAGACATTTGAGGCAACTTAGCAGGGTCATGTCTACTAGGTCAGCCAGGGCTCAGCTTTAGCAAATGTGGGAAGGATTATGGGTTCAAGCCCTGCTCCTGAGCCTTGGAGACTCACTAGGTTGGCCAGAACCTTCCAGCATTTACTACCACAGAGTCATGGCTGACCTTGTAGACATGACCCTGCTAAATTGTCACAAGTATTTTAATTTTATTCGTTCATGGGATGTGGGCGTCGCTGGCAAAGCCAGCATTTATTGCCCATTCCTAATTGCCGTTGAGAAGGTGGTGGTGAGCCGCCTTATACAACTGAGTGACTGGCTAGGACATTTCAGAGGGGCAGTTAAGAGTCAACCACAGCTGTGGATCTGGAGTCACATATAAGCCAGACCGGGTAAGGGCGGCAGATTTCGTTCCCAAAAGGGACATTCATGAACCAGATGGGTTTTTACGACAATCTGGTAGTTTCATGGTCACCACTACTGATACTAGCTTTTTGTTAAATTAACTGAATTTAAATTCCCCAGCTGCCGTGTTGGGATCTGTACTCATGTTCCCAAATCATTAGTCCAGGCCTTTGGATAACTAGTACAGTAACATAACCACTATGCTACCATACCTTACAGGTGCATACAGGTGTATGCACCTGTAAGTCAGCTCACAGGTCAGCTGTTGCACCCCCGGTAACCAAATTTTAATTTCATTTAAGTCACAGTTAAAGTTTAAATTATTAATTTGTGGGTTCCAGTGCCCTTGCCAAAGCATGGCATTTGATTTTACTTTCTACCAAAATAGTTGTAGAGCTGTTGCATTGTGAGTGGCTTAGCCAGTCACGTGATGTTCACAAGACTCAATAAAACCCCAGTCAGTTGGGTCGAGGTCATCCACGATGAGGTATGCAGTTGTGAGCCTGGTGGATGAACTGGTAATGTGTAGTGTGATTGTTAAATCTTTGTTAATAAACCAACTAGTTCTTAATAGCAATGTGTTGCTATGAATTCTTAAGCAAAAAACCCATGAGGCAAATACATTACAATTACAACAGACATCACTTTGCATCCAGATAGCACCTTTAACGACCTTAGGATATCCCAAAACGCTTTACAGCCAATGAAGTACATTGGACATTGTATATTGACCTTAACCTCTTGGGCCCTAAGAACTGGAGTTCCCTCCCTAAACCTCTCGTTTCAGACAATCCTTAAAACCTACCTCTTTGACTAAGCTGTACTAAAATTTCCTTATGTGCCTCGGTGTCAATATTTGTCTGATAATCGCTCCTACGATGCGCCTTAGGACCTTTTACTGCATTAAAGGCGCTATATAAATGCAAGTTGTGGTTACTGTTGGGCCAGGATATCCATTAGTTGAGTGGATTCTGTGGAAATTTCTCAAATGCAAACTATTTCCATGTCTTATGACGTGGAATCATTAGGTCATAAAATTCGCAATTAATATTAATCAGCAGCAAACCTAATAATTAACTCCCCCCCCCCCCTTCCCCCCCACTTTCCAGCCCCCCTGTTCACTCAGATTTGCCAAATCTTGTAATAGGCTGAGGTAGCACCGAGTTTGAGATTATAACATTATCTGCAACGGGCTCCGTGATGGATGGCAGGACAGAGAATTCGTCAACCACAGTTTGCATGGAGGTTTTCAAGGACAAGTTAGATTATACACGATGGGCTGGAATTTCCTGGGCATTTGTGGGCAGAGACACGTGTGATCGGGATGCAAAACAAACTCCTGGCATAAAAGAAAATAAGAAAGAAAGAGAGAAAGGAAGAAAGAAACAGTTGCGCACAGCAAACAGCAATGTGATAATGACCAGATAATCTGTTTTTGTGATGTTGATTGAGGGATAAATATTGGCCAGCACATCGGGGAGAACTCCCCTGCTCTTCTTCAAAATAGTGCCACGGGATCTTTTATGTCCACCTGAGAGAGCAGACGGGATCTCGGCTTAACATCTCATCCGAAAGAGGAAACCTGTCTGGCGCAAGTGTGCTGGTTGTAATCATGCTGTGCCCAAATCGCCTCGCTCTTTTACGCCAATTTAGCGATTGCCACGCCCGAAGGCATCTCAGCTCATTAATGTGGCTCCACCCTCAGGCTAAGGAGCTGTAAACATGAATTTCCTTGGTGTAAAAGGGATGCAAAATTAAGCCCAGAATTCAGGGCTGCAGCAAAGTCATGTTTTATTCTGATGTTTTGAGCAATTTGTAAAGGTTTATTCTCACCAAGAGCTGTTTCTTTGAATATATTTTTATGACGTGGTGTAAGTCATGTTTAAAACTGAAAAGCTTCCCTGGTTGGATGCTCTTAAACTTGCCTAATGTCCATTGATGGTGGTTACAAGCCTTGAAACTATAATTTTGACCAAAAACAAGAACTTGCATTTATATAATGCCTCACGACATCCCAAAGTACTTTACAGCCAAACAAATACTTCTGAAGTGTAGTCACTGTTGTAATGTGGGAAACGCAGCAGCCAATTTGCGCACAGCAAGCCCCCACAAACAGCAGTGTGATAATGACCAGATAATCTGTTATTTTAGTGATGTTGTTTGAGAGATAAATATTGGACAGGACACGGGATAATTCCCCCTACTCTTCATCAAAATAGTTTCTTAAGATCTTTTACATCCACCCGAGAGGGAAGACAGGGACCTCAGTTTAACGTCTCATCCGAAAGATGGCACCTCTGACAGTGCAGTACTCCTTCAGCACTGCACTGGAGCGTCAGCCTAGACTATGTTCTCAAGAGTAGGACTTAAGCCTGCAAGCTCCTGGCTCAGAGGAGAGAGTGTTAACAACTGAGCCACAGTTGACACCTAAAGAAGGACTCATACTTAAGGAATGAATATATGGTATAATTTCAGTGCCTCGTCTCGGGCCCCGATTGTTTAGGCTGCTTGCTGCTTGTTTACACCCTTTTTGCTGTCCACTTTTATAAATGCATTGGCTATATTGTTCTGTTTCAGATTAGCGAGTTTTTGGCATTTATGTGAATTACATCAGACTAGTGTATACAGGGCAACATTTCAAAGTTTGTAAATGACACGAAACTCTTACTGTAGTAAACAGTGAGGAGGCTAGTTACAGACTTCAGGCGGTCACAGACTGGCGAAATGGACAGACACATGGCAGATGCAATTTAATGCAGAGATGTGTGAAGTGATACATTTTGGTAGGAAGAATGTGGAGCGGTTATATAAACTAAAGGGTACAATTTTAAAGGGGGGTGCAGGGACTGAGAGACCTGGGGGTGTACATACACAAATCTTTGAAGGTGGCAGGGCAAATTGAGAAGGCTGTTAAAAAAAGCATACAGGATCCTGGCTTTGTAAACACAGGCATAGAGTACAGAAGCAAGGAAGTTATGCTAAACCTTCATAAACCACTGGTTAGGCCCCAGCCGGAGTATTGTGTCCAATTCTGGGCACCGCATTTTAGGAAGGATGTCAAGGCTTTGGAGCGGCACAGAGGATGTTTATTAAAAAGGTACTAGAGATGTCGGACATCAGTTACGTGGAGATACTGGAGAATCTGTGGCTGTTCTCCTTGGAGAAGGTTAAGGGGAGATTGAATGGACCTGTTAAAATCACAAAGGTTTTTGATAGCATAAATAAGGAGAAATTGTTTCCAGTGGGAAAAGGTTTGGTAACCAGAGGACACAGATTTAAGGTGATTGGCAAAAGAACCAGAGGAGAGATGAGGAGTCACCTGTTTTATGCAGCGAGTTGTTGTGATTGGGAACGCGCTGCCTGAAAGGGCGGTGGGAGCAGATTCAATAGTGACTTTCACAAGGGAATTGGATAAACTCAAAGGGGAAAAATTTGCAGGGGGAAAGAGGGGGGGGGAGTGGAACTAATTGGATCGCTCATTCAAAGAACCGGCACAGGCACGATAGACTGACTGGCTTCCTTCTGTGCTGTTTCATTCTACGATTCATAACTGTGATCCGAGGAGGATTGTGTGGAGAATAAACACCGGCATCGACCAGTTGGTCCGAATGGCCTGTTTCTGTGCTGTAAATTCCATGAAATATACCATCTGACGCTTTGTGTTACTGACCCAGCAGCTAAATTCTGTGTAGCTGCACAGTAAGGTTGAGATTCTATTCAACCTTGGGCAAGCTGATCACCTTGTAGGCTAACGTGTTATTCTGGACAACATTGGCTGGGCAATTCATGCTGCTAATGCAATCTCGAGGCACTCGAATGTGCCAGTGTGTTTCAACATCCTCCTCTGCAGTGTCCCAAAGGGAATTTCCACAATGCTGCCCCGTGTCCTAACTCGCACCAAGTCCCACTCACCCATCACCCCTGTGCTCGCTGACCTACATTAGCTCCAGGTCCATCCACACTTCGATTTAAAAATTCCCATCCTTGTTTTCAAATCGCCTCCATGGCCTCACCCCTCCCTGACTCAGTAATCTGCTCCAGCCCCTACAACCCTCTGAGATCTCTGCTCTCCTCCAATTCTGGCCTCTTGAGCATCCCTGATTTTCAGTATCCCACCACTGGCAGTCGTGCCTTCAGCTGCCTCAGCCTAAAGCTCCCTCTCTCAACCACTCCACCTCTCTTTCCTCCTTTAAGATGCTCCTTAAAACCTGCCTCTTTGACCAAGCTTTTGGGCAACTGCGCTAACATCTTATGTCAACTTTTGTTTGATTAAAGCGCCTTGGCGTTATATTAATGCAAGCTGTTGTATGGAGGTGTAATATCTTCTTTACGACATCACTAACACGCTCACACAAGATGGCTCTACAGGAACTTGTCATGTGACCTTGTCACCTGATGCTTTTATTGTATTTACATGAATAGTTGCATTGCCACAGTAGTCCACTAAGTGGCGCTCTATCACAGGCGGCAGTGGTGAAATATAAATCAATATGATGGTGAAATATAAATCAATATTGATGGTAAAGTGACCTTGATGAGGAGTTCCCTCTTTCAGTGGGAGTTGGTAGACTTTTTCCTTGGGAGAGCTGCTGTAGCGCGTTTGGGTAAAATTCCTTGATGCACTAACTTAAAATGGGATAACATCTATGTTCTAAAAGTACAGAAAGTAATTTTGAGTGAGCCTATTAATCAGTATGCAACAAACTCAACCCCTTTTAGGTGCCAATAGCTGCTTCCATCAATCTCCCTAATGTTCGTTCTGTTCCTTTCGCAGAATGTTCTACAGTATCCTGGCTTTATTAATCATATCTGGACTTCTGTGTGGTGAAGAGACTGCTGATCGTGGAGGGGCTCCAGGTGCCGTTCCCTCCCCGAGCAAAGGCCAGCGCGGAGACCCAGGCCGGCCGCGCAAGACAAAGGACAAAGAGGACGTGTTGGACTCCAACCAGGCGGCGCTGATCGTCACCGAGCGGCGCTATGTGCGCCGGGACTGGTGCAAGTCCCACCCGCTCATCCAGACGCTGAGGGAGGACGGCTGCCTCAGCCGCACCGTCATCAATCGCTTCTGCTACGGGCAATGCAACTCCTTCTACATCCCGAGCCACGAACACGGCGGCGCGCCCTTCCGCTCCTGCTCCTTCTGCAAGCCCAAGAAGTTCAACACCGTCACTGTCACCTTCAACTGCCCCAGCCTTCACCCTCCCTCCAAGCGCAGGCGCATCCAGCTGGTGAAGGAGTGTCGCTGCATCTCCATAGATTTGGACTAAGGGGGGGGGGCGGGTGAGGGGTGAGGATGTGGGGGTGTTGGGGGGTGGGGGGAGTTGTAGAAAAGCTGCTGTCTGTTTTCAGAGTAGCACTTTATAAACCCGTGAAATTGGCCCCAAAAAGCCGTCGAAAGTAAAGGGCAGGGGGTGACCCAGAGTCAATATAAATGCCACCCCATGAGGGCGGAACCAAACATATCCATGCAGTTGGCAACTGTTTAAAGAAGTCATGTTAAATTATGTCAATGTCCAAAAAAAAAAGACTTTTTTCTGAAACAAAGAGTGTGACAATCCACCATGATGAAATCACTGTTCGGCGGCCGGGAAGAGAATCCGCACGGATAGGTATTTATGATTGATGTAAAAAAGCTTCCGAGCTGTTTCTGAGAAAGCTGAGCTGCCCTGTGAAGGACCCCGGGCCGGATCCAACGTCCGTCCAATCACCGCTGAGCTTCTGCTTCCTTGGGTTTTATGCAATGCTTTTAATTTTGCAAACGTGCTGCTGTATATTGTTCTTTGAGGGGCGGCAGGGGGTTGCGGGGGGAGGGGGCATTGCTGTGCTATCATTTGAAATCGCAATAACCAATAAAATACAGATTGTTATACCATGAGGATGTCTTCTCAATGAAATCAAGTTATGTGATTGACAGTAGCCCCGGGCTATTGAATTCGGAAACATTGCAAGCCGAGAGTGTGACCTATCTTACTACGTGGATCAGAGAGGTAAGGATATGGTCAAATGATGTAAACAATTTTACTGGTCCCGCTCCCACTCTGACCTCTCCGTCCTCGGCCTCCTGCACTGTTCCAACGAACCTCGAGGAACAGCATATAATCTTTCGTTTAGGCACTTTACAGCCTTCTGGACTCAACATCAAGTTCAACAATATCAGATCATAAACTGCCCATATTTTTTCCCTTTTTTTTTACACCACCCCCTTCTGTTCTCTTTTCCATGGCAGCTGGTGATGATTCCACCATTCACACCCTATCTAGACTCATCTTTTGTTTCCTAACTTGTCCCATTACCATCTCATTTTTGCTCATCATCCCTTTTGTCTCTCTAATCTCTCCTACCTTCCACTCTATCACAGACCTTCCCTTTTGTTCTTTCCTCCACTCCCCCTTTTCCCTGTCTCTGCACTTGCTTAAAAACCTGTTACATCTCTAACTTTTTCCAGTTCTGACGAAGGGTCTTCGACCCGAAACATTAACTTTGTTTCTCTCGCCACAGATGCTGCCTGACCCACTGAGTATTTCCAGCATTTTCTGATTTTATTTCAGATTCCAGCATCCGCAGTATTTTGCTTTTAAAATAAACAATCACTGGCTGACTACTAAACACACTAAGAGATTAGCCTAACTAGTAACAAAAGGAGAAACATATACAAGTTTCTCTCCTGGGGGAGTGTCAATTAAAGTTCTGCTCTTCAGCAGGTCTTTATCAATCACTTTATCATGTCACAGAGACTACTCTGGTTTCAGGGCTGTTTGTGATGGTGAAATGCATACTTAAAAAAGCCTTTCTCTTCAGATTTTTTAAATTTTTTTACTCATATGATTGGCACATCTCATAACTGATATGCCATGCTATTTACTAGCTGGGTTCTGGAATTCTGCATTAAAATCCCAGAGGTAGTTTCTGAGCAGATCTGAGCAATTCAAAATCACTTGCTCCAACAAGTAATTTGCCCTAATGGCAGTCAGTTATTAATTTGTAACACCTAGGGCTCAAGTTTCGGCCTGAGTTGCTTCGATTTTTTTGGAGCAAATAATTTAGAATGGAGCATCTTAGAAATTGCAATTCTCGGCATTTAGTTTGCTCCAATTCTAGTGAGTTAAAATAGTTCCATTTTAGAACAGATTTTTTTTTTCAAAAGGGGACGTGTCCAGCCACTTACGCCTGTTTTGCAAGTTTAGGCAGCGAAAACTTACTCCAAACTAACTTAGAATGGAGTACGTGTAGATTTTTGTACGCTCAGAAGAACCTCGCCTACATTTAGAAATCAGGTGTAGGGAACGAGAGATGGGGGGGGGGGGAGAGGGAAGTTTACAAACATTAAACACTTCACTTTTACAAATAAAGAGCCATCATCAATAATAAATGATAAATAAATCAATAAATCAACCAATAAATCAATCAAAAAAATTAAAAAAATTAATTAAAAAATTAATAAATAAAAAATTAAGTTTCTATCACCGACTGCAGCACTGGGAGGCCCTCCAACTGCATGCTGGGACGCCCCCCCCTCCCACCAGTGTCTCTCTCTCCCTCTCTCTGTCAGTGTCTCTCTGTGTTTCTGACAGCGAGGGGTAGGGGGAGGAAGAGAAGGGAGAGGAGGGGAAGGGGGAGGGAGGGAAGAGGAGGGGGAGGGGGAGGGAGGGAAGAGGAGGGGGGAGAGCGGAGAGGGAGGGAGGGGAAGAGGGAGGGGGAGGGAGGGGAGGAGAGGAGGGAGGGGAGGAGAGGAGGGGGAGAGGAGGGGAGGCGGGGGGAGCTGGAGTGTGACTTGAATGGTGGGGGGGAGGGGGAGCCGTAGTGGGATCTGAACGGGAGGGGGACTTGAACGGGAGGCGGGGGGGGGATGGGAGGAGCCGGAGCAGGACCTGAACGGTGGGGAGGTGGGAGGGAGGGGGGTGGGAGCCGGAGTGGGACCTGAACAGGAGGGAGGGAGGGAGAGTGAGGAACAGGAGCTGAAGCTGAGATTTTTCTTATCCCGTTCCTTCAACCACCGAACCCATACAGAGTTCGTCCTTGGTGCTTCAGGGCATAAACCACATCCATGACAGTGACCGTCTTGTGTTTGGCTTGTTCGGTCTAGGTAACAGAGTCCCTGAAAACCTTCTCCAAGAAAACCTTCAGGACTCCGCGAGTTTCCTCGTAGATGAGTCCCGAGATGTGTTTCACACCCCTTCGACGAGCCAGGCGATGGATGGCGGGTTTGGTAATCCCCTGAATAATGCCTCGGAGAACTTTACGGTGACGCTTCGCATCACCTTTATCCAGACCTTTGCCACCTTTACCTCGCCCAGACATATTCAAAGTAGGAACCGGAGGTGTTCGCTATGAAACTGAACAGGAGGGAGGCCTGAGTCTGATCTTCGTCGCCCTAGGAGCCCATTCGGCCAGGGCTAGGGGCGGCGTGCTTCGGGCCCCTCCCACGCAGCCTAGGGGGCCTCGAGCTACTGCACATGCACGCACACTCTAGCGCGCATGTGCAGAGGTCCCGGCACTGTTTTCAGCATGGGGACCTGGCTCCGCCCCCATCCCCTTGTGCTGCGCCACGTCAAGCACGAAGACATCCTGAGGAGACCGGAGAATCAAAAGTTACGTTTTCGGGGCCCTTTTTCTTCCAAATAGTCGGCGCACCTTATCGAGATGTGCCGTTTTTCCAGAGGGCGGAAACTTGGGCCCCTAGTGTGAAATACCTATAGAAATTTATTTTAATTCATTCTCTGGATGGGCGTTGCTGGCAAGGCTGGTATTTATAGTCGATCTGTAATTGCCCCTTGTGAAGGTGGTGGTGAGCTGCCTTCTTGAACCGCTGCAGTCCGTGTGGTGAAGGTGCTCCCACAGTACTGTGAGGGAGGGAGTTCCAGGATTTTGACCCAGCGACGATGAGTGAGCAGGGGCCCTCCCCTTTAATCCAAGGGGAGGGGCATTGTAGTGCATCAGTGCCGCATTACCAACCTGGGACCCACCCCCAAAGGAGGAAGAACGCTGGAGACAGCATCAGGGGAGGGACTTCCGTGCCAGCGCTTAAAGTCCCGGTCCTGGAAGGTTACTGTCCCCAATCGGGGCGCGGTGCAATTTGGCCCCCACTGTTTATGCTATTGTCTCTACACTATGCCTTGCATTTATTATCCTCTGTGTAATATAGACTGTATACGTTATTTTCTATATAGGATGCACCATATATGCTATCCTCTATATAATAAACACTGTCTAAGTCATCCTCTGTATGATATACACTGGCCCCGAAATTCCTTGGATTGGGAGAGAGCATAAGCTCAACAGCAATAAAGGAAAGCCGATATATGCCGAGATCAGCAATGTGTGTGACTTGGAGTGGAAGGTGAAAGTGATGCTGTCCCACTATATTGCTGCTTTTGCCTCTGTGGTAGAGCTCACTGCAGAAGTAGTTGCTATTGCAGTAACCTTTGGCAGGTTGCTGCATTGTATCCTGTAGATACGACACACCGTCTTTTCATGCTCGTTCCTTCAGGTCGAAAACTAGAAATGTGCAAGCATCTGATAATCTCCCAGTGTCTTTCATTAACAGAACTTACCCTCAGGATGTGCCCATTTACATTAATTAGATTCTTTGGCCTTAAAAAGACAGGCTAGTTTGAACACAGTTTCACGTTAGCATAGAATTACATAGGCTATACAGCACAGAGCCAGTCCATGCCGGCGTTTATGGTCCACTCGAGCCTCCTCCCGTCTTTCCTCATCTAAATCTATCAGCATAACCCTCTATTCCCTTCTCCATCATATACTTGACCAGCCTCCTCTTAAATGCATCGATACTATTCGCTTCAACCACTCACTGTGGCAGCGAGTTCCACATTCTCACCACTCTCTGGGTAAAGAGGTTTCTTCTGAATTCCCTATTGGATTTCTTGGTGGCCATCTTATATTGATGGCCTCTAGGTATGCTCTTCCCCACAAGTGGAAACATTCTCTCTGTATCCACTCTAACAAAACCTTTCATAATTTTAAACACGTCTATTAGGTCACCCCTTAGCCTTCTTGTTTCCCCGGTATGATGACGTTTCGCACTGTTCAATATTTCTAGTGAAAGGGTGAATAGGATTGTAAAGGATTCTCACCACAGAAGTGGTAAGGATTCCTCCCCGCACGGGCAAACAAATTTTTCTCTCGGGATCAAGTCAGTCTCGCTGGTCCCGGAGCGATCCAGTCAACACTGGCAGCAGAATAATAGATTGCACGTTACATGCCCCAGATCTTGTCAAACAATTTATCCAATTTACTGGGAACAATACCATCCCAGATTCAGTTGTACTATATATTGTGGTGGTAAGTTAAAGACAGCAATAATATTTTAAGAAAGCAAAATACCGCGGATGCTGCAAATCTGAAATAAAAACAGAAATTGGGGTAGAAATTCGTTCTGGCTGTTTTTGAGGCTGAGTTCTGATTTTAACACCAGGCATTATGTGCTGCCTCAAACTGCAAAATTCAGTTTTAACGCCCACAGATGAGAGAGCAGCGTTAAAAAGTGGCGTTGCGCACTCATCCTCTGAGCGGGAGGTCACGAGGCCGACTGAATTTCACATCGGGAGGCTGCTGGCTGGAAAACCGGAAACTTCTCCGACCCACACACAAACTTCCCCAACTGTTACAACTAATAAAGAAATTAAGAAATAAATAAAGAACAAAACATACCTTGCTCTCTGGCCGATTCTGCCCAAGTTCCACTGTTTAACCACTACGTTTTCCAGGCTGTAAGAATGCCGGTCAGTACGGCAGCCGTACAAACAAAATATCGCAATAGAGGCGCTGGGGAGGCGTTGCACGCTGGATGACATCACCACGCGGGTGGGTGGCGTTAGCTGGCGCAGCGTTAACTCTTGGCGCCTCTGCCAAAGAGCCGATCAATTTCTGCGCCAGCGTGGATGCCGCTTGCCCTCGTTTGAAGCCTCCTGCCGGCGTTATAAAGCAAATTTCAGCCCCAAAGTGCAAGAAATATTCGGCAGGTCAGGCAGCAGCTGTGGAGAGAGGAACAGAGTTAATGTTTCAGTTCGGTGACCCTTTGTCAGAACTGGAAAAAGTTAGCGATGTAACAGATTTTTAAGCAAGTACAGAGACAGGGAAAGGAGGCAGTGGAGCAAAGAATAAAAGGGAAGGTCTGTGGTTGGGTGGAAGGCAGGAGAGATAAAAGACAAAAGGGATGATGGTGCGAGACAAAAGGAGATGGTAATAGGACAAGTTAAGAAACAAAAGATGGGTCTAGAGGACGTGTAAATGGGAATGGCAGAATCATCAACAGTTGCTGTCTGTAAAAACAGGGGCAGAGGTTATGATCTGAAATTGTTGAACACGATGTTGAGTCTGGGCTGTAAAGTGTCTAATTAAAAGATGATGTGCTGTTCCTCGAGCTTACGTTGAGCTTTGTTGGAACAGTGTAAGAGACTGAGGATGGAGAGGTCAGAGTGGGAATGGGACCAGTAAGAATTGTTCATGTAGTTCAAGTATGATTTTGTCGCCTGTGAATTATACCGTGCACCTCACATTTTCCATTAGAATTATGTTCAGTACGTGTAAGCTAGTGGACTGTCCTGGTATCTACGTTAAAAATAACCAAGTAACTGTCCAATAGAATTTCAGGGATAAAAACAGAAAATGCTGGAAATGCTCAGCAGGTCAGACAGCATCTGCGGAGAGAGATACTGTGTTAACGTTTCAGCTCTATGGCCTTTCGTCAGAACTGAGAATAGAATTTCAGGCTCCACATTAAAAGATTAGGAAAATTTTTTGTCCGGGTTGATGTTTTTTATCTTCTTGCAGCATTGAAAAATCTCCAGATTAAGCAAACTAGCCATCAGAATAAAAACCAAAAATGCTGCAAACACTCAGCAAGTCGGTTAGTGTCTGTGGCAGGAATAAACAAGTTAACATTTCAGCTGTGGACCCTTCATCAGAACCAACTAATCCCCTGGAATTATCCTTCGCCTCGCAATTGTGTGAGGTCATCCATGTTGGGCCTAAGAAATTAAGATCAGAGGGCTGAATTTTCGGTCCTGCTGATTTCGGGGCGGTAATGGCGGCAGGGCGGTAAAGTTTGCACCGGGGAACAGTTTGTGCCTCAGTCAGCAAACTTGGGCAGCTGGGCCCTGAGTGTGGGGCGGGGCACTGAGGGAGGCATTGCACACCTCTCTCAGGGCACTAGGCCGGCTGAGCAAGTGAAAATCCCGAGCTAAACAGCCGGTCTCAGAGCGCTCAAAGAGAGGCCTGGGGAGAAAAAAATCCTGAAAAAACACCAGCAGAAACATTCCCAATACATAGCCCATGCCACCACTAAATAAATCGCCAAAAAAAATAAAAGAAAAACAATCACACTTACCTGAGGTGGACATTACTGACCTCACTGCGGCCGGTATTGGTCGGCCCGCCCGCTTCCACGAGCAGAAGTCAAAAATCGAGTCGGTGTCGCACCCAGGGGCATTGCACACCGGCTCGCCTCTCCCAGGCGGTACTGCTCTGCGCCCCACTGAGACCGTCCCCGAAATTCCCCGCGGGGCGCTGGAAGCTGACTGCCTGCCCAGAAGAGCTCACCACTGCCATTGCGGACAGAGGCGGACAGGACCAGGAAATCCAGCCCAGAGTATTGTTTAAACGGCGAGAAGCTAGCAACTGTGGATGAACAGAGAGATTTAGGGATCCAGGTATTGAAATCATAAAAGGTAAACCTAGAAGGATAAGGGCAGCAGGTGCATGGGAACACCATCATTTCCAAGTTCCCCTCCGAGTCACACACCATCCTGACTTGGAAATATATCGGCCATTCCTTCATCACGGACTGCAGCGGTTGAAGAAGGCGGCTCACCACCACCTTCTCAAGGGCAATTAGGGATGGTCAATAAATGCTGGCCTTCCCAGTGACAAGCCACATCCCACGAACTAATAAATAAAAATTACGGGGTGGTCTAATTGAGATGTTTGCAATATTTAAAAGAACTGATAGGGTAGATAGAAACTATTTCCTCTGATGGGGAATCCAGAATAATGGAGTATAACCTTAAAATTAGAGCTATGCCATTCAGGGGTGATGAATAGCCTCCTTCTGTCCCTATGTTCCTAATTATTATTAACAAATTGTGAGAGTTTAGTGAAACCCCAATGAAATAAATCAGACATAAGCAGAAAGGGTGGTGACCTCAAATGCCATCATTATTCCTGGAACAAACTCTCCCGCAATGAAAATATCTTAACTTGTAAATTGTACTTTTTTAATATTGCACGGTAATATTATTCACAGCCTGAATGATTACACTGCATACTAGAATAAAGCTGTGTTTAGATTGAAATGAAATGCCTTCAATATAGCCTGATAGTTCCATCTGTTCTCGCTAATTTTATTTTATGCTCAGAAAATAAAATTTCACAGCGCCATCTCAATCTGTCGTGTCTGTTTATAAAGCTGATGCAGTTCAACAGGAGTTTAACAAAACTATAACGGAATTATCAGTAGAGGGGGTTACTTGGTTAGAATAATGTCCTTTCACATCTGTGACCCGGGGTCAGGTCTAACCTGTAGTGATGGGATAAAAGGCTGGTTTCGCTGTCTAACATTACATTGATTTGGGCAATTTTAACCCAGTTTCTCCTGGCTGAGTTCATACTACAAGCTGTGGACAATTTAGTACTAATTTGTTACTGGGTTGGCAATCTCACTCAGACAGGACATCATGATAGCTGATTTGGAGAGGGATATTTACAATGGCAGGTTAGAATATCCAAAAATCTATCGATTTCTGTCTTGAATATAATCAATGACTGAACATCTACAGCCCTCTGATGGTAGAGAATTCCAAAGATTCACCACCTTCTGAGTGAAGAAATTTGTCCTCATCTCAATCCTAAATGGCCGACCCCTTATTCTGAGACTGTGACCCATGGTTCTAGACTCCTCAGCCAGGGGAAACATCCTCCCTGCATCTCTATATGGATATTGGGGTGAAGCAAAGGAAGCTTTGCTCTGCATCTGGGATGGGCTGTACCTAACCTGATTGAATAATGGTGACAAGCGTGAGGAAATTGAAAAAATGGTCAATCCCAGTTTTCATCCTCCACTTTGAAGGGAAAGAGCAATGACCTATCTTGTAGGCTTCTCTTCATTTCTTGAATCGAGACCCATTCTACAGACCAATAGGAAGGACCTATTTCCCTTAGCGGAGAGGTCAATAATCAGGGGGCATAGACTGAAAGTAATTGGTGGAAGGATTAGAGGGGAGTTGAAGAGAACTTTTTTTTACCCCATCGTTGAGTATATTGAAGACAGAGATTGATAGTTTTTTGGATATTAAGGGAGTCAAGGGCTATGGAGATAGTGCAGGAAAGTGGGGTTGAGGTAGAAGGTCAGCCATGATCTCATTGAATGGTGGAGCAGGCTCGAGGGGCCAAATGGCCTACTCCTGCACCTATTTCTTAAGTTCTTATGTTCAGAGGGTGGTGGGGGTCTGGAATTCAGTGCCTGAAAGGGTGTTAGAGGCAGAAACCCTCATCACATTTAAAAAGTACTTGGAAATGCACTTGAAGTGCCGTAACCTAAAAGGCACAGACCTGGAAAGTGGGATTAGGCTGGAGAGCTCTTTTTTGGCTGGCACAGACAAGATGAGCTGAATGGCCTCCTTCTGTGCCATAAATATCTAGGATTCTCTGAATTGGTTTGCCAAAACAATTATGTTCCAAATATAGGGAAATCGCAAAGGGACAATGTTTATTTTAAGAAGTTTAGACTCAGATTAAACTGAAATTACTAGATTGTCAGAAAAACCCAACAGGTTCACTAATGTCCTTGAAGAAAGGAAATGTCCTTGAGGGAAGGAAATCTGCCGTCCTTACCTTGTCTGGCCTATACGTGATTCCAGACCCACAGCAATGTGGTTTACTCTTAAATGCCCTCTGAAATGACCTAGCAAATCACTCCGTAGTACCAGACTGTCACAACAAAGTCAGCACCTTGGGAGCACCTTCACCACACGGTTCAAGAAGGCGGCTCACCACCACCTTCTCAAGGACAGTTAGGGATGGGCAATAAATGCCGGCCTTGGCAGCGACACCCACATCTCATGAACGAATAAATAATTTTAAAAAGGTGACATCACCCACGAGATTCCACACCTCCCATGCGGAAAGGACATGCCCCAGCCACAGGACACCAACTGATTTTGACCTGATCGCCCAGAAAGAATATGAAAGTCAAGAGACTGAGAGGTCGGTCGGGTGGAATTTCAATGCGTGGGTGGTGCCTGCTTTTGAAGAATGAAATCAAAGGGAAGATCTTTGAGTTGCTCAGTAGAAGATTTAAATGCATTGGCGGGACTAAAGGAGAATGGAAGGGATTTCATTTTCACACTCCTTTCTTCGATTGAGAAATTAAGAGGATGATCCATGAGAGAATTGTTTGGAAGGGTTTGTGGAAAGCCATGATTGTTGCCACATGGGCACAGACAGAACTTACTCTCGGATGGAAGAATGCCAAGTGTTGGAAACATGCCAAAGTGAAATAAGCTTCATAGTTCAGACGGTTGTAGCTCCCCATGAAAATCCACAGAATGAATCACTTCCATCTCATGTGATGACCTCAATTTGTGATTGTTTATTTTTTGTGGGCATCGGCTCATCCACAGCAAAGACTCGAAGACCCATCTCCAGGAACCAACAGCCACGCATGCCAAATGGAAACTGGTCAGGTATGGGCGGAAATCCTGACCTGATTGCTCAGAAAGAACGTCCCTCCTCGGGAGGAAGCAAGATTGTTGAAACCCTGCTGTTTCTGAGATCAGTGCAGTTTGTCAGGATCACAATTCACTTATGTAAACTTGAGGTCATCCAAAACTCGGCAGCCCGTGTCCTAACTCGCACAAGGCACAATCACCCATTACCCTTGTGCTCGTTGACCTTCATTGGCTCCCAGTTAAACAATGCCTCGATTTCAAAATTTTCATCCTTGCTTATAAATCTCTCCCATGGCCTCGCCCCTCCCGGTCTCTGTACTCTATTACAGCCTCACAAACCCCACGGGATGTCTGCGTTCCTCTAATTCTGCCCTCATGAGCATCCCTGATTATAATCGCTCAACCATCGTGGCCCTTTGGACCCTAAGCTCTGGAATTCGCTCCCTAAAACTCTCCGCCTCTCAATCGCTCTTTCCTCTTTGACCAAGTTTTTGGTCACCTGCCGTAATTTCTTCTTAAGTGGCTCGGTGTCAATTTTGTCGGTTTTGTCTTGTAACGCTGCTGTGAAGCACCTTGGGATGTTTTACTACCTTACAGGCGCTATATAAATACAAGTTGTTGTTGTTGTTGTCACGGGGAGTGGTTGAAGCGAATTGTAGTGTCTCTGCACCTTGTCACAAGCTCACACGAGGCATGGATATATCAGACAAGGTCACTCTGTGACCTTCACTTTATTTCCAGGACTGAAGAGTCCTGATCCTGGGTGGGACTTCCCCTTTTATACCTGGAAGCCCAGGTGAGGAGCTCACTCCCTGTGGTCAGGGTGTGCATTACAAGGGTACAGGTACAGTATGCATGAGTTACAGTTACATACTTATAGTCTTTGCAAGATTGTGAAATGCATGACACGAATAGTATCGATGCATGTAAGGGAAGGCTAGACAAGCATATGAGGGAGAAGGGAATAGAGGGTTATGCTGATAGATGTTTTGCCAATTATCTTAAATCTCTGTTCTCTGGTTACCAACCCTCCTGCCAGTGGAAACTGTTTCTCCCTATCTACGCCAGCGAAAGCCTTCATAATTTTGAACATCTCTATTAATCTCCCCTTGACCTTCTCTGCTGTAAGGAGAACAGTTTCTCTAGTCTCTCCACATAACTGAAGTCCTTCATTTTTTTATACAGAGTGACTGCTGCCAATGAACCGGAAGCTACTGGAAGCTGCACAGAAGCATCCTGCGCAGTACTGTCAGGTCCTAATTTTAACAAATAACGTCCACCACAACAGATGGAGGATGTCAGAATAGCTCCAGCTTCCCGACTTTCTCACCATCCCGCTCCCTTCCCGGTTTAAAAAAAATAAAGAGCAATGAACCCGCTCCGGTGATGAACCAGCAGTGTGTATGCACAGGCCGCTACCTCTTCTTTGGCAGCAGTCGCGTCCTTTTTTTATATTCGTTCACAGGATGTAGGCGTCGCACTTATTGCCCGTCCCTAATTGCCCCTTGAGAAGGTGGTGGTGAGCCGCCTTCTTGAACCGCTGCAGTCCGTGTGGTGAAGGTGCTCCCACAGTGCTGTTAGGGAGGGAGTTCCAGGATTTTAACCCAGCGACGATTCCTGGTATCATTGTAGAAAATCTCCTCTGCACCCTTTCCAAGGCCATGATAGCCTTCCTAAAGTGTGGTGCCCAGAATTGGACAGTCTTCTTAACTTGTCCTGCAACCTTCAGAGATTTGTGTATGTGAATCCCCGGGTCTCTCTGTTTCTGTACCCCAGTTAAATTTTTATGATTTCATTTATGTTGCCTCTCCTCATTTTTCTTTTGAAAATGCATCACTTCACACTTCTCTTATATATAAATAATATATATTTTGCATACATGGACATTATTTTTCCCTATAGTGACTGGCACTGTTCTAGGGCAGGTTTTATTGCATTAACTTTTTCACTGGATCACAGGAGCGATGCGGGTGAGGAAGGTCATTCAACCGGGGAACGATAGCATGGTGATTATGTTACTGGATTAGTAATCCAGAAGCATTGACTAATAATCTGGAGATAAGAGTTTAAATCCCACATGGCAAATGGGGAATTTTAATTCAGTTAATTAAATACATTTTGAACAAAAAGCTAGGATCAGAGTAATGGTGACCATGACGCTGCTGGATTGTTGTAAAAACCCATCTGGTCCACAAATATAAATTTGCTGTCTTTACCTAGTTCTGGCCTATATGTGATGCCAGACCTGACCCTTGACTGCCCTCTGAAATGGCCTAGCAACCAACTCAATTGTGGCTCACCACCAACATCTTGAGGGCAATTAGGGATGGGAAACAAATGCTGGCTTTGCCAGCGACGCCCACATCCTGTGAATGATTTTTTTTTTAAATTGGCTGTGCAGTGCTTTGAGTCATCCTGAGGGCATGTGGTTGACTCTTAACTGCTCTCTGAAATTGCCACGGGCAATAAATGCTGGCCTTGCCAGGGACACCCACATCCCGTGAAGTAATTAAAATAAAACCCATCTTGGTCTGTCTACCCAGAAAGAACCTACAGCCTTTCTCCATCACAACTTCTGGCTGTTAGATTAAATGATTTCAAGGTGTTTGACTGCCACTATCCCACCCAGAAGTGCATTTCACCTGTTGCTAGCTCTTCATGAAGAACAGCTTCCTAACAACATCCAAAATTTGTCTTTTACTAGTTTGAACCTGTGACCCCTTCATTCTCCTGTCCAGATTAAATCTAAATTAGAGCTCCATATTTACCTTTTCTATACTCTTTACTATCTGATGGACTTGTATGAGGTAACATAGGAACATAGAAACAGGAGTAGAACATTCAGCCCCTCGAACCTGTTCCACCATTCCACTAGGTCATGGCTGATCTGCACCTTAACTCCATCACCCCGCTGTGGTTGTCGCTGGCAAGGCCAGCGTTTATTGCCCATAATACCCTGACCTAACAAAAATCTATTGATCTCAGTTTTTTAATTTTCAGCTTTTCCCTAACCTCAACAGATTTCCACTGCCCTTTGTGTGAAGAAATGCTTCCTGACATCTGAATGGCCGGGCTCTAATTTTAAGGTGATGCCCCCTTGTTCTGGACTGCCCACCAGAGGAAACAGTTTCTCTCGATCTACCCTTTCTTAAACATCTCACTCACCTCATTTCAAGTCTGGAAAGCCCAAATTTCTCCAATCTTTTTCATAACTTAAAAGACTTGCATTTATATAGCACATTTCATGACCACCGGATGTCTTTGCAACCAATGAAGTACGTTCTGAAGTGTAGTCACTGTTGCAATGGAGAAAACATAGCAGCTAATTTGCACACAGCAAGCTCCAACAAACAGCAGTGTAATAATGACCAGATAAGCTGTTTTAGTGGTGTTGATTGAGAGATAAACATTGGCCAGGACACCTCCACTGCTGTTCTTCAAAATAGTGCCATGGGATCTTTTATGTCCACCTAAGAGAGCAGACAGGGCCTCGGTTTAATAACTAATCTGAAAGTCATTATCATAGGCAGTCCCTCGGAATCGAGGAAGATTGCTTCAATCTTAAAATGTGTTCTTAGGTGGCTGGCTTGCCGCACGCTCTTTCCGCTGCCTGTGCTTGGTTTCTGCATGCTCTCGGCGATGAGACGCGAGGTGCTCAGCGCCCTCCCGGATGCACTTCCTCCACTTAGGGCGGTCTTTGGCCAGGGACTCCCAAGTGTCAGTGGGGATGTTTCACTTTATCAGGGAGGCTTTGAAGGTGTCCTTGTAACGTTTCCTCTGCCCACCTTTGGCTCGTTTGCAGTGAAGGAGTTCTGAGTAGAGCACTTGCTTTGGGAGTCTCGTGTCTGGCATTCGGACAATGTGGCCTGCCCAGCGGAGCTGATCAAATGTCGTCAGTGCGTCAATGCTGGGGATGTTGGCCTGGTCGAGGACGCTAATGCTGGTGCGTCTGTCCTCCCAGGTATTTACTGAGGCGTACAAAAGCATGGGCCTTATGCTAAACATCTGTAAGACAAAGGTCCTCCACCAGCCTGTCCTCACCGCACAGCACTGCCCCCCAGTCATCAAGATCCATGGCGCGGCCCTGGACAACGTGGACCTTTCCCATACCTCGGGAGCCTCTTATCAACAAGAGCAGACATTGACGACGAGATTCAATGGCCTCCAGTGCGCCAGTGCAGTTTCTGGCTGCCTGAGGAAAAGAGTGTTTGAAGACCAGACCCTCAAGACTGCCACCAAGCTCATGGCCTACAGGGCTATATTAATACCTGCCCTCCTGTATGGCTCAGAGACATGGACGATGTACAATCTGAAAGAAGGCACCTTTAATAGTGCAGCACTCCCTCAGCACTGCACTGGGAGTATCAGCTGGATCTTTGTGCTCAAGTATCTGGAGTGGGACTTGAACCCACAACCATTACTGACTCAGAGATGGGAGTGTTACCCACTGACCCACTAGCTGACATAACTTCATTCTCTGATGTTAGTGATTGGTATCACAGTTCTTTTCTCCATCAACAGGCCCTTTAAATTGCCATGTGCCACACAGTATTCTCTGGTCCCAGGCTGCTGTCATTGCTGGCCTGAAGCATGTCACTAAGGTGCCTCAGGGTGATTCATCTTCCCATCGTCTACCCTCCGACTAGGGAAATGGTAAGCTTTCTCCACCCACGATGTCCAGGTGTGATCAGGAATTCAAAGTAGAGGGAATCGACGGCATGAACCCAAATCTTGCCACTCCCTGATGCAGCATGTTATTGCACCAACATCATATTAGTGATGGAGCCTGTAGCAAGCAATTGCTTATGAGAGATATACACTCCATTTATGTTAAACAATTTAACAAGAATTGTTTGCTAACTCTTCTGCATTCTCGATTTCCATCGCCCCACCATTGCCGGCCGTGCCTTCAAATATCTCACACCAAGTCCCGCTCATCCATCACCCCCTGTACTCGCTGACCACATTGTCTCCTGGTTAAGGAATGCCTCATTTTCCAAATTTTCATCCTTGTTTACAAATCCCTCCATGGCCTCGCCCCTCCCCATTTTTGTAATCACCTCCAGCCCCACAACCCCCCGAGATGTCTGCGCTCCTCTAATTCTGCCCTCTTGCGCATCTCTGATTAAAATTGCTCAACCATTGGTGGCCATGCCTTTTGTTGCCTAGACGCTAAGCTCTGGAATTCCCTGCATAAACCTCTCCACCTCTCCTCCTTTAAGAAGCTCCTTAAAACCTACCTCTTTGACCAATCTTTTGGCCAGTTGCCCGAATTTCTCCTTATGTGGCTCGGTGTCAATTATTTTGTCTTATAATACTCCTGTGAAGTGCCTTGGGACATTCTATTTTGTTAAAGGCGCTATATCAATACAAGTTGTTCTTGTTGTCTAGGGCCTAATCTCTGGAATTCCCTCTTTAAACCTTTCCGCCTCTCTAACCCTCTCACCTCCATTGAGACGCTCCTTAAAACTTGTAGATTTGACCAAGCTTTTAGTCACCTGTCCATAATATCTCCTTATGTGTCTCAGTGTCAAATTTTGTCTTGTAACATGCGTGTGATGCATCTTGGGATATTTTACCATGTTAAAAGCATTACATAAATGCACGTTGTTGTTGTAACTAGTCAAGTATAAATGATACAGTTATTTCACTCCATTGGATTTCAATATAAAAGTGTTACCACTTTGCCGTAGAGCTCTCTGAAATGGCAAGCAGGAGTTTTGCACCACACCTGTTGAAATTTCAGGTAGGTAAAAAAGTATCAGTACATCATCCATCATCATCATAGGCAGTCCCTCGGAATCGAGGAAGACTTGCTTCCACTCCTGAAGTGAGTTCTTTGGTGGCTGAACAGTCCAATATGAGAGCCACAGACTCTGTCACAGGTGGGACAGATAGTCGTTGAGGGAAGCGGTGGGTAGGACTGGTTTGCCGCACGCTCTTTCCGCTGCCTGCGCTTGGTTTCTGCATGCTCTCGGCATTGAGACTCGAGGTGCTCAGCGCCCTCTCGGATGCACTTCCTCCACTTAGGGCGGTCTTGGGCCAGGGACTCTCAGGTGTCAGTGGGGATGTTGCACTTTATCAGGGAGGTTTTGAGGGTGTCCTTGTAGCGTTTCCGCTGCCCACCTGGGGCTCGCTTGCCGTGAAGGAGCTCCGAGTAGAGCACTTGCTTTGGGAATCTCCTGTCTGGCATGCGGACAATGTGGCCTGCCCAGCGGAGCTGATCGAGTGTGGTCAGTGCTTCAATGCTGGGGATGTTGGCCTGAATGAGGACGCTGATGTTGCACCTGTCCTCCCAGGGGATTTGTAGGATCTTGCGGAGACATCATTGGTGATATTTCTCCAGCAACTTGAGGTGTCTCTGAGCGAAACAAGAGGATGGGTATTATTACAGCCCCTGTAGACCATGAGCTTAGTGACAGTTTTGAGGGCCTGGTCTTCAAAGACTCTTTTCCTCAGGCGGCCGAAGACTGCATTGGTGCACTGGAGGCGGTGTTGGATCTCGTCGTCGATGTCTGCTCTTGTTGATAAGAGGCTCCCAAGGTATGGGAAGTGGTCCACATTGTTCAGGGCTGCGCCGTGGATCTTGATGACTGGCTGTGCGGTGAGGACAGGCTGGTGGAGGACCTTTGTCTTACGGATGTTTAGTGTAAGAACCATGCTTTCGTACGCCTCAGTAAATACGTCAACTATGTCCTGGAGTGCAGCCAATGTATGTGCACAGACGCAGACGTCGTCCGCGTACTGTAGCTCGAGGACAGAGGTTGGAGTGGTCTTGGACCTGGCCTGGAGATGGCGCAGGTTGAACAGGTTCCACTCCAGTGGGGAGCTTGTTGACTGTGAGGTGGAGCATGGCAGCGAGAACAATTGAGAAGAGGGTTGGGGCGATGACGCAGCCCTGTTTTACCCCGGTCCGGACATGGATTGGGTCTGGGATGGATCCATTGGCAAGGATCGCGGTCTGCATGTCATCGTGGAGCAGGCGGAGGATGATGATGAACTTTTCGGGGCATCCGAAACGGAGGAGAACACTCCAAAGACCCTCGCGGTTGACAGTGTCAAAGGCCTTTGTAAGGTCGAAGAAGGCCATGTATAAGGGCTGGCGCTGCTCCCTGCATTTTTCCTGCAGCTGTCGGTGCTGCAAAAATCATGAATGTTGTGCCCCTTAGGGGACGCAATCCGCACTGTGACTCCGGGAGGAGCTCCTCGGCCATGAACATAAGAACATAAGAATTAGGAACAGGAGTAGGCCATCTAGCCCCTCGAGCCTGCTCCGCCATTCAACAAGATCATGGCTGATCTGGCCGTGGACTCAGCTCCACTTACCCGCCTGCTCCCCATAACCCTTAATTCCCTTATTGGTTAAAAATCTATCTATCTTTGACTTGAAAACATTCAATGAGCTAGCCTCAACTGCTTCCTTGGGCAGAGAATTCTACAGATTCACAACCCTCTGGGAGAAGAAATTCTTTCTCAACTCGGTTTTAAATTGGCTCCTCCGTATTTTGAGGCTGTGCCCCCTAGTTCTAGTCTCCCCCACCAATGGAAACAACCTCTCTGCCTCTATCTTGTCTATCCCTTTCATGATTTTAAATGTTTCTATAAGATCACCCCTCATCCTTCTGAACTCCAAGGAGTAAAGACCCAGTCTACTCAATCTATCATCATAAGGTAACCCCCTCATTTCTCGAATCAGCCGAGTGAATCGTCTCTGTACCCCTTCCAAAGCTAGTATATCCTTCCTTAAGTAAGGTGACCAAAACTACACGCAGTACTCCAGGTGCGGCCTTACCAATACCTTATACAGTTGCAGCAACACCTCCCTGCTTTTGTACTCCATCCCTCTCGCAATGAAGGCCAACATTCCATTTGCCTTCCTGATTACCTGCTGCACCTGCAAACTAACCTTTTGGGATTCATGCACAAGGACCCCCAGGTCCCTCTGCACCACAGCATGTTGTAATTTCTCCCCATTCAAATAATATTCCCTTTGACTGTTTTTTTTCCCAAGGTGGATGACCTCACACTTTCCGACATTGTATTCCATCTGCCAAACCTTAGCCCATTCGCTTAACCTATCCAAATCTCCTTGCAACCTCTCTGAGTCCTCTACACAACCTGCTTTCCCCCTAATCTTCATGTCATCTGCAAATTTTGTTGCACTACACTCTGTCCCCTCTTCTAGATCATCTGTATATTGTAAACAGTTGTGGTCCCAGTACTGATCCCTGAGGCACACCACTAACCACTGATTTCCAACCGGAAAAGGACCTATTTATCCCGACTCTCTGCTTTCTGTTCGCCAGCCAATTCTCTATCCATGCTAATACATTTCCTCTGACTCCGCGTACCTTTATCTTCTGCAGTAACCATTTCTGTGGCACCTTATCGAATGCCTTTTGGAAATCTAAATACACCACATCCATCGTGCACCTCTATCCACCATGCTCGTTATATCCTCAAAGAATTCCAGTAAGTTAGTTAAACATGATTTCCCTTTCATGAATCCATGCTGCGTCTGCTTGATTGCACTATTCCTATCCAGATGTCCCGCTATTTCTTCCTTAATGATAGTTTCAAGCATTTTCCCCACTACAGATGTTAAACTAACTGGCCTATAGTTACCTGCCTTTTGCCTGCCCCCTTTTTTAAACAGAGGCGTTACATTAGCTGCTCTCCAATCCGCTGGTAACTCCCCAGAGTCCAGAGAATTTTGGTAGATTATAACAAATGCATCTGCTATAACTTCCGCCATCTCTTTTAATACCCTGGGATGCATTTCATCAGGACCAGGGGACTTGTCTACCTTCAGTCCCATTAGTCTGTCCAGCACTACCTCCATAGTGATAGTGATCATCTCAAGGTCCTCCCTTCCCACATTCACATTACCAGCAATTTTTGGCATGGTTTTTGTGTCTTCCACTGTGAAGACGGAAGCAAAATAATTGTTTAAGGTCTCAGCCATTTCCACATTTCCCATTATTAAAAATCCCCCTTTTCATCTTCTAAGGGACCAACATTTACTTTAGTCACTCTTTTCCGTTTTATATATCTGTAAAAGCTTTTACTATCTGTTTTTATATTTTGCGCAAGTTTACCTTCGTAATCTATCTTCCCTTTCTTTATTGCTTTTTTAGTCATTCTTTGCTGTTGCTTAAAATTTTCCCAATCCTCTAGTTTCCCACTAACCTTGGCCACCTTATACGCATTGGTCTTTGATTATTTCCTTGGTTATCCACGGCTGGTTATCTCTTCTCTTGCCTCCCTTCTTTTTCACTGGAATATATTTTTGTTGCGCATTATGAAAGAGCTCCTTAAAAGTCCTCCACTGTTCCTCAATTGTGCTACCGTTTAGTCCTTGTTTCCAGTCTACTTTAGCCAACTCTTCCCTCATCCCACTGTAGTCCCCTTTGTTTAAGCATAGTATGCTCGTTTCTGACACAACTTCCTCACCCTCAATCTGTATTACAAATTCAACCATATTGTGATCACTCATTCCGAGAGGATCTTTTACGAGGAGATCGTTTATTTTTCCTGTCTTGTTACATAGGACCAGATCCAAAATGGCTTGCTCCCTTGTAGGCTCTGTTACATACTGTTCTAAGAATCAATCCCGTATGCATTCTATGAATTCCTCCTCCAGGCTACCCCCTGCGATTTGATTTGACCAATCGATATGTAGGTTAAAATCCCCCATAACTACTGCCGTTCCTTTTTCACATGCCTCCATTATTCCCTTGATTATTGCCCGCCCCACCATGAAGTTATTATTTGGGGGCCTATAAACTACGCCGACCAGTGACTTTTTCCCCTTATTATCTCTAATCTCCATCCACAATGATTCAACATTTTGTTCATTGGAGCCAATATCATCCCTCACAACTGCCCTGATATCATCCTTTATTAACAGAGCTACCCCACCTCCTTTCCCTTCTTGCCTATCTTTCTGAATCGTCAGATACCCCTGTATGTTTAATTCCCAGTCTTGGCCACCTTGCAACCATGTTTCTGTAATGGCCACCAAATCATACCCAGTTGTAATGATTTGTGCCGTCAACTCATTTATTTTATTTCTAATGCTGCATGCATTTAGGTAGAGTGTTTTCATCCTAGTTTTTAAACCATGATTTTTAGTTTTTACCCCTCCTGCAACCCTTTTATATTCAGTGGCCCTTTTTGTTTCTTGCCTTTGGTTTCTCTGCCCTCCACTTTTACTCATCTCTTTTCTGTCTTTTGTTTTTGTCTCCTTTTTGTTTCCCTCTGTCTCGCTGTATTGGTTCCCATCCCCCTGCCATATTAGTTTAACTCCTCACCAACAGCACTAGCAAACACTCCCCCTAGGACATTGGTTCCGGTCCTGCCCAAGTGCAGACCGTCCGGTTTGTACTGGTCCCACCTCCCCCAGAATCTGTTCCAATGCCCCACAAATTTGAATCCCTCCCTGCTGCACCACTGCTCAAGCCACGTATTCATCTGTGCTATCCTGCGATTCCTACTCTGACTAGCACGTGGCACTGGTAGCAATCCCGAGATTACTACTTTTGAGGTCCTACTTTTTAATTTAACTCCTAGCTCCTTAAATTCGTCTCGTAGGACCTTATCCCTTTTTTTACCATGGGAAGAAGTCAGTTGAGGAGGACCCTAGCACAGTGGGCAGGTGATTGCAAGCCTGCAGTAGCACTCGGTGTTGACATTTACAATTTACACAGTCAGTATAGAAAAACTACTACGTAAATTTGTTTTTGCTTTTTCCCACACCATGGGGGGAAATTTTACCCTAATTTGCCGGACGGGAGACTGGATCAGGTGGAACTCCCATCTTACATGTTGTGTATGTAGGCACCTTAAGTAATGACTCCACAAGGCAGGGTATGATACTTAAACTGTGCAGACCTGTAGTCCTTTATTTGCAGCTCCTGAGTGACGACAACAAGCTGTGAGTTCCCTTTTATACTGGGTTATCTGCCGTGTGCAGGCAACCCCTAGATCTCCAGCAGCAGCACCCTCTGGTGTACCGCTAAGGTGTGTACAGTATAAGGGTACATTCAATGTGGCATAACAGTGTTACAAACATCACACAGTAAACAGGCATGCATACACAACAATATTTCCCCCTGAGCATTTTTCATATCCTTATTGTCATGACCAGGGGAGGTGATCAGTGGCGGGCTATGGGAGGTTGTGGTGAGGGTTGTGCGGTTGCCAGGTGTGCTTGAGGCTGGCCTCGTACGTTTCCCCTCCCTCACACACAAACCAAGTGGGTGTCACTGTTGTGGGATCCCTCGGGGTGGGGAGCCACAGCAGCAGTGGGTGGTGTGTATACACTGTGATGTGGGTAATTGTGGGGTGGTGGGCAGGGCCACAAGACTGGGTGGGCTCCTTGTCAACCAATTGGGATGAGGGTCAGGTCATCCCAGGGTTTGCCAGGGAAGCTGGAGGGTATTAGCCTCATGCTCCTGGTGTTGGCCCTGGTGGCCAGGGGCTGTAGGGCTGTTCTGGTGCAGGTTGCCATTGGTTGTGGCTGGTCTGCCCATTGACCACTGTCCCTATAGTGGGTCTGCTCCCACTAGCTGTGTGTGTGTTCTGCAAGGGGCATCACATTCGTTCCAAAGGTCCAGGTTACATGGTCAGGTAGCCTGCTGGACCTGGGGGTCTCCCACAGGGGATTCCATTGGCATCAGCATGGTCTCTGTAGGACCCAATGTCCTTTGGCATGACACCTTGGCTCTGATCATACATAGTCGAACCTGCATTATATATTCTAGCATTTGCATCACTTTTGGGTCCTGGTTTCAACAGACAAGGTTACATTAGGCATTTCACATTCCTTATCATTATTGTTAAGCATAATAAACTTGTTCTTAACCTTACTGACACCTGCATTCATCTCATTAGTCACATTAGTTCAACCAGCATCACAATTCATGGTTACATTGCATACATTTTCATACTTGCACCCTTTAATTGCATCTTTAGCTTTAAAGTCCGTGTACTCAAATAGTTGAAACTGCCCTTTAAATTTCTTTGGTTACCGGTCTCCTTTAAGGGAGCCTTCAAATCTGATTGGTCGCTCGATGTCACATGATTCTCCTCCATGTTCACTCGTGGCATGGCAGAGGCCATTTTGATTACAGTTTCTGCTGCTTGTGGTGCTGCAGCCATTTTCTGGTCTTGCTGCAGGTAGGCTGTGGTGCTCTTTTCTTCCACAGGGCCACTTCACCTGATGTGGATCCGGTTCATCCAATTCCTGCCCAGCAGCATGGGACCGTCGCCGGCTACAATCCACAGGGGGAGTTTGTTCAACATGCCGCCCTGGGAGACCTGGAAGTCTACACTGCCAACAATTTGAATTTTACCTTTGGTGTAGGTGAGCAGCTTTGCCTGGACAGGAGACAGTTTTGGTCGAGTGGCAGGATTCACCCAAATTTTTTCAAAGGTCATTTGACTCATCACAGACTGACTCGCCCCTGTGTCAATCTCCATGGCAACTGGGACCCCATCGCTGTCCACTTCCATCATCCACGGAGAACTTCCAGTGGAGCAGGTAAAGATTCCATATTCTTCTTCCAGGGTTTGAGCAGCTTCATCTTCATCTGTGTTGGAGCCCCGATGATCAGCCAACTCATCAGAGACACAGTGAGTACAGCCTTTTCTGCACATTCTCTGAAGGTGCCCTTTCTCTTTGCAGCCTTTGCATGATTAGTCTTTGTAGCGGCACTGGTGGGCCCGGTGGTTTCCTCCACAGAGCCAGCATGGGGCCTTCCGGTTTTCCCCATGTGGTGGACTCAGGGTTGCGGGACTCGGGCAGCATTTCTGCCTTTAGAAGTATCCATGCGATGCACTGCGCTCGCCGGTTTAGAGTCCTGGGTCAGTATTCGCCTGGAGTCGCTGGCCGAAACCATGTAGGCCTGGCCCACTTGAATTGCTTTCTGCAGGGTGACCGTGATGTCAGCCGAGCGCAATTTGTGTAGGAGGCCTTCATGGCCGATTCCGATTACAAATATGTCCCTTAGTGCTTCATTAAGGTGCTCGCCAAAATCACACGGTGCAGCTAGTCTTCTTAAGTGTGCAGCATACTTGGCAATTTCTTGGCCCTCAGGTCGCCAGTAAGTGTAGAACCGGTGCCTGGCTGTGAGGATGCTTTCTTTCGGTTTTAGTTGTTCCTGTATGATTGTTACAAGTTGCTCATAGCTCTTGGTGGTTGTCTTCTCCGGGGCTAGTAAATCCCTGACGAGACCGCAGATGGTGGGCCCACAACTGCTAAGCAGGATGGCCCTGAGTTTGTTCGGTAGTGTAGCCGGTGTGTCCCCGTCCAGGTCTTTGGCTATAAAGAAGTGTTCCAATCTTTCCACAAAAGCATCCCAATCTTCCCCCTCCATAAAATGCTGAAAGTTGCTGAAGTTAGACATGTTGAGCATGTAGTTTGTGACCTCGTATTCCTGTCGTCAGTTCGTGTGTATGTAGGCACCTTTAGTAATGACTCCACGAGGCAGGATATGATACTTAAACTGTGCAGACCTGTAGTCCTTTACTTGCAGCTCCTGAGTGACGACAATAAGCTGTGAGTTCCATTTTATACTGGGTTACCTGCCGTGTTCAGGCAACCCCTGGGTCTCCAGCAGCAGCACCCTCTGGTGTACCGCTAAGGTGTGTACAGTATAAGTGTACATTCAATGTGGCATAACAGTGTTACAGACATCACACAGTAAACAGGCATGCATACACATTACAGACCACCCAACCTTAACCTCCGTTGAACATAAGAACATAAGAATTAGGCCCTTCGAGCCTGCTCTGCCATTCAATAAGATCATGGCTGATCTTTACCCTCAACTCCACTTTCCCGCCCAATCCCCATATCCCTTGATTCCCCTAGAGTCGAAAAATCTATCGATCTCAGCCTTGAATATACTCAACGACTGAACATCCACAGCCCTTTGGGGTGGAGAATTCAGCCAGGAGAAATATCCTCTCAGCATCAATCCCCCTCAGAATCTTACATGTTTCAATTAGATCACCTCTCATTTTTCTAAACTCCAGAGTATAGGCCCAACCTGTTCACGTTCTCCTCAGAGGACAACCCTCTCGTGCCAGGAATCAAGCTGACTTCAATAGTTCACAGTTTAAAATGGACAGAAAATGGACCCCCATGTTTCCAATCTAGGCCACCTGGGCTGAGCTGTGAGGAATCGAGATCCTTTGCCATAAGGGTGAACAAGCAGTGGATGAGTCATTCAGTGCCCCTCTCATTCAATTCCTCAGTGCTGGTTACTAACAGAGGCTCCGTAGCAGGTCTCTTATCCACTGGCCAGGGAATAGCTCATATTACAGGGCAAGTCGAAAGAGAACTTTGAGAAGGAAAAATTAAACCTAGGGTTCCTCCTTTCAAATGAAATGTGAAGAGTAACCTGGATCTGTTGAGTTATTTAACTAGTAATCTCAGTCAATGTTATCTGAAGTAAGATCATCTCATGGGTCTATTGAAGGGCAACCAGAAGCTGGATTAAGGATTTGACCCAAGACACATCATCAAGTATCACATGAAGGCGGAAGTTGTGTTCAGGGTGAGAGTTACTTTCCCGCATTTTAATCTGACCCAAAAACTGGGAAACAGACTGGTCAACAGAGAGTAATATAGGAAGGAAGGAAGGGAGGGAGGGAGGAGGGAGGAAGGGAGGAAGGGAGGAAGGAAGGAGATTTATATAGCGCCCTTACGATCACCGGACGTCTCAAAGCACTTTACAGTCAATGAAGTACATTTGGAGTGTAGTCACTATTGTAATGTGGGTGACATGGCAGCCAATTTGTGCACAGCAAGCTCCCACAAATAGCAATGTGATAATCATCAGATCATCTGTTTTTTTTGTTATGTTGATTGAGGGATAAGTATTGGCCTCAGGACACTGGGGAGAACTCCCCTGCTCTTCTTCGAAATAGTGCCATGGGATCTTTTCCGCCCACCTGAGAGGGCAGATGGAGCCCCGGTTTAATGTCTCATCCGAAAGGCAGGGTGTAAAACCATCATTCCGGTCGATCCCGGGATTTTCCCAAACCCGTGGAGTTAGCTTAAAACGGCCACCTCGGTGTCTATTTTGGTGGCAGCGTTTATTCGAATTCACCGAGTGCTGCATGCATGAGAATGTATTTTTTCCACGGATGGCAGATTCCCCGGGGAGTGAGTGGGATGTGCTGATAATCATTTCACACAGATTTCACGCATGAGCGGCCCGCTGATGGGATGCCAGGCTCGGAGACATATAGCCACACCAGCTTTGAAGTCGAACAAAATGTTTATGAATGCCGGCAAATAACACACTTCCACTCCTTTCCCAGATCACATTTCGTCAGGGTTCAGCTCCAACATTAGCATTTTTCAAATAAAATTACATTCAGCTGGAGGAGAGTGCAAAGCCATTCTCCAAACAAGCAGTTATCTGAAGACTTGTTTATACTCGTGTTTTTAAATTGGTTTCAATCCAAATGCACAGGATATGTAGTATGGTTGTATAAACCATGCGCACCAATGCTGATTAAAGTTTCACAAGGTTCAGCATCAACTTCTTTACATAGAGAATGGTGAGAATGTGGAACTCGCTGCCACAGGGAGTGGTTGAGGCGAATCATCATCATAGGCAGTCCCTTGTATCGAGGATGCCTTGCTTCCACGCCAAAAAGGGATGAGTTCACAGGTGTTCAATAAAGGACCTAATATTCCAGGTTCCGATCTACATGTTGAAAGGTGGAAGATGCCTGTGGGTGGATTTTTTTAACGTGTGGTGACCGTTGCACACCAGCCACCACACGGGCTTGACAGAGCTAGGTCCTGGTCCAGTGGCAAGGGTTAACCAGGTCGACTGGAGACCAGCTCTGCTGCACGGAGCTATCATGCACAAATATCACAGTGTGGGCTGACCCGTGCTGCCCCTAGGCCCTCGGCTCTTCTGGGCCCTGAACTCATGTCTCTCCTGGGCCCGATCATGTCCCTCTACGAACTCTTGCCGCTCCTTAGCCCCGACCTCGCCGCTCCAGCTGTACCTGCCCGCACTGCAATCAGCGCCCTCGATTTGGGTGACATCAAATCCAGTCACCCTCTTTACAGGCGGAGCCTGGTCTCCAGTCATCTTGGATCCCCTTACCACTGGACCAAGACCTTGCTCCATCAAACCCGTGTGGTGGCTGGTGTGTAACGGCCACCCCACGTTAAAAGAATTCACGCACAGGCATCTTGCACCATTTAAAATAAAGTTCTTCAGTTATCTGAGAACTAATTTTTAGTGTGGAAGCAAGTCATCCTCGACCCCGAGGGACTGCCTTTGATGATGATGACAGATGCATTTAAGGGGAGGCTAGACAAGCATATGAGGGAGAAGGGAATAGAGGGTTATGCTGATAGATTTGGATCAGGAAAGATAGGAGGAGGCCTGAGTGGAGCATAAATGCCAGCATGGACTGATTGGGCTGAATGGCCTTTTTCTGTGCCGTATATTCTGTATAATCATATGTTGTAGACGCCATTGAGGCCCACATTGTGTTTGAAGATGAGAATGAGGAGCCTGCAATTAGTAATGGAGTGCTCACAGGGAGGAGATTCGCACGAATAATGCATGGATGATGCGTGACTGAAGACTGGCACCCTCCAAAACTGACACGCTGGGTCCCAACTCTGGATAGGCCTTGTGGAGAAAGCCAAAGCTGAGGTGGTGAGACAAAGTAAAACTGTGAAGTGTTTTAAGATGCATTGACGATAAGGCACTACATTAAAAGAAGTATTGTTATGATACAAAGCACAAGGTTTCAGAGTCACAGTGAGCCCTCTTCAGATGATATGAGCATACATTGTGCATTTACACAAGTATACACACGAGTACAAGTAACAGGTTGGATGGATACTGGTGGAACTCACATATAGAATGGTGACACGATATATGTATCAATGAGAACAAATGGATGGAATCAGAGGGTAAAATTGCCTGCAGAATACTAGAATTAACAGTGGAAACTTCTTGCCTATGAATAAATAAGACAGGCACAAATTTTGAATAGTGAGGAATAGGGGAGTACATTCTTATAATCATTGTTAAATCATAGAATAGTACAGCACAGAAGGAGATCGGTCCAGCGAGTCTGCTCTGGCTCTTTCGAAGAGCAAACCAGTCAGTCCCACTCGCCCCGCTCTTTCCCCATTTCCCTGCATCTCTTTCAAGTATTTATCCAAATCCCTTTTGAAGGCTACTATTGAATCTGTATCCACCACCCTATCAGGCAGAGCATTCCAAATCCTAACCAACCACTCGTTGCGTAAAAAAGGTTTTCCTCATGGTTATTTTGCCAATCACCTTCAATCTGTGCCCTCTCGTTATCAACCCCTCAACCATTGGAAACAATTTGTTTATTAATTCTATGTAAATCCTTCAGGATTTTAAACACCTCTATCAAATCTCCTTAGCCTTCTCTGCTCCAAGGAGAACAACCCCAGCTTCTCCAGTCTATCCACGTAATTGTAATCCCTCATCCATGGAACCATTCGAGTTAATCTCTTCCCTACCATCTCCAAAGCCCTCACGTGCTTCCCAACGTTAAAGGTCACACACTATTATTACTGTGATCTAGGAAATGGAAACTGAAAACCTTTTCTTTCACTGTTTAATTATTGGGAAGTTCAGTGATGTAACATTGCATTGTGGGGATAAAATTCACTTTGTAAAGTGCCTTTGCATCACCAGGGCATGACACGGCCATGAAGGATAGGACACACCTGCTCTGGGCTCCCTCCCCCTCCAAAACAGAGGCAATTTCCCTTTAAATGTGCTGATTACACTGGATAACCTCTGTAAAGTCCTGTTCCCTCAGTATAGATTCACACGAGGCATGTAGTGAAGTCAAGGTCACTCTGGACCTGCACCTTTATTTCACAGCTCTGGAATGCTGCACTTGCCTGAGACCTGTCCTTATATACCTGTCTCTTGCAAGTGCACCCCTGGTGGTAAGGTATGCTGGTGGTTACAGGTCATATCTTGTTACAGTCATGTATAGCATATTAGGATACAGTTATATATAATAATGTAAGATACATGACATCACCCTCCCCCAAGGTCTTATTGTCTTTATAGGTTCAGTCTCTCAGGTGGTCTATGCTCTCGCGTGGAGCGTCTGAGTTGTGGTTCAGTTGTTTGCCTTGGTGTCTGTTTTTCTTTGGGTGTGGTTGCTGGTATCTCGCCTGGGCTGTCTGTTTCGATTGGTGTGATTGTTGCTGACTCGCCTGGACTGTCTGTTGGGATTGCCCTTTCCTCAGGTTGTTCCCTCTGTCTGTCCACCAGGTGTGGTGCGAGTTCCACATTGTAGTCTGCCTCTGGTTCCGCAGTGTTGTTGGTAAATCTGCTTTTGACTTGGTCTACATGCCTCCGGCAGGTTTTGCCATTGTCTATTTGTATTACCAGTAGCCTGTTTCCTTCCTTGCCCGTTACTGTCCCTGCAAGCCATTTGGGACCCCTGCCATAGTTTAGTACAAACACTTTGTTTCCTATCTCATTCCATCTCCCCCTCGAATTTCTGTCATGGTACTCAGTCAGCTTACGGCGCTTTGCCTCAATGATTTCGTGCATGTCTGGGAGGATTAATGAGAGCCTTGTTTTTAAAGTCCTTTTCATCAACAGTTGCACGGGGGGGATCCCAGTCAGTGAGTGCGGACGAGATCTGTATGCCAGCAGCAGTCACGACAGGCGACCCTGCAGCGTGGGACCTTGGATTTTAAGCATGCCTTGTTTAATGATTTGCACTGCTCTCTCCGCCTGGCCGTTGGAGGCCGGCTTGAACGGTGCCGTCTTGACGTGATTTATGCCGTGGTCAATTATAAAAGTCTTGGAATTCTGAGCACAGACCATTGTCACTGGCCAATATGTCAGGGATTCCGTGCGTTGCAAACATATAATTTTGGGTCATCTAATGAGGAAACTTGCGAGGGTCTCCACAGTGGTGGAGGTTGTGCTCGAGTTTAAAATGGTGCATTCGATCCACTTTGAAAATGCATCTACAACTACGAGGAACATTTTGCCCATGAATGGGCCCACATAGTCTACGTGCACCCGCGACCACGGTTTGGTAGGCCAGGGCCAGGGGCTCAGTGGAGCTTCCCTGGGGGCATTGCTGAGTTGAGCACAAATGGTGCACCTTCGGACGCAGAGCTTCAAGTCCGCGTCAATACCAGGCCACTAGACGTGTGATCTGGCTGTGGCCTTCATGAGAACAATCCCCGGGTGCTCGCTGTGGAGCTCCCGGACAAATGCCTCTCTGCCTCGCAGAGGTATGACTACTTGGCTGCCCCACATCAGGCAGTCTGCTTGTAGTAATAGTTCATGCATGCGCCTGTGAAAGGGTTTTAATTCCTCAGGGCAGGCATCACGAGCCTCTGCCCAGTCACCGGTTAGGACACATCTTTTTTACTAAGGATAACGTGAGGTCGCTGGCCGTCCAGGCTCTGATTTGGCGAGCCGTCATGGGCGAACCTGTGGACTCAAAGGCATTGATTGCCATGAATATCTCACAGTCCTATTCGTCAGACCCTTCCCTGGTCGCCAGGGGTAGCCTGCTGAGCGCGTCGGCACAGTTGTCTGTGCCTGGTCTGTGCCTTATGGTATAGTCGTAGGACGCCAGCATGAGTGCCCACCGTTGAATTCGCGCCGAGGCGTTGCCGCTTATTGCCTTGCTCTCGGATAGGAGGGACGTGAGGGGCTTGTGGTCGGTTTCTAATGCGAACTTGGCCCCGAAAAGGTATTGGTGCATCTTTTTGACACCGTACACACACGCGAGCCCTTCCTTCTCTACCATTCCGTACCCGCGCTCCGCCCGCGAAAGTGACCTGGAGGCATAAGCTATGGGTTGTAATTTTCCCGCACTATTGACATGTTGCGAAACGCACCCGACCCCATACGCTGACGCATCGCATGTGAGAACTAGCTTTTTACCTGGGTCAACGAAAGTCAAAACACTGTTGGAACACAGAAGGTTGCGTGCCTTATTGAAGGCGCGTTCCCGGGCGTCCTCCCAAAATCAATCGCACCCCTTCCTGAGTAGCACGTGGAGAGGCTCCAGCAGCGTGCTTAAGTTCTGCATAAAGTTCCCAAAGTAATTGAGTAGCCCGAGAAAGGCGCGCAGTTCTGAGACATTCCGGGGCCTGGGTGCCAGGCGAATTGTTTCTGTTTTGGACTCTGTTGGGCGGATTCCATCAGCGGCAATTCTTCTGTCCAAAAATTCAACCTCGGGTGCGAGAAACACGCACTTGGATTTCTTGACTCGTAAGCCTACCCGATCCAACCGCTTTAATACTTACTCCAAATTACGGAGATGGGAGTCGGTGTCCCTGCCCGTGATAAGTATGTTGACTTGAAATACAACCGTCCCCGGGATGGACTTGAGCAGACTCTCCATGTTGCGCTGGAATATGGCAGCTGCCGACCTGATGCTGAATGGGCATCGATTGTACATGAAAAGGCCTCGATGTGTGTTGATGGTGGTGAGTAGCTTGGATTCCTTGGTCAATTCTTGCGTCATATACGCAGATGTGAGGTCTAATTTTGAGAATGGTTTACCTCCAGCCAATGTGGCAAATAAGTCCTCCGCTCTGGGCAGCGGGTACTGGTCCTGTAGGGAGACTCTGTTTATGGTAGATTTGTAGTCCCCACAGATTCTTACGGATCCATCAGGCTTCATGACTAGGACGATGGGACTTGCCCAGTCCCTAAATTCCACAGGTGATATAATGTCTTCCCGCAGAAGCCTGTCTAGTTCGTGTTCAATTTTTTCCCTTATCACATAGGGTACAGCTCTGGCCTTGTGATGGGCTGGTTTAGCATTCTGTGTGATGTAGATTTTGACTTTGGCCCCTTTGAAAGTGCCCACACCTGGCTGAAAGAGATGTTCAAATCGCTTTATAACTGTTGAGCAGGAGGTCCATTCCTCTAATGACATGGCATGGACATCATCCCATTTCCAGTTTTGTTTTGCCAGCCAGCTTCTCCCCAGCAGTGCTGGGGGGTCTCTGGGGACAATCCACAGGGGAAGTCGTTTCACTGTCCCTTTGTGTGTGACAAAGAGCATGGCGCTGCCGAGGACTGGTACGATTTCTTTGGTATAGGTCCTTAGTTTGGAGTCGACCCTTGAGAGTTTTGGTCTGTCTCTTTTATGCGGCCACAGTTGTTCAAGTTGTTGAGCCCCCATGAGAGATTGACTCGCTCCTGTATCCAGCTCCATGTTGACAGATATCCCGTTGAGTAGGACCCTCATCATTATAGGAGGCGTCCTGTTGTAGGAGCAGCGGCCATTGATCGTGTTGACCCGCTGTACACCGGTGTCCCGGGTACTGTCCCCACCATCTTCTGGTCCACTTTCCGACCCATCCGATTCATATACCAGTCGAGCTGCCGTTTTTTTGCACATGCGGGCCAAATGCCCCATACATTCACAATTTCTGCAAACAGCCTGCTGAAATCGACATCCCCTTGACGAGTGCCCACCCCCACACCTCCAGCACAGACCTGTTCCATTGTTCAAAGAGTTCGCAAAGAATGAGCTGCGTCTGGCTGATCTCTCTTGAGCTTCTCTCAGTTTGTAGTTGATTGCTCGCATTGTGGGTTGAAGAGGTGTGAACGGCCGTTCCTGTGGCCCTTGATGGCTTCTGCCTGCTGTCGAGAACCTGTTCGCCAGGTTTTGTCTGTGTGTGGGGGTAGCAGCTTGTTTCGTGCTGTGAACTTCTTGTTCCAATATTTTGTTAGTTGTCGTACCTGCATTGGAAATTAACCTCGTTTCTTCTTCTCCTACCAAGAATGTCTGTGCAACCAGTGCTGCTGCCTCTAAGGTCAGGTTCTTGGTCTCTATGAGCTTTCGGAATATGCCTGCGTGGCCTATTCCTTCAATGAAAAAGTCTCTCAGTACTTCTCTCCTTAGTTCATCGGAGAACTCACATAAACTAGTCAGCCTCCGAAGTTCCGCCACAAAGTCGGGTATGCTCTGGCCCACACAGCGTCTGTAGTTGTAGAACCTGTGTCTGGCCATATGTAGGCTGCTCACTGGCTTCAGGTGGTCTCTTACCAGTGTGCTCAATTCTTCAAACAACTTGCTTGCTGGTTTCTCGGGTGCCAACAGATCCTTCATTAAAGCGTATGTTTTCGACCCACAGCTGGTCAAGAGATGGGCTCTTCTCTTGTCTGCCTTATCGTCGCCTAATCAGTCTTTGGTTACAAAGCTTTGCTGGAGCCTTTCTATAAAGTCCTCCCAATTGTCTCCCGCATTGTACTTTTTATCTGATCCGTTGTTCGCCATTCTGTGGATTCTGTAATTCCGTAACCCGTCGCCACTGTAAAGTCCTCTCCCCTCAGTTCAGATTCACACGAGGCATGTAGTGAAGTCAAGGTCACTCTGGACCTGCACCTTTATTTCACAGCTCTGCACTGCTGCACTTGCCTGAGACCTGTCCTTATATACCTGTCTCTTGCAAGTGCACCCCTGGTGGTAAAGTATGCTGGTGGTTACAGGTCATATCTTATTATAGTAATGTATAGCATGTTAGGATACAGTAATATATAATAATGTAAGATACATGACAACCTCAGTGACCTCTAGTCATGTCACAGCGGGTCACAATAACTTTGCACTGAATCTACAACGAAGGCATAATGTTACCTTCATGTGGGAGTCATGTACTTTTATTATTTCCCGATACTTGCACACATCCGTATTGTATGTGCTGCAAGGACAGTTAAAGTTCAGAAGGAAGTGAGAAAATCTTGTCACTATATTTCACTAAATTGTCAGCTGTGGCTCAGTGGGCAGCACTCTTGCCTCTATGCCAGAAGGGGGTTCAAGTCCCACTCCAGGGAGATGAACACCGAAATCTAGTCTGACACTCCAATACAGTGTTGAGGGAGTGCTGCACTGTCAGAGGTGCCATCTTTCGGATGAGATGTTAAACCAAGACCCCGTCTGCTCTCTCAGGTGGACATGAAAGATCCCATAGCACTATTTCGAAGAAGAGCAGGGGAGTAATCCCTGGTGTCCTGGCCAATATTTATCCCTCAATTAACATAACAGAAACAGATTATCTGGTCATTTTCACTTTGCTGTTTGTGGGAGCTTGCTGTGCGCAAATTGGCTGCTGCCACATTTCCCACATTACAACAGTGACTACACTTCAAAAGTACTTCATTGGTTGTAAAGGGCTTTGAGATGTCCGGTGGTCATCAAAGGCGTTATATAAATCCAAGTCTTTCTTTTTAAACAATCTAAATTCTTGGATTTGTTATTGTAGCCCCAAAATGACTGTTGGTAATAATAGCGAGTGCCTCACCTCCTGACTCCCCAAAGCCTTTCCATCATCAACAAGGCACAATTTAGGAGTGTGATGGAATACTCTCCAATTGCCTGGATGAGTGCAGCTCCAACAACACTCAAGAAGTTCAACACCATCCAGGACAAAGCAGCCCACTTGATCGGCACCCCATCCACCACCTTCAACACTCACTCTCTCCACCACCGGCGCACTGTGGCTGCAGTGTGTACCATCTACAAGATGCACTGCAGCTACTCGCCAAGGCTTCTTCGGCAGCACCTCCCAAACCCGTAACCTCTACCACCTAGAAGGACAAGGGCAGCAGGCGCATGGGAACACCATCATCTCCAAGTTTCCCTCCAAGTCACACACCATCCTGACTTGGAAATATATCGGCCATTCCTTCATCGTCGCTGGGTCACAATCTTGGAACTCCCTCCCTAACAGCACTGTGGGAGCACCTTCACCACACGGACTGCAACGGTTCAAGAAGACGGCTCACCTTCTCGAGGGGCAATTCGGGATGGGCAATAAATGCCGGCCTTGCCAGCGATGCTCACATCCTACAAATTAATTTTTAAAAACCCTTCCAATATTTTTATTTTAAATGCCTTAATGCCTTTGCTATTATAGAGGACTGTTATATGGACTTGTTAAATGTTAATTCACAAATATTACTAGCAGTAAGTTATAGAGGAAGATGCTACAATCTGATACTTTGACCAAATGAATCTATGAATGAAATCAAGGACATCTTTCAGGTAAGAACAAGATGATTCATGTTGAGTGGTGAAATTGTAAGACATATACGGACTAGAAATTCGTTTGCCGTACGGCAAATTCAGTGTGCCGGTACCTGCGGCGCTGAGGAGTATCGCGGGAGCGTAGCGCCGGTATGCAACGCCCCCGGTATCGATACAGAGACAATATTTGGTTTGCGCTGCACCCATAGCACCCCCTAGTGACTCCGCCAGAGAAAGCTGGCATGCAGAGCTGTCCTGGGGGCGCTACGGGAAGGAATGACTGCGTGAGGTCAGTGTGATTGATATTTGTTTTTGCAATTTAACTTTATTTGGGGTGAGTGATGTATAGGGAATGTTTTTTGTGTTTTTGGTCCAATTTTGTTTTGCAAGGAGGGCTCTCTTAGGACACTACAAAGCTGGCTCTTTAGCACGGGATATTCAGTTGCTCACCCGGCCTAGCACCCTGAGAGAAATGTGGAACGCCTCCCCAACCACTGAATTTTTTGGCTGCTGTTGCAAACCGCACCCGCCCGACATTAATGCCTTAAAAAACCTTCAACCAAATTTCCAACCCGATGAGTGGTGTCTTGGCAAAACCTGTTCGAGCAGCAACACACTCAACAGCATGGAAGGGACATAATGTACTCTTTACGGGTACCGTAGTATAGTGCTTATCTTACTGGACTAGTAATCCAGAAGGCTGGACTAATGATCTGGAAACATGAGTTCAAATTCAATTAAAAATTCAATTGAAAATAAAAAATCTGGAATAAAAAGCTGGTATCAGTAATAGTGACTGTAAAGCTGCTGGATTGTCGTAAAAACCCATCTAGTTCACTAATGTCCTTTAAGGAAGGAAATCTGCCGCCCTTACCCGGTCTGGCCAGTTAACATAAGAGATAGGAGCAGGAGTAGGTCATACAGCCCCTCGAGCCTGATTCATTCAATAGGATCATGGCTGAGCTGATCTTGGCCTCAACTCCACTTCTCTGCCTGTTTCCCATAACCCTTGACGCCCCCATAGTCCAAGAAACTGCTTATCTCCACCTTGAATATATTCAATGACTCAGCTTTCACTTCTCTCTGGGGTACAGAACTGGCTGACACTTAAGGCTCACCACCACCTTCTTGAGGGAAATTAGGGATGGGCAATAAATGCTCTCCTTGCCGGCAATGTCAGCAAAAAAAAAGGTTCACCCATACTGAATTCTGATCACATCCATGTTCGAAGAGTTTAAATCAAAGGAACACTCCCCTTGTAGAAGTTGGCTGAAGAAAATTATTAATTTGATTTTCGAGCAAGTTGCTCACTTCTCCAGAAGAAGTATGTGGAACTAGATGGACCTTGATCTTTATTTGTCTAGTAATTCCTATGCTCCCAATATCATTATCATCATAGGCAGTCCCTCGAAACGAGGATGACTTGCTTCCACACCAAAAAAGGATGAGTTCACAGGTGTTCCAATGAAGGACTTAATATTCCAGATCCTGAACTATATCCTGAAGGGTGGAAGATGCCTGCGCAGGTTTTTTTTAATGTGTGGTAGCCATTGCACACCAGTCACCACACAGGCTTGACAGAGCTAGATCTTGGTCCAGTGGCAAGGGTTATCCAAGACAACTGTAGACCTGCTCTGCTGCACGGACTTAGTGCGCGCAATATCGCAGTGTGGGCTGGCCCGTGCTGCCCCTGGGCCCCTGGCCCCGACCTGCTGCTGGTGTTCTCACGCAGGTCAGGGCCTCCACGCCCCAATATATGCACCCGATATATGTTAACAACAATAACCTCAACCAGTAGAGCCCTTCAAATGTACCTGACCCCTTTCACGGTCCCTGACTTTGGTATCGATCTAATAGCCTCCTTTCTGAACTTGGGCATTTGTCTTTTCCCTTATTATGTACCCTAGATATGTTAATTCCATCTTTCCATATTCTTTATAACTGTTACAATTTATTTATTTTCCTTCTGGCACGTGGAAAAATATTCACTTCAAATTAAGATACCCAAATTAATAATGTCCAGTATTTTTTTTAATTTCATGCAGCGATGCTAAAGTTGTTTGGTGAACTAAATAAAACAGCTGTCAGTGGAAAGGGTTATCTCCTGTGCAGGTTTGTAAGAAGGCTTGACGTCATTACGTGACTTCGCGTAATTCTCTTTTTTTAAAACCTTTCAATCCAATTACCATCAATCCAGTAATTTTACTATAACTCCAATAGTGATATATAGTACGATTTAAATTTCCATAAAATGATTACCTTCCTATCTCTCACCTTCATTAACCCTTTCTCAATAGGATGTTATGTTATCTTGCTCTCTCACACACTCAGTCCTAGGAGTTGTGCTAGTAGAAAGAAGAAAGACTTGCAAGTATATAGCGCCTTTCACAACCTCTGGACGTCTGAAAGCACTTCATAGCCAATGTACTTTTGGAGTGTAATCACTGTTGTAATGTAGGAAACGCGGCAGCCAATTTGCGCATAGCAAGCTCTCACAAACAGCAATGTGATAATGACCACATAATCTGTTTTTAGTTATGTTGATTGAGGGATAAATATTGGCCAGGACACCAGGGAGAACTCTCCTGCTCCTCTTCATAATAGTGCCGTGGGTTATTTTACGTCCTGAGAAAGCAGACGGGGTCTCAGTTTAACATCTCATCTGAAAGACAGTGCAGTACTCCCTCAGTACTTCAGTGGGAGTGTCAGCCTAGATTTATGTGCTCAAGTCCCTGGAGTGGGGCTTGAACCCACAACCTTCGAACTCAGAGGTGAGGGTACTACACACTGAGCCGCAGCTACATGATACTAATGGACCTCTCCCTACAGTGCACAAAGTGGCTGTTTCTCATGAGGCATCAAGCCACAGACTTTTCTACCTGGTCTGGTGGCTCAGTGACACTATTTGAAGAAGTCAGAGAGTTTTCCTGATGTCCTGGCCAATGGTCCTCCATCCATCATTACCACCAAAACAAAGCATCGATTGGTCACTCATCTCTTGCTGTTCGTGGCACATTGCTCATGCACCTGAACCCTCTGGCGAATTACACCTCAGGGTTATCTATAATGTCTTTGTAATATTCCAAGTTTTCCTCACCCAGCACTGTGAATTCAGGATAACTAATTTTATTGCAGCAGGCAAGGTTAAAACAGTCTTGTAATATTTTGTAGCAAGTCTGTGATTTACAGCCAAAATCAATTCAAACAATGTTCAAACATGGGATAGCAATTCCAAAGGATATGCTTGAAAAGATGCAATAAAATATTGATATTTTTGTTAAAATACTCACAAATTGTTACAAATTCGAAACTTAAAGTTGCAGGATTCATAAGTTGATAACTAAAGAATAAATGTTGACATTTTTTGGGAAATTGTACTTTTGCCGTTCAGTCAGAAGGTTGTGGGTTCGAGTCCCACTCCAGAGACTGGAGCACAACAATCCAGGCTGGCAGTCAAGGGCAGTGCTGACGGAGTGCTGCACTGTCGCAGGTGCTGTCTTTCAGGTGAGATGCTAAACCCTCTCAGGTGGACATAAAAGATCCTGTGGCACTATTGAAAGAAGAGCAGGGGAGTTCTCACTGGTATCCTGGCCAATATTTATCTCTTAACCAACTAAAGCAGATCATTATCACGTTGCTGTTTGCGAGAGCTTGCCTACGCAAATTGGCTGTCGTGTTTCCTACATTACAACAGTGACTATACCTCAAAAGGCACTTCATTGGCTGGCTGTAAAGTGCAATGGGATGTCTGGTGGTCGTGATAAGCGCTATATAAAGGCAAGTCTTTCTTTCTTTCCGGTGTCAATTCAAAATGAGTGATTCCCTCCTTCACTGCATTGCACGCAGATCTGCTGACTGTGGGCAATACTTTCAAGGAATTACTGGCCGTGTTTGTGGAGCAGCATCATGGCAACCAAGCATACTTCCTTTTTCAGGGACGCAGCAGCAATTAGCAATTCTCGAAACCCATTTGGCAACATTTATTAAAATGAAACAGAAGTTAGAATAAATTATATTTGTTTGTGAAAATTACCTCGGCATTCTTGTCCGCCCACATATTGTTTATTAATACTGATGAATTAACACAGGGCTGAGATGAGAGAACCACGGGTAATTAAAACACTCGGCAATTACAATTGGAATGAGATAAAAGTGAGAGTGCTTTTGTTTGTTCAGACTGTGGTTAGATTAATTTTCTATTTGAATTTACCAGGACTCAACTGACTTTTAACAGTAAAATGTGTATTTCTGCTCCGAAGCTGGGATTAATTGCAAGGCAAATCAAGGAATGCTTATTGTCCTCTTGAGACACAAACATTTATAGGGCACTGATGTAATATAATTGTTTTTTGCCCAATTAATAAATGTTCACTATCTGACAACCCTTTCAAGGAAAAATGAGGGAGAAATTCATTACCGCCCCGGTAACATTTGAGAGGCGGGAAACCTAGCGCCAGATGCTAAAGTTTCGCCCCTCTCCAAAAATTGGGATTAGCGCCCCCCCCCCCGAAGGAAGTGGAACACTAAATCAAGCGCTCCACTTTCTTCTTGGAGCACTAACGGGACGGGCGCCTCGGCAGCGCTGCACACTTGGCCGCGCAGCGCTGCCACGTCCGAGGGGCCCTTCCCTCACTTAAAGGGAAAGGCCCATGCTGCAGCTTCCGCAAATGGACCACCATGGAGCCAGGGGTGCCGCGCGATCAGCCCAGCATTCTAGCAGAGTGATCGTGGAGCAGCACCGCGAAAACCAAGATAAGTTTTTTTTACATACCTCGGCCACCTCGCCTTTAACCATCGCCCCGGTGGTGGCCGGCCGCTCGATCCACATTTCCTGCAGCTGCTGGTGTTTTCACCCGACGCTGCTGCAGGGCAGGAAAGTGAATTTCGGGGCCGGGTTGCCAACGGGCGATGTGCACGCCGATGACATCACGATCTCCGGACGCAGGAGATTGGGGCACAAAGCCATAGCGCTGCCGCTAGACTCCAGCCCAATATGGTGGGAGTCGTTGTCAACGCCACGCCCAGTCGGTAAGGCATTTGCACTTCGTTAGCCCCCCAGGGGACACTAACGGGAGGCACAAATGCATTGAATTTCGCCCCAATGACCTTTTCATCTTTCCAAATCTGCACCTGTTTTCTATGATGTAAAATATTCAAAGCTATTCTTTACACATGTCTGTCAATTAACATTATCACACAAGGTTAGAGAAACTATTGAACCAAAGTAAATTTGCTTAATGAAAGGCATACTGAGAATTGTTACATAAAAAAAGCAGCAAACTTGCTTTAATTGCAATTTTAATGAAATATTCAAGAATTTTGACTCAAATTTACCCAACCCTGCTTGTCGCAGGAACTGTGATATCATAAAGGCCTCACTAACCATAGGTAGGTCACAATAAACACGTGAGTGCTCGATCCCGAAGAAAGCACAAAATAAGCACTGGTCTGAAGAGCTGAATTATTTTTCCTCAGTAGTGGTTTAGTCAACTTAAATGAAGATGGAAATAGTTGTTAACGAAAGATATTGGGGATAATTTTAACTCTGAGTGATGGTGTACAATGGGTGATATTACATAGGATTCCACAGGATATACAGCACAGAAACAGGCCATCCGGCCCAACCAGTCCATGCCGCCGTTTATGCTCCTTCCGTCTTTCCTTATCTAAATCTATCAGCTTAACCTTCTGTTCCTTCTCCCTCATATGCTTGTCCAGCCTCCCCTTAAATGCATCGATACTATTCGCCTCAACCACTCCCTGTTGTAGCAAGTTCCAATTTCTCACCACTCTCTGGGTAAAGAAGTTTCTATTAGGACACCCCTCAGCCTTCTCTTTTCAAGAGAAAAGAGACCCAGCCTGTTCATCCTTTCCTGATTATTATACCTTTGCATTTCTGGTATCATCCGTGTAAATCTTCCCTGCACCCTCTCCAGTGCCTCTAGATCCTTTTTATAATTGGCTGCCTATTAAATGCCCTGCCTGAGGATCCCTTCCATGGACATTAAAAAAAAAAGAAAAATTGGGCAAAGTTTATAATGGGCGGCCAGTTCGATATCATTCATTTACGGCCATTTTTCAGGCGTAAAGCGCGTGTCTAAACATCCAATATGGCGTGGCTCATTACGTGCCAGAAGTGCATTGTGCGCCATATTGGTGAAGGCAGAATACAAGGTGTGCAGGGCCCGTGTTTGAAGCATGCATTATGCCCTTTACATATTGTAGTGTATTTGCTTCATGGATTCTTTGCTTAAGAATTCACAGCTACACATTTGCTGTAAAGAACTAGCTGGTTTATTAGCAACAATTTAACAATCAAACTGAACCTGACCGGTTTATCCACCAAGCTCACAACAGCGCACCTCATCGTGGAGAACCTGAACTCAATTAACTGGGGTTTTATTGAGTCTTGTGATCACAAGACTGGCTCAGCCACTCACAATGCAGCAGCTCCATAAATTTTTGCAGTCGGGTATCCCGCATTTGGGGACATCGCAGGCGTCAGCACACCCAAAGTGCAATGGGTTAGCCTCATCCTGGGAAAACGCAAATTCCTGATCATGGTTACTCCCCTGCCAGGTAAGAAACCTGTGAGTATGCTCACAGATGCATACATTACACATATGGAAATAGGGGGCCAACTCCTGTTTGAGGCAGTCTGTGCAAAATTGGGCTTCCCTGAACACAGTTGAGGCCAGGCTTGCTGCATTCAGGAAAATATAGAATACCCGTGGCCTAACCAGCAATCCTTAAAGGATCGCTGCAGGCAACCGCCAAAAAGATAATGAAAAAAAAAACACATTTATCTGAATGCGGAGCCCGGAGGAGCCGTTGTGTTCCTTCCGACTTCACTGCAGTGCCGAGTGCCCTTGCCAGCCCCCCGATCGGACCCCTCCCTCCCGATCACTTCCCCCTACCAGAGAGTGCTGACGGTAACATGAAGGTCCGAAATCGAAATCTTCTTCACTGGCGAGGTACCTGGGTGTGCCCAGCAAGTGGCTGCGGCTCCTCACTCTAATGCAAATGAGGCCCGAGGCCCAATAATCGGGTGGGCCTCGGGCCTAGCCATTCCAGCTCAGAGGTTGTTTCCTATGCCGAGTTTGCGGAAATGGAAAAAAAAGAAAGTCTTGCATTTATATAGCACCTTTCACAACCACATAATGTTTCAAAGTGTTTTACAGTCAATGAAGTATCATTCTAATGTAGGAAACGTGGCATCCAATTTGCACACAGCAAGCCAGTTTCTAGGCCCCAGATTTGAGCAACAAACTATAATGTAAATTATTTCTAAGATTAGAACAGTACTGTTGCCCATCCAGATAGTGTAGTAATATTAAAGCACTTTTAAGTATCAACTTGGATTTTAACCCTAACCCAAAATCCTATCAGTGAAATACTTTGAACAAAAACTAAAGTAGACAATGAAACAATCAGGTATGTTATTATACATACAGCTTGGCATAGATGACTTTTTGGATTGGAAATATTTGTTAAATGGTTTTAGAGTATTGTGTTAGCATTGTGTTGAGAAATTTTAGAGTGCATGTGATTCCCACCTTTCAGACACCGTGCAAGTGTTGCAAATAGAGGACACGAGGCAAACTGGGCTGATCAGAAACGAAAGAAGTTGCATTTATATAGCGTTTTTCACATCCTCAGGACATCCCAAAGCGCTTTACAGCGAAAGTATTTTTGAAGAGTTGTCATTGTTGTAATGTAGGACACGTGGCAGCCTAGTTGCACACAGCAAGATCCCACAAATGTGATAATCAGTAGAAAATCTGTTTTTAGTGATGTTGGTTGAAGGATAATTATTAGCCAGGACACCGGGGATAACTCCCCTGCTCTTCTTCAAAATAGTGCCATGGGATCTTTTACTTCCACCTGAGAGGGAAGACGGGGTCTCGGTTTAACGTCTCATCCGAAAGATGCCACCTCCAGTATTGCATCGAAGTGGCAGCTTAGAATCATGTGCGCAAGTCTTCTGAAGTGGGGATTTCAACCCACAACCTTCTGACCCAGAGGTGAGAGTGCTACCACTGAACCATGGCTGACACACCAGAGTCCTACCTTGGGATTGAAACAGTAGCTGCGCTCATTTACCGCCGCAGTGTAAAGAATTTTCATACAGCTATCTATTCCCTTTACTATCGACAGTAAGTTAAACTACTTCAATGCCACGTTGTTTAAAAGTATTGAAATTTCTACTAACCAGAAACTTGGGGTTTGAAATTCGTGGCCCTAGCGCCACTCCATAGCGCCATTAGAATGGCGGCCGCCGCTCTTTTACCAGCTGCTGGCAGTCCAACGGCACCGTCATTTGGTTCCTACTTTTGCGCTGCTGGTAACCGGCAATGCCATCCCCAACAAAATGGCACTCTTGTGACGTAAATCGGCAGGCAATGGTGACTTGAGGTCACAAGCATGAACTTCGACCCAAGCACTGGACTCAGCACTGGGTGCCAGGTGAACCTGGCGTGCAAGCAGGCTGTCAGTGGTGATGTCAGCACTTCACCGTTTAGGTAAGTTTGAATTTAATGTTTTGAATGTTTTTTTGTTGATTTTATTGAAGTGATGGCTTGCTGCAATAGATGTGAAAAGTTTTTTTTAAGTGTGCAGACAGCTTGCAAGGGCCTGGATGGTAAATGAAGGTCTTTGAAAAGACAGAACATGCTGCGAATACTCAGCAGGTCACACAACATCCGTGGAGAGAGAATATAGTTCATGTCTCAGGTCGAGATGTTGCCAGACATGCTGGGTATTTCCAGCTTATTATGCTGTCATTTCACATTTACAACAGGGGAGGCAGCAGGAAGGAGGCATTCCAGACAGCACCTTTGTGGCCAGGATATCCAGAATGGAATCATCACCTGCAATACCAGTGACCACATCCCCAATTCCCCTTTCAACATTTGTCCCACATCTTACCCTCCCTCTGTTACTGACCATCACAGCGTCCTCTTGGCCACGATGCTGAAATAAAAGCCACCACAAAGTAAACTTTCCAATCCACCTATATACATCTAGCCATCCAGTATGACATCAAGAAATCAACTCATCACCATATCCATTCTCTTAGTGACTGTCTTGTGTGTGCCTTTGTCTATCCTACTGATGTCACGCAGTGCTACCCAGTGGTTGGAGCATGGCTGGTGGAAGGCTGCTGACTCTCAGTGGGGGACACTGCTGATGGCCTTGCAGGTCACCCTTGAGGAGCTGGTGGCTGGGAATGTCAAATCGAGTGACGGTGTTTCTTCTTCTACACTCTCCTCTCCCTCGTCTTGATCACCCATTGGCTGGGCAGGTTGCATTTCTTGGGTGTGTGAAACGAGGAAGGCACAAAGGTGGAGTTGTGGTGAGGGGAGGGCGGGAAAGCAGAGGTGCATGCCAGAGGGAGGATGACGTGTGAGGATACCAGCATCTTTCATCCTTTCAGCCCCACCGCTGGGCAAGGGCTCTGCCAAGCCCTTGGTCTCCCCCAAGGGGGTGAGGTGAGACTAAGAATGGGAAATGTGCCTCGTGAGTGGTGCAGATTGTTGGTACGTGAGTGATTGGAGGTGGGGGTCCATTGAGCAGCGTGTGAGGCTAGTGGTGCAGTTGGTAGGAGACAGCTTTTGAAGATACATTCATTGACCTTGACCAGTGGTTCAGGTCATGCAGCTTGTTTGAGCACTGAAGCCGGGTGGTGGGGGGCAAGACTGCAGGCAGTGTCTTTCTGGAGGGCCTCCTGTCCCCTGTAGAGGGCCTGTCTTGCTGAATTGATCCCCTGTGCAAGGCTGGAGTGATGCAACGAGACCCTAGCTGCTCCTTCCCTGGCTTGCTGAGTCATTTGTGTTAGCACTGAGGCATTTGTCCACTTTTTTGAGGATAGGAAGGGAATTCAGCTTTAAGAGCTGAATATTCCCATTTGGGACTTCTTTTTAATATTACATATTTATTTAAAGGCAGAAAGGGCTGAAAACTGCATTGTTTCACCATTTTAATTTGTAACCACATTCCAAAAGTACTTAATTGGCTGTAAAGCGCGTTGAGACGTCCGGTGATTGTGAAAGGTGCTATATAAATGCAAGACTTTCTTTCTTTCCTTCTTTTCTTCTTTCTTTTTTTCCTTCTTTCTTTCTCCTTTTCTTCATTCCTTCCAAGGCCTTATGGTACAACAGTGGTGTAATGCAGAGGCAACAGTCGGTAATATGCATACCGGACTGGGGAACACATGACATCAGGCTCCTAAAGGTCAAGTTCAATGCCATGGCTGTCTGGCTAACCACGTGGATCCATTTGCTGACAAGATAAATGAGAAACATGGAATCATAGAAATTAGGTGCAGGAGCAGGCCATTCGGCCCTTCGAGTCTGCACCGCCATTCAATAAGATCATGGCTGGTCATTCAACCTCAGTACCCCTTTCCTGCTTTCTCTCCGTTCCCCTTGATTCCTTTAGCCGTAAGGGCCATATTGCACTCCCTTTTGAATATATCTAACGAACTGGCCTCAACAACTTTCAGCGGTAGGGAATTCCACAGGTTAACCACTCTCTGAGTGAAAAAGTTTCTCCTCATCTCGGTTCTTAATGGCTTACCCCTTATTCTTAGACTGTGACCCCTGGTTCTGGAACTCCCCAGCAATGAGAACATTCTTCCTGCCTCTAACCTGTCCAATCTCGTCAGAATTTTATGTTTCTATGCGATTCCCTCTCATTCTTCTAAACTACAGCGGATGCAAGCCCAGTTGATCTAGTCTCTCCTCATATGTCAGTCCTGCCATCTTGGGAATCAATCTGGTGAACCTTCGCTGTACTCCCTCAATAGCAAGAACGTCCGTCCTCAGATTAGGGGACCAAAACTGAACACAATATTCCAGGTGTTGCCTCACCAAGGCTCTGTACAACTGCAGCAAGACCTCCCTGCTCCTAAACTCAAATCCTCTAGCTATGAAGGCCAACATGCCATTTGTCTTCTTCACCGCCTGCTGTACCTACATGCCAAACTTCAATGACTGATGTACCATCTCACCCAGGTCTCGTTGTACCTCCCCTTTTCCTAATCTGCCGCCATTCAGATAACATTCTGTCTTCCTGTTTTTGCCACAAAGTGGATAACCTCACATTTATCCACATTATATTGCATCTGCCATGCATTTGCCCACTCACCTAACCTGTCCAAGTCACCCTGAAGTCTCTTGGCCTCCTCCTCACAATTCATACCACCACCCAGCTTAGTGTCATCTGCAAACTTGGAGTTATTATATTCAATTCCTTCATCTAAATCATTGATGTATATTGTAAATAGCTGGGGTCCCAGCACTGAACCCTGCGGTACCCCACTGGTCACTGCCTGCTGAGCAGCAGGGAGTCCGGGGACGTCGGTGAGGTCTACAAGAGGCCCAGCGTGTTGGAGAGGCGGGAGTGCGAGCAGCAGGGAGCCCGGGGACGTCGGTGAGGCCTATAAGAGGCCTAGCGCATCAGAGAGACGGGAGTGCGAGCAGCAGGGAGTCCGGGGACGTTGGTGAGGCCGTGCGAGCAGCAGGAAGTTTGGGGACATCGGTGAGGCCTACAAGAGGCCAGCTGGTGCAGCTGCAGGGAGAGAAGGCAAAAAAGAAGTAAAAAGAAATCGAAATGTGACGTCACAGCCAAGGTGGTAAGTGATTAGCTGGTGATTGGTAAGTAGTTTTCCTTTTTCTTTTCTATATCAGTAACCTTTTAGCCTTGTTGTTGCCAAATTAAGTTTATCTAGGGGTTAAGTCATGGCAAGAGAGCTCAGACACGTGTTATGCTCCTCCTGTACTATGTGGGAAGTTAAGGACACTTCCAGTGTCCCTGACGACTACTTGTGCAGGAAGTGTGTCCGGTTGCAGCGGCTGACAGACCGCATTGCGGCGCTGGAGCTGCGGGTAGATTCACTCTGGAGCACGCACGATGCTGAGAATGACGTGAATAGCACGTTTAGTGAGTTGGTCTTACCGCAGGAAAAGGGTACACAGCCAGATAGGGAATGGATGACCAACAGGAAGAGCAGTGCAAGGAAGGTACTGCAGGTGTCCCCTGCAGTCATTACCCTGCAAAACAGATACACCGCTTTGGGTACTGTTGAGGGGGATGACTCATCAGGGGAGGGCAGCAGCAGCCAAGTTCATGGCACCACGGGTGGCTCTGCTGCACAGGAGGGCAGGAAAAAGAGTGGGAGAGCTATAGTGATAGGGGATTCAATTGTAAGGGGAATAGATAGACGTTTCTGCGGCTGCAACCGAGACTCTCGGATGGTATGTTGCCTCCATAGTGCAAGGGTCAAGGATGTCTCGGAGCAGGTGCAGTGCATTCTGAAAATGGAGGGTGAACAGCCAGTTGTCGTGGTGCATATAGATATCAACAATATAGGTAAAAAAAGGGATGAGGTCCTACAAGATGAATTTAGGGAGCTAGGGGCTAAATTAAAAAGTAGGACCTCAAAAGTAGTAATCTCAGGATTGCTACCAGTGCCACGTGCTAGTCAGAGTAGGAATCGCAAGATAGCTCAGATGATTTCGTGGCTTGAGAAGTGGTGCAGCAGGGAGGGATTCAAGTTCCTGGGACATTGGAACCGGTTCTGGGGGACGTGGGACCAATACAAACCGGACGGTCTGCAACTGGGCAGGACCGGAACCAATGCCCAAGGGGGAGTGTTTGCTAGTGCTGTTGAGTAGGAGTTAAAATAATGTGGCAGGGGGATGGGAACCTATGCAGGGAGACAGAGGGAAGTAGAATGGGGGCAGAAGCAAAAGATAGAAAGAAGAAAAGTAAAAATGGAGGACAGAGAAACCTAAGGCAAAAAGCAAAAAGGGCCACATTGCAGTAAAATTCTAAAGGGGCAAAATGTGGTAGAAAGACAAGCCTGAAGGCTTATTGCCTCAATGAGAGGAGTATTTGGAATAAGGTGGACGAATTAACTGCGCAGATAGCAGTTAACGGGTGTGATGTAATTGGCATCACGGAGACATGGCTCCAGGGTGACCAAGGCTGGGAACTCAACATCCAGGGATATTCAACATTTAGGAAGGATAGACAGAAAGGAAAAGGAAGCGGGGTGGCATTGCTGGTTAAAGAGGAAATTAATGCAATAGTAAGAAAGGACATAAGAACATAAGAACATAAGAATTAGGAACAGGAGTAGGCCACCTAGCCCCTCGAGCCTGCTCCGCCATTCAACAAGATCATGGCTGATCTGGCCGTGGACTCAGCTCCACTTACCCGCCCGCTCCCCGTAACCCTTAATTCCCTTATTGGTTAAAAATCTATCTATCTGTGATTTGAATACATTCAATGAGCTAGCCTCAACTGCTTCCTTGGGCAGAGAATTCCACAGATTCACAACCCTCTGGGAGAAGAAATTCCTTCTCAACTCGGTTTTAAATTGGCTCCCCCGTATTTTGAGGCTGTGCCCCCTAGTTCTAGTCTCCCCTACCAGTGGAAACAACCTCTCTGCCTCTATCTTGTCTATCCCTTTCATGATTTTAAATGTTTCTATAAGATCACCCCTCATCCTTCTGAACTCCAAGTAAAGACCCAGTCTACTCAATCTATCATCTAAGGTAACCCCCTCATCTCCGGAATCAACCTATTGAATCGTCTCTGAGGGAATGATCAACCATGATCTTATCGAATGGTGGTGCAGGCTCGAAGGTCCGAATAGCCTACTCCTGCACCTATTTTCTCTGTTTCTATGTTTCTATTCTAAAAAGGACCCGTTTATTCTGACTCTCTGCTTCCTGTCTGCCAACCAGTTCTCTATCCACGTCAATACCTGACCCCCAATACCATGTGCTTTAATTTTGCACACCAATCTCTTGTGTGGGACCTTGTCAGAAGCCTTTTGAAAGTCCAAATAGACCACATCCACTGGTTCTCCCTCGTCCACCCTATTAGTTACATCCTCAAAAAATTCTAGAAGATTTGTCAAGCATGATTTCCCTTTCATAAATCCATGCTAACTTGGACCGATCCTGTCACTGCTTTCCAAATGCGTTGCTATTTCATCTTTAATAATTGATTCCAACATTTTCCCCACCACCGATGTCAGGCTAACAGGTCTATAATTCCCCGTTTTCTCTCTCCCTCCTTTTTAAAAAAAGTGGTGTTACATTAGCTACACTCCAGTCCATAGGAACTGATCCAGAGTCAATAAAATGTTGGAAAATGATCACCAATGCATCCACTATTTCTAGGGCCACTTCCTTAAGTACTCTGGGATGCAGACTATCAGGCCCCAGGGATTTATCGGTCTTCAATCCCATCAATTTCCCTAACACAATTTCCTGACTAATAATGATTTCCTTCAGTTCCTCCTTTTCGTTACACCCTCGAACCCCTAGTATTTCCGGAAGGTTATTTGTGTCTTCCTTAGTGTAGACAGATCCAAAGTATTTGTTCAATTGGTCTGCCATTTCTTGGTTCCCCATTATAAATTCACCTGATTCTGTCTGCAAAGGACCTACGTTGGTCTTCACTTATCTTTTTCTCTTCACATATCTATAGAAGTTTTTGGAGTCAGTTTTTATGTTCCCTGCAAGCTTCGTCTCATACTTTATTTCCCCCCTCCTAATTAGACCCTTTGTCCTCCTCTGCTCAATTCTAAATTTCTCCCAGTCCTCAGGTTTGCTGTTTTTTCTCGCCAATTTATATGCCTCTTCCTTGGATTTAACACTATCCCTAATTTTCCTTGTGAGCCACGATTGAGCTACCTTCCCCTTTTTATTTTTACTCCAGACAGGGATGTACAATTGTTGAAGTTCATCCATGTAATCTATAAATGTCTGCCATTGCCTATCCACTGTCAACCCTTTAAGTATCATTTGCCAATCTATCCTAGCCAATTCACGTCTCATACCATTGAAGTTACCTTTCCTTAAGTTCAGGACCCTAATCTCTGAATTAACACTGTCACTCTCCATCTTAATAAAGAATTCTACCATATTATGGTCACTCTTCCCCAGGGGGCTTCGCACAACAAGATTGCTAATTAGTCCTCTCTCATTACACAACACCCAGTCTAGGATGGCCAACTCTCTAGTTGGTTTCTCGACATATTGGTCTAGAAAACCATCCCTAATACACCCCAGGAAATCCTCCTCCGCCACATTGCTACCAACTTGGTTAGCCCAATAATATGTAGATTAAAGTCGCCCATGATAATTGCTGTACCTTTATTGCACGCATCCCTAATTTCTTGTTTGATGCCATTCCCAACCTCACTACTACTATTTGGTCAGCAGCACACCAGTTTCTTTCTATTGCTGCAGTGTGCATGACTCTTTAATTCTCAGGTCTCTTCATTGCCCACAGTTCTTTGCGAGCTCCAAAGCCTCACTTGCAGAGGCTTGAACGGCGCTCCTGCACACGAACTTCAGGTCGGATGCCTCTGGCAACGCCACCAGGACGGCGTTGCACGGCAGGTAAGTGCAGTGCCAACAATCTCCACCCCCGCCAGACGAATTTTGCCCCGTTAACGTTGCATCCATTTTCAGCAGCCGTTGACTCCCGTTGCTGGTGACACCGGCAACTTTACTAGTGAATGCGAATTTCTTTCCCGAGGCTTTTGTAAATGTCCGATGGAAAGCAATAATCATACCAATCATGTTGCTAAGTCAGAATGACACTTATTCTACGAAAATAATTTATCAAACAAAATCATGCATTTTGTTGGCACAGCATCAGGAATGCCTGTTACAGATAGATGCTGGTCCAAAAGGTTGGGCTCAGATAGTCCACAAAATTAACAAACCTTCAGCACTCATTCACGATGAAGAGAACTGCAGGAAGTGTAATCTGTGACTTCAAACATGCGGCTCGTGTGAAGGTTGCCCATAACATAAAGGCCATCAACTGAGAAAGAAGAGAACATGTATAAGAACTTGACATGAACTTCAAAAAGGGTGAGGAAGTCAACACTTTCGCTGACACTTCACATTCGGATACCTGCCAATAGATTTTTCATTGTTTTAGTTCAAATGAATTTGTAAATGCATTTGTAAAATTAACATAAGGAGAAAAATATTCAAGTCTTCAGTCCGCTCCCCCCCCCCCGGCCGATTTCTTTTCTTGGCTTTACATCAATTTTTGTCTGATTGCGCTCCTGTGAAGCAAAGAGAAAAAGACTTGCATGCATCTTTCACGACCTCTGGACATCCTAAAGCGCTTTACAGCCAATGGAGTACTTTTGAAGTGTAGTCACTGTTGTAATGTAGGAAACACGGCAGCGACTTGAGCAAATCTAGGCTGACACTCCCAGTGCAGTGCTGAGGAGCGCTTCACTGTTGGAGGTGCCGTCTTTCGGAGGAGACGTTAAGCCGAAGCCCATCTGCTCTCTCAGGTGGGGTAAAAGGTGCCATGGCACTATTTCGAAGAAGAGCAGGGGAGTTATCCCCGGTGTCGTTGCCAATATTTATCACATGTTTGTGGGAGCTTGCTGTGTGCAAATTGGCTGCCGCGTTTCCCACATTACAACAATGACTACAGTCCAAAAGTACTTCATTGGCTGTAAAGTGCTTTGAGAGGTCCTGAGGCAGTGAAAAGTGCAACTTCTATTTTTCCTTACTACTGAGGCAAGGTTTACGCTGTAGATTACGCTAGTTGATGCTAGTTTAAAAGTTAAGGAAAAGATTGTCGCTGAGTTGAATATAGCAAAACCAGGTGAAGCAATGGAAAAACACTTCCGGTGTAAAATGGGATCTTAGCTGAACTAGCAATGTGTGGGGCCACACAGGTACAGGTCTGCATCGCATAAATGCAGGAAAACGTACAAAGGATGCAGCCAGAAAGAGATTTCAATCAGTAGGGCTCGAGGGGAGGGAAAGGAAAAGAGATTATCTGACTGAAAGTATGAACAGTTAAAGGCACAGCATCCCTGATAGATGGAGGGACTGTATGGTTTGTATGTGGAGGTGCAGTAAGTGAAGAGCTTTAGGGGGAGAAATTGGGGTCATTTGTGCCTTCCTTTAACGACCTAGGGGTCGTTAACAACTTTGCGACCGGGCGTGGCGCTGTTGACGACTCCCGCTAAATTAAGCGGTTGTTAGGCCTTAGTATGCAGCCCCGACCTGCAAGAGACCATCAGTGGCAGGTCGGGGCCATAAAAGGTGAGCGGTGGCCTGGAGCAATGTAGCGGCATACCACTGCAAGGTGCAGCATGAACTGGTGCAGGAGGGCAACGGCAGCGAAGAGGGCGAATGGATTGGACGTCATTAAACTCGAGGTCGATGATTGGAGCGTGGGCATGTACAGCAGGAGCGGTGAGGTTGGGGCGAAGGAGCAACGAGTGATCGTGGAGCGACGCGATCGGGGCCCAGGAGAGGCGTGAGTTCGGGGCCCAGAAGAGGCAAGGGCCCAGGGGCAGCACGGGCCAGCCCACACTGCGATATGTGTGCGCACTAGGTCCGTGCAGCAGAGCTGGTCTCCAGTCGTCTTGGTTAACCCTTGCCACTGGACCAAGACCTAGCTCTGTCAAACCCGTGTGGTGACTAGTGTGTAATGGCCACCACATGTTAAAAAAATTCATGCACAGGCATCTTCCACCCTTCAGGATGTAGTTCGGGACCTGGAATATTACTTTTTGACGTGGAAGCAAGTCATCCTTCATACGAGGGACCGCCTATGATATGATGATTTAGATAGAGCTCCATATAGGGTACTAACTATGTAATGTCATTGAGTTTGGCATTAACTGTAGTTCAGTGTCAGCACTTTCACCTCTGAGTCAGAAGATTATGGGTTGAAGTCCCACTCCAGCAATTTACACGTAGAATCTTGGCTGACGCTCCAATGCAGTACTGAGGGAGTGCTGCACTGTTGGAGGCCAAGCAAAATACTGCGGATGCTGAATCTGAAATAAAAACAGAAAGTGCTGGAAATACTCAGCAGGTCAGAGAGAAACAGAGTTAAGGTCAATGACCCTTCTACCTTCTCAGGTAGATGTAAAAGAGCCCACGGCATTATTTCGAAGCGGAGCAGGGGAATTCTCCTCGGTGTCCTCGTCAATATTTATCCCTCAACCAGCACCTAATAACAGAATATCTGGCCATCGTCACATTGCTGTTTGTGGGAGCTTGCTGTGCTGGAATTGGCTGCCATGTTTCCCTACATTACAACAGTGACTACACTCCAAAAGTACTTCATTGGCCTTTGGGGAGGTGAGGTTGTGAAAGGTGCTATATAAATGCAAGACTTTCTCAGTATACTGCTTGAGTCAGCATTGCATCTATTGAGGAAGGTTCTTCAGTCATCAGTGACCATCAGTGCATCAATTGATGGTTTGCTGAAGATTATAGAGCGAATTCCTGTCTCTGAACTGAAAGTTGTGCTTGCAAGGAACCTGGATTTGGAGTTATATTTCAGCCCATATCCAACACGCACTGCGTGGCTTCCCTGCTGGGAGCGTGGGATTGTGGCATTTACTCATATCTTGAATCAATATCCTTCGCAAAGACTGATATGTGGGTAATATCATGCAATATTATTTTTTTAATTTGGGTGTGGAGTCAGGAAGAAGCTTCCTTTAAATTGAAACAGATTTTTCTTTAGTGCTGTTTCAACACTTCACAAAATTGTATCCAACTTGATGAGTTATTACAACTGTTACCCGTCTCAGTTACAGGCAGACAGACCGACTGGCAAAATCATTGTGCTGGTGTTATACACATGTCACTAATAAAAAGGCTCCAAATAGATTCTGGATTCTCCATTGGAAACCTTGTGGTGTGCGTCAGAATCTTTGATGCACTTGAGGAGCGCAACTGTAACGTGACAGAAGTCAATTAACGGTTAAAGGCTTTGGTGGCGGTCTGACTGCATTAGCGGGTGGAGGCTGGTAGCGGCACAGCCATTCACAGCCGGGAGCGACAGTTATACTGTGGGCTGCGCGCGTGGCTGGGAATTCGTATTCCCACCATGATGAGAGCTCTGTGAACGTGTGCGACCAAACATGTGCAGAGCCTCAGTCCGTGCCACTAAATTGTAATGTCTTTGAGACTAGGACTAGGAGTGCCTGCTCTCTCGAAACATTATAAAATCTGTTTAAAAAGTGTAAAGAATGAACAACTTGCCTTTATAGAGCACCTTTCACGATCTCAGGCTGTCCCAAAGCGCTTTACAGCCAATGAAGTACATTTGTAATGTGCTGTAATGTAGGAAACACAGCATAGGAACATTGGAACAGGAGTAGGCTATTCAACCCTTCCAGCCTGCTCCGCCATTCAATGAGATCATGGCTGATCTGCGACCTAACTCCATGGACTCAATTTTCCCCAGTTATTTGTGTCGTTCTTTTGGCACGCGCTGTTTTTTTTGGGATATTTTTTTTTCCAAGTTTCCCCCTGCGACCTGCGCCGGTGTAACTGACTTAGTTACGATTTTTCTGGGCCAGTTTTTTTTGACATCATGGTTTTTATAATTTTTCGAGGTTTGATCAACATTTTTTCCTTCTAGGTCAGCATATCTGGCCACTCCCGAAAAACCTTCTGGGCATTTAAGAAAACCAGCGCACATTGAGAAATCGGCGCTGAAAGACGCTATTATTTTTAAATTAAAGATGTTGGAGGGAGTCAAGAACTCTGTCAAAATCATTAATAAAGTTCAACTTTTTTTACCTGTCAACGTAGTAAATGTAAATTTGTTGGATTTCAGAAGTTTTCTTATTTTTTTACTCACTCACACGCCACCACCGAATGTCTTGAAGCAGGGCTGTAGTTTTGGCCGGCAGAATCGGTCCCGCGCCCGGACACAGGGACTCAGGGCTCAACTAGCAATCAAGGAATGGGGGGGGAGGAGAGAGAGAGAGAGAGAGAGAGAGAGAGAGAGAGAGAGAGAGCGAGGTGCCGATCGGAAGGCTTTGAGCCCGGGTAGCGAGGTGCTGATCGGAAAACTTCTGAAGACTGCAATGAGTGGGACGGGGGATGGAGGGGGGGGACTGGGGTGGGGGGGGGCAGTGCAGAGAAGGGGAGAAGTCACAAGACTGCAATTAGTTTGGGGGGAGGGGGCGAGAGAGGAGAAGTCACAAGACCTGGGGGGAATCCATCCATACAGACCTTGGGGAGAGAGAGAACTGCAAACCTGTCCTACCTGCTTTCCTATCATTTTCTTTCAAAGGTTAAATTAAGTATGGGGCCAATACTGATAATGTCATACCTTGTGCGAGCCTTCTGCATCATGGTGCTATGTAGGAGACAATTGATTTGACGTTATCGCATCAGGAACATCAGAGCCTGTAAGGTGCTGGGCAGGAGGCCTTACCCACCTTGGGTATATCGAGATAGGCGTTCGTACCTCAGTCTGCATCACTCAGGTGGTCAGAAGGCTACGTTTCCGCAAAGAAGTTGTAACTGTGATCTGTGAGTTGGTCAAAGCAGACCTACAACCTAGAAATATCAGGAGAACTGCTTTGTCAGTTGAAGTGAAGGTTACAGCTGCACTTTCATTCTATGCCTCCGGATCGTTTCAAGCAAAACTGGGGATGTGTGCGCCATCTCTCAACATGCAACACATGTCTCCATTCGCCAGGTCACGGCTGCACTGTATGCGGAGAAATGACTTCATAAAGTTCCCCAAGCAATCCATGACAGGGCTATGAGCTTCTACAGGATTGCTGCCTTCCCAAAGGTACAGGGCTGCACTGATTGTACCCACATTGCCTTGCGAGCACCTTTGTAGGATTCCGAGATGTACAGGAACAGAAAAGGCTTCCACTCCGTTAATGTGCAACACGTGAGTGACGACATGCATCGCATCATGTCAGTCGATGCAAGATACCCTGGCAGCACCCATGATGCATTCATCCTATGCGACAGCATTATATCTGCCATGTTTCAGCAGCAGCAGTCAGAAGGGCAGAGCTGGCTACTGGGAGACAAAGGGTACGACCTCATCACCTGGCTCATGACGCCCCTTCGCATAACCCGGATGGAAGCTGACCAGGAATACAACATGTCGCACATTGCAATGCACAGCATAATAGAGAGGACCACTGGCATCTTGAAACAGCGTTTCCGATGCCTGAACCATTCCGGATTGTCGGTCAGTTCACTGTTGTGTGCTGCATGCTGCATAACTTAGCCATCATGAGGCAGCCGCACCTGGTAGTAGAAGACTCATTTGCGGTGAGAGTGGCTGATGATAATGATGTGGAAGATGCAGGAGGAGGAGGAGGAGGACGACAAGGATGAGGAAGCCATGCAAGTGCCTGAGGCTGGAGCACGATGGCGGAGGAGGGCGGGCCATCGCACTCCTTTAACGATTGCTCGAGCCTTGCGCCAGCAGCTCATCCGTGAACGCTTTACTGATGCCTGAGGGCTCAGCGACAACTATTCCACATGGACATGTTTACTATTTGGAGCTGTTCCGTAGTGTTGTGTTGTGTTAATGGAACATGATTCAGTTTTAATATAAAATATCTTCTATTCAAAAGTTTATCAAACAGTTCTTTTGTACTTAACTTAAATTTAATAAAATTATTCTTGTATCAAACTTTACTTTAAGATCACTCTTTAAGATGACTTAAATACTTTAAGATACTTACAAACTTTTAAATTTGTAAATTTACATAACTTACAAAAAACTTTTAATTTGAAAACAGTTACAACAGTAACAGCAATAATAATAACAACAACAGCAGCAAAGAAAGGCTGCACCCATCTCTCATCCCTCTTATTCTAAGACCGCCCACTGCGCTTGGTCTTGGACACTCCACCACCCCTGCCTGCAGGCGGTGGCAGTGTTTCTGGGCTTGGTACCAAGATTTTTTTTTCTAACATCTCAGGTACTGCGCACCTGTTGCGGGGGGGTAGTCGGCGGCAGGCCGCAAGTTGGAGGACCCAGGCAGCAAGTTGGAGGGCCCAGGCAGCAAGTTGGAGGACCCAGGCAGCAAGTTGGAGGACCCAGGCAGCAAGTTGGAGGGCCCAGGCAGCAAGTTGGAGGGCCCAGGCAGCAAGTTGGAGGACCCAGGCAGCGAGTTGGAGGGCCCAGGCAGCAAGTTGTTGGGCCCAGGCAGCAAGTTGGAGGACCCAGGCAGCAAGTTGGAGGACCCAGGCAGCAAGTTGGAGGGCCCAGGCAGCAAGTTGGAGGGCCCAGGCAGCAAGTTGGAGGACCCAGGCAGCAAGTTGGAGGACCCAGGCAGCAAGTTGGAGGGCCCAGGCAGCAAGTTGGAGGACCCAGGCAGCAAGTTGGAGGACCCAGGCAGCAAGTTGGAGGACCCAGGCAGCAAGTTGGAGGGCCCAGGCAGCAAGTTGGAGGGCCCAGGCAGCAAGTTGGAGGGCCCAGGCAGAAAGTTGGAGGACCCAGGCAGCAAGTTGGAGGACCCAGGCAGCAAGTTGGAGGGCCCAGGCAGCAAGTTGGAGGGCCCAGGCAGCAAGTTGGAGGGCCCAGGCAGCAAGTTGGAGGGCCCAGGCAGCAAGTTGGAGGACCCAGGCAGCAAGTTGGAGGACCCAGGCAGCAAGTTAGAGGGCCCAGGCAGCAAGTTGGAGGACCCAGGCAGCAAGTTGGAGGACCCAGGCAGCAAGTTGGAGGACCCAGGCAGCAAGTTGGAGGACCCAGGCAGCAAGTTGGAGGACCCAGGCAGCAAGTTGGAGGGCCCAGGCAGAAAGTTGGAGGACCCAGGCAGCAAGTTGGAGGACCCAGGCAGCAAGTTGGAGGGCCCAGGCAGCAAGTTGGAGAGCCCAGGCAGCAAGTTGGAGGGCCCAGGCAGCAAGTTGGAGGACCCAGGCAGCAAGTTGGAGGACCCAGGCAGCAAGTTAGAGGGCCCAGGCAGCAAATTGGAGGACCCAGGCAGCAAGTTGGAGGACCCAGGCAGCAAGTTGGAGGACCCAGGCAGCAAGTTGGAGGGCCCAGGCAGCAAGTTGGAGGACCCAGGCAGCAAGTTGGAGGACCCAGGCAGCAAGTTGGAGGACCCAGGCAGCAAGTTGGAGGACCCAGGCAGCAAGTTGGAGGACCCAGGCAGCAAGTTGGAGGACCCAGGCAGCAAGTTAGAGGGCCCAGGCAGCAGGTTGGAGGGCCCAGGCAGCAGGTTGGAGGGCCCAGGCAGCAAGTTGGAGGACCCAGGCAGCAAGTTCGAGGACCCAGGCAGCAAGTTGGAGGACCCAGGCAGCAAGTTGGAGGACCCAGGCAGCAAGTTGGATGACCCAGGCAGCAAGTTGGAGGACCCAGCAAGTTGGAGGACCCAGGCAGCAAGTTGGAGGGCCCAGGCAGCAAGTTGGAGGACCCAGGCAGCAAGTTGGAGGGCCCAGGCAGCAAGTTGGAGGACCCAGGCAGCAAGTTGGAGGACCCAGGCAGCAAGTTGGAGGACCCAGGCAGCAAGTTGGAGGACCCAGGCAGCAAGTTGGGAGGACCCAGGCAGCAAGTTAGAGGGCCCAGGCAGCAAGTTAGAGGGCCCAGGCAGCAAGTTGGAGGGCCCAGGCAGCAAGTTGGAGGACCCAGGCAGCAAGTTGGAGGGCACAGGCAGCAAGTTAGAGGGCCCAGGCAGCAAGTTGGAGGACCCAGGCAGCAAGTTAGAGGACCCAGGCAGCAAGTTGGAGGGCCCAGGCAGCAAGTTGGAGGGCCCAGGCAGCAAGTTGGAGGACCCAGGCAGCAAGTTGGAGGGCCCAGGCAGCAAGTTGGAGGACCCAGGCAGCAAGTTGGAGGGCCCAGGCAGCAAGTTAGAGGACCCAGGCAGCAAGTTGGAGGGCCCAGGCAGCAAGTTGGAGGGCCCAGGCAGCAAGTTGGAGGGCCCAGGCAGCAAGTTGGAGGGCCCAGGCAGCAAGTTAGAGGACCCAGGCAGCAAGTTAGAGGGCCCAGGCAGCAAGTTGGAGGGCCCAGGCAGCAAGTTGGAGGGCCCGGCTTTGGGCTATTCAGAGACTGGTGTGGGGATTGGCCATGGGAATAACAGTTGATTCTGTCATTGGGCGCGAGGTCTGGGCGTGTTCCCTGTTTGCAGCAGCTAACTCCAACATGCTGTCCGTCATGCGCCCTGACAGTGTCTCAACGACTTGCAACATTCCCTCCCTCATGTTGAGCAAAACTGTCTGAACTACCTGCAACATTCCCTCCCTCATGGTCAGTGACGTGGTTTGCACTACCTCTGACATTCCCTCCCTCATGGCCACTATTCCTTCACTGATGGTCCCGGATATCATTCCTATTTCTTGTGCCATTGCCGTTACTTCTCCCGACAGTCCTGCTACCTTATCACTCACGCTACTGATGGTGTCCAGAAGTGATTGGGTAAGGTCAATGCTCTCCGCACTCAATGACATCATCTGAACCACATCTGTTAGATCCTGCAACTCAGGAGAGCACGGTTGAGCTCTCCTTCCCCTCCTCCTCATGGGTGTACCACGCTGCACCCCACCACTGGGACCCACAGCCTGGGACGGTGGGGCCCTGGGTGGGCCTCGCTGTACCCACCACTGGGACCTACAACCTCGGAAGGTGGGGCCCTGGGTGTGCCTTGCTGCACCAAACCACTGGGACCCCCAACATCGGAAGATGTGAACCATGGAATGTCCCACCAGCACTCAAACCACGAGTCACGGAAGGGGCTGTCACCTCAATGAGCAGACATCCTCCAAAGGCAGTACAACAGTGGGCGCTTCATCCAGCTTCATCCCCTCCCCCTCACCCACATGGTCTGGAGGGTTGGATTGGAAGATGTTCTCCTCGACAGGCTCGTCCACGTCTGAATCTTCTCTGCATCATCAGGGTTGGCCTCAAGTTCTGCAAAATATAACAGAACACAGACAAATGGTTAGCAGCAGAGGAGGGGGTAGGGTGGGTGGCATGAGTAGGCTCACACATCGCAGGCCAGGCAGCAGGTTGATTTGAAGGACCATGATGAATTTGTAGGACTTCTCCTTTCCCTCGAATGTGGGCCCAGCTTGTGCAGTGGTGATTGCTTTTCTCCAGGCAGGACCCATTAAAGAAGCAACCCTCTCTTCCAAGGGTGTCAGTGGGTGCAGATTTGCCGGGCCTCTTACTGTTCGAGTTCTTTCCCTTTTATTGTGTGCCACCTTCCTCTGCAAAGATGAAAATCTAACTTTTTAAAGAGGGTGTCTTTCTGCTGGGTGGGACATATATAGCTGGTCACATTTACAATTGCAATTCCAGTGAATAAATGAAAATATTACTTACACTAACTACTTGACCAAGGTCCTGCCACTTCTTTTTACATCGGCTTCCTAATCTCATGGTGGTCACCACTGCACAGTAATCTTTTGCAACTTGGTTCCAGCGTTTCTTCATTTCTTTGGGTGGAACTTTTATGTGACCTCTGCTGGTGTCCATCTCCTGCCATCTGTTCTCAATCACAGTAACTAGTGCCTCCACTTCTTCCTGTAAAAAATTCTTGGTCCTTGCACCGCGTTGCATCTTGTATTGCTCCAGTTGTGATTTTTCCAATGCTCTCACACAGCACTCAACGGTCTCACACACACAACTGGCTCTTTAAAAATGGCCGATTGCCAACTCGGAGCTGTACTGCGCATGCGCGTCTATTGCAACGACGTCAGAAACGTAACTTTTTTTCCGCACATGTGCTTGCGTTTTTTGGTGCAGACAGCAGGCTCCACCCCCCCCCCCCCCCCCACCCCTGAGGTGACTGGACACGCTGCACGGCGCCAAATTTGAATTATACATTGGTGGAAACTTTGGCAAATTCTTTCCGTTGCATTTCTGGCCTAGAAAAACAGGCGGAACTCTAGCAACAGGCCAAAAAACAGGCTTGGAAAAAATTGAGCCCCATATACCCGCCTTTTCCCCATTTCCCTTAATACCTTTGGTTAACAGAAAGCTATCAATCTCTGATTTAAAATTAACAATTGATCTCGCATCAATTGCTGCTTGCGGAAGAGAGTTCCGAACTTTTAACACCCTTTGTGTGTAGAAATGTTTCCTAATTTCACTCCTGAAAGGTCTGGCTCTAATTTTTAGACTCTTCCCCTAGTCCTAGACTCCCCAACCAGCATAAATAGTTTCTCTCTATCTACCCTATCCGGTCCCCTTAATATCTTGAAAACTTCGATCAGATCACCCTTAACCATCTAAATTCGAGGGAGTATAACCCTGATTTGTGTGATCTCTCCTCGTAACTTAACCCTTTAAGTCCAGGTATCAGCAGCCAAATTCTGCACAGCATGATCTCACAAATATCAATGTGATGATGACCATTTAATTTATTTTATTGATGTTGGTTATAAAGTGCGCAGGAGACCCAGAATTCCCCCTGCCCCTCCCCCAGACACTGTCTAGCCATCGGTTGACTTCCCACTTGAGTTACAGTCCATATAGTGTCAAGCTCAAGGGATGTGAGGTTTCTTGTGCAAAGGGTCTTACACCGATGCATTCCAGAGTCAGGTCCTGTATTCAGAGTTATATGTTTACTGTTGCATCATTGAGAAGCAGAAACTACAGCCAATGCAATAGTGACTGTACAACTATACCCTTTGACAAAAGTTTTTTTATGCAGATGTGCACTACATTCACATGTAGTGGTGTCTCATTCATGCCTTTGTTGCTTTCTGACTTGACTACTCCAATGCACTCCTGGCTGGCCTCCCACATTCTACCCTACGTAAAGTAGAAGTGATCCAAAACTTGGCTGCGCGTGTCCGAACTCGCACCAAGTCCGGCTCACCCATCATCCCTGTGCTCGCTGACCTACATTGGCTCCCCAAGCCACGCCTCGATTTCAAAATTCTCATCCTTATTTTCAAACTCTCCATGGTCTTGCCCCTCCCTATCTCTGTAATCTCCTCCAGCCCCACAACCCCCTGAGATGTCTGCGCTCCTCTAATTCTGCTCTCCTGAGCATCCCTGATTATAATCGCTCAACCATTGGTGGCCGTGACTTCAGCTGCCTGGGCCCCAAGCGGAACTCCCTGCCTGAACCTCTCCACTCTCTTTCCTCCTTTAAGACGCACCTTAAAACCTAACTGTTTGACCAAGCTTTTGGTCATATGCTGTAATTTCTTCTTATGTGACTCTGTAAAATTTATCTGTTTTATTTTATAACACTGCTGTGAAGCATCTTGGGACGTTTTACTAAGTTAAAGGCACTGTATAAATAAAAGTTGTTGTTGTCTCCCATTAGGACTAGTGCTCTTTCTGATATATATTAATGACCCGGACTTGGGTATATGGGGCATAGTTTCAAAGTCTGCTGGTGACACTAAACTTGGAAATGCACTAACAGTAACAGACCTCAGGAGGACATAGACAGATTGGTGAAATAGACAGACACATGGCAGATGCAATTTAATGCCGAGAATTGTGAAGTGATTCATTTTAGTAGGAAGAATGAGGAGCAGCGATATAAACTAAATAGTGCAATTTTAAAGGGGGCACAGGAAGATCTGAGGATTTACATCCACGTCTTTGAAGGTGGCAGGACAAGTTGAGAAGGTTGTCAAAAAGGCATATGTAACCCTTTGCTTTATGAATAGAGGCATAAGAGTACAAAAGCAAGGAAGTTATGCTAAACCTTTATAAAACACTGGTTAAGCCCCAGTTGGAGTATTCTGGCCAATAATGGGCATTGCACTTTGGGAAGGATGTTAAAGCCTTAGAGAGGGTGCAGATTTACTAGAATTGTACCAGGGATTCGGGGATTAAGGATTTAGGTTATGTGGAGAGACTAGAGAAACTGCGGTTAAGGAAGGGTTAAGAGAAGATTTGATATCACTATTCAAAATCTTGAATGAATTTGATAGAGTACATAAGGAGAAACTGTTTCCAGTGGCAGAAGCGTTGGTAACCAGAGGACACAGATTTAATGTAATTGGCAAACAAAACAGAGGCAATACGAGGAAAATATTTTTTACACAGAGAGATGTTATGATCTGGAACGCACTGCCTGAAAGGGCAGTGGATGCAGATTCAATAATATCTTTCAAAAGGAAATTGGATAAATACTTGAATAGGAAATATTGGCAGGCCTATGTGATAATAGCAGGTCACTGGAACTAATTGCATATCCTTTTCAAAGAGCCGACACAAGTGTGATGGGCCAAATCTGTGCTGTAAGATTCTATCATTCTATGGGTGCGAAATTACCCCTCGCCCCGATTGCGGCCGGTATCCTTCCGGGGCCGGGACTTTTATCGCCCGGACCGGAAGTCCCGCCCCTGACGTGGAATTGGGCCATACACCCCTCAAAGGAAGGGTGCTCCAGGGGCGGTAGAAAGATGTGCTACAATGCCCCTCCTCTGCATGGCCCTTTGGTGGCCACCAGGGACATGTGAGACAAGGCCAGCAGCCGGCACCCAAGACGGAGTGTCGTGCTGCACAATGGCGGGCTGGTCCACGCCATTGTTGTTGCTCAGCCTGACCAGCAAAGATGGCGGCACAGGGCGCTGCAGGTCTCTCCTTTAAGCAGCGCCCCAGGAGCGAATTTCCGCCAGCCTCATGGCCCGCGGGGCAATTTGCCCTGTGGGGCAGTAAGGGGTCAGTGCAGGATGCTGAAGGGTCGCCATGTACGGCGATGATGACATCACGTGGAGACAGAGGAAATGTATTAGCATGGATAGAGAATTGGCTGGCTAACAGAAAGCAGAGAGTCGGGATAAATGGGTCCTTTTCGGGTTGGAAATCGGTGGTTAGTGGTGTGCCACAGGGATAGGTGCTGGGACCACAACTGTTTACAATATACATAGATGACCTAGAAGAGGGGACAGAGTGTAGTGTAACAAAATTTGCAGATGACACAAAGATTAGTGGGAAAGCGGGTTGTGTAGAGGACACAGAGAGGCTGCAAAGAGATTTCGATAGGTTAAGCGAATGGGCTAAGGTTTGGCAGATGGAATACAATGTCGGAAAATGTGAGGTCATCCACCTTGGGGAAAAAAAAACAGTAAAAGGGAATATTATTTGAATGGGGAGAAATTAAAACATGCTGCGGTGCAGAGGGACCTGGGGGTCCTTGTGCATGAATCCAAAAAAGTTAGTTTGCAGGTACATCAGGTAATCAGGAAGGCGAATGGAATGTTGGCCTTCATTGCGAGAGGGATGGAGTACAAAAGCAGGGAGGTCCTGCTGCAACTGTATAGGGTATTGGCGAGGCCGCACCTGGAGTACTGCGTGCAGTTTTGGTCACCTTATTTAAGGAAGGATATACTGGCTTTGGAGGGGGTACAGAGACGATTCACTAGGCTGATTCCGGAGATGAGGGGGTTACCTTATGATGATAGATTGAGTAGACTGGGTCTTTACTCGTTGGAGTTCAGAAGGATGAGGGGTGATCTTATAGAAACATTTAAAATCATGAAAGGGATAGACAAGATAGAGGCAGAGAGGTTGTTTCCATTGGTGGGGGAGACTAGAACTAGGGGGCACAGCCTCAAAATACGGAGGAGCCAATTTAAAACCGAGTTGAGAAGGAATTTCTTCTCCCAGAGGGTTGTGAATCTGTGGAATTCTCTGCCTAAGGAAGCAGTTGAGGCTGGCTCATTGAATGTATTCAAATCACAGATAGATAGATTTTTAACCAATAAGGGAATTAAGGGTTACGGGGTGAGGGTGGGTAAGTGGAGCTGAGTCCACGGCCAGATCAGCCATGATCTTGTTGAATGGCGGAGCAGGCTCGAGGGGCTAGATGGCCTACTCCTGTTCCTAATTCTCATGTTCTCATGTTCTTATATCACTGGTTGTGCACCGGCGCGGGACGCAGCATTGCCTGGACAGCGCCCCCCAAACCTCCGGGGTAGTTTCCCATGAGGCTGTAGGGCCAACTCTCCCAGGGAAAAAAGGGGCCTTGCAACCCGTTGGCGCCCCCCGGAGGCACTAACGGGGCTATAAAAAGGGGCAATTTCGCCCCCATATAACTTCAAATCATCATTTGGTTATTTGCTTTAACATTGAATCTAAATTGATAGAGTACAAAACTGTTAATATTTAGTCATAAAATAGATTCATAAATCATATTGCTGCCTTCAAGTAATAAAATAACTGAGGGTCAACATTTAGACTGTTGAGGCTTGAGAAAACATGCCAGACAACATTAGTTCTTGTTTAAGCCGTTATAGACCTGTATGGGTGATATTGAGTTGCCCCAGTGTCACCAGATGGATCAGAAACCATTACTGGAAGTGTCTTTGGGTGACACAAATATAAAGCATACAATTAATAACCAGGTACATTGCACAAATATTAATTAAATCATAATGCGAGTATGAGTGTTGATTATTGCCTCTGTACCCCACCGATTGCAGAAGAAATCTTCAGGGGCCAAAATTCGGTATTGCCCGCAATTGAGGCAGTGACGGCACCTTTAGCCCCGGGTGAAGTCGATCGCCTCAAAGTGGGATATTCAGTTGTATCGCCCTAAGAGGAGAGTGGAGCGCTAAGGGAAGCGTTCCACACACCTCTAGGGGCGCTAACGGAGCGATAGAGCAGGAGGCCAACTCAATGTTTTGCTGCTAGGATGCCGACAGCCTAGCGCCAGAAGATGAAAAAAAAAACTTGATGAAAATTTCCATGAACTAAGCCCACACTTCCCCACTACTGCAACAAATAAATAGAAGTTTAAAAACTGAAATTTCAGCACTTACCTTGCACTCCGGACGATATCGCCCCGGGATCATCGCTGGACCGACTGCTTCCCACTGCCGGTCTCAGCGCCAGGCGCTACAGCAGGTGGAAGAGTGAGGTTAGCAAACGCTGGACTATGGGGACGTTGCACACTCAGTGACGTCACCGGTGACGGAACCTTCACTGAAGTTCACGGTGGGAGCTGACATCGCAGCGCTTGGGCCATAGGTATTTAGCGGCCATTTAGCGTCCCTCTCCCCCAAAATGTTTAAATCAGGAATACCGTAAAGTGAATGTGAGTGGGAACTAATGTGGGACAGTGTCACAATGGGTTTTTGATCTCCGACAATTTATGTAACTAACCAGGTACTTGGTGTGAGATTCTGTGAATTCCAGTTGGATCTATCTAAAGCTGACCATGCAAAGCTCTGCACATTCCATGTTCTGAGCCAGACAGTGGACAGCTGATATGTTGAAAGTGACCCACACGCCTGCCCTGCTCTAGCTGATGCTATATATAGCCAGTTCACGATGCATTGCAAGCCAGCAGCACTAAAAGAATCTCTCAAACAATTAAGTGTGTTGCTCTCTTGAAGGCTTTTATTTAAATAACTGTTCACTCGTGACTCAGTACCTGGGAGAAAAATTAGCACCTTCTCCAATAAATAAAACGTTTCATTTGTTTCATTTCCTACGTTACAACAGTGACGACACTTCAAAATATGCTTCATTGGCTGTAAGGACTTTGGGACGTCCAGTGAAAGGCGCTATATTAATGCAAGTCTTTCTTTCTGTCTTCAAACTAGCGAATAACATCGCTAGAGAGACAGATTCTAAGAGTCCCTCAAATAGGGCCAGATTGTCCTTTTGAAAAGATGCCTGACTATGATCCTTTGAGGTATGATTTAGTCAAGAAAGTTTTAAGAGGCTTAACTGCTACCGAGCAGCAGTTGAATTATGTCGCGGCTGCATATAGTGACACATCCTGGCCAAAATCGAGATGATTGGGTAATTTCCCCCATCAATCACGCCTGGCAACTGCCTGATATAAGTGACTGGGACTGATTTTATGCACAAAATTTGTAGTATATAACTATTCTCCACTCACTGCATTTTGCTGGAATAATCAGCCTGCTTTTATTGGGAGACATTGCTGCAGTTTCGGTCATGTGTTCTGTTTGCTGTAGTTTGTAGAGGCTCTTCTTAAATAGACTCTGTAGTGTGCTGTTGAAACAGACTTTGTTTTGCTGAGTAAATAAACTCTGTTTTGCTGAGAAGTAGACTGTTTGCTGTGAGTCCTGCCATAAGTCGGCCCCGCCTCCAACTCATTGGCTGACACAGTGGTGTCAATGGACCCTGGTTGCGCTCCTGGTGCAGTAAACAAGATAACTTGTCCAGTTGTAGCATTTCCATTTTTGTCACAGAAAAACCTTATTCGCAATTGACCTGGTTGCATCACAAACATGGACAAATAATCTTTAAATTACCGGCTTTGAATTGGCTGAAAGAAGCCTATGGGGCCAATTTTCAGTAAACAACAACTTGCATTTTTATAGCACCTTTAATGTAATAAAACGTCCCAAGGCGCTTCTCAGGAGTATTATGAGACAAAATATTTGACACCGAGCCACATAAGGAGATATTAGAGCAAGTGGCCAAAAGCTTGGTCAAAGAGATAGGATTTAAGGAGCGTCTTAAAGGAGGAAAGAGATAGAGAGGCGGAGAGGTTTAGGCAAGGAGTTCCAGAGCTTAGGGCCCAGGCAACAGAAGGCACAGCCACCATGGTTGAGTGATTATAATCAGGGATGCTCAGGAGGGCAGAATTAGAGGAGCGCAGACATTTCGGGGAGGCGGGGTGAGGGGGGGGGGGGGCGTGGGGAAGGAAGGGGTTGTGGGGCTGGAGGAGATTACAGAGACAGGGAGGGATTTGAAAATAAGGAGGATAATTTTGACAAAGGAGTCCAAGAAAATAGCAAGGACAATGTTTTAAACTTAAAAAAAGGATTAGAATAGATAGAATATGTGTAATATAGAAAAAAAAAATGAAAGTAAAAGTAATAAAAGGAAAAGGGAGAGAATGGAATGGGATCATAGGAACATATCCCTTGATTTCCCTGGAGTCCAAAGATCTATCTATCTCAGCCTTGAATATATTCAATGATTCAGCATCCACAGCCCTTTGGGGCAGATAATTCCAAAGACTCACAACCCTTTGAGTGAAGAGGGTCTTAAATGGCTGACCCCTTATCCTGAGACTGTGAACCCTAGTTCTAAACTCTCCAGCCAGCAGAAACTACCTCTCAGCATCTACCCTCTCAATCCCCCTCAGGCAAACATTAAATAGTTATCTGGGATGACTATTAGAGTCATACAATCATTACAGATGCTTTCATTATGGTAATATTAATAATTAAGTCCCAGTATGTCCTGATGTCTAAGAGTAATTGTACTCTGTAACACTACTGTCACTGCAGATACCGGCGGTAACCGGCGGGCGGCGAGAACCCAGGGAAGGTTCATCATGGGCCAGCAGTGAGGCCAGGACCCAGGGAAGGTTCATCATGGGCCAGCAGTGAGGCCGGGACCCAGGGAAGGTTCATCATGGGCCAGCAGTGAGGCCGGGACCCAGGGAAGGTTCATCATGGGCCAGCAGTGAGGCCGGGACCCAGGGAAGGTTCATCATGGGTTAGCAGTGAGGCCGGGACCCAGGGAAGGTTCATCATGGGCCAGCAGTGAGGCCAGGACCCAGGGAAGGTTCATCATGGGCCAGCAGTGAGGCCGGGACCCAGGGAAGGTTCATCATGGGCCAGCAGTGAGGCCAGGACCCAGGGAAGGTTCATCATGGGCCAGCAGTGAGGCCGGGACCCAGGGAAGGTTCATCATGGGCCAGCAGTGAGGCCGGGACCCAGGGAAGGTTCATCATGGGTTAGCAGTGAGGCCGGGACCCAGGGAAGGTTCATCATGGGCCAGCAGTGAGGCCGGGACCCAGTGAAGGTTCATCATGGGCCAGCAGTGAGGCCGGGACCCAGGGAAGGTTCATCATGGGTTAGCAGTGAGGCCGGGACCCAGGGAAGGTTCATCATGGGCCAGCAGTGAGGCCGGGACCCAGGGAAGGTTCATCATGGGCCAGCAGTGAGGCCGGGACCCAGGGAAGGTTCATCATGGGCCAGCAGCGGGGCCAGGTGGCCGAGTCCAACAGCGAGGTCAGGACCTGAGGCCAGAATACACATGGTCATTAGTAAAGAGCCAACGACTGAAGCGTGAGCGGCTGGAGAGAGCGTAGGAGAGCCTGTGCAAGGAAAGCAGCGAGCTGGAGCTGGGGCAGGTGGGGGGCTGGAGTACAGTGCCAGTATTTCATAGACAAACTCGTAAGCTGCTCCAAGATTAATGCGCTCACCTACACTGCGATCTCTGAAAACCAGGGAGAGGACCTGAGGGAGGGAGGGAGGGGGTCAGTAGGAGTGTGTGTGTGTGTGTGTGTGTGTGTGTGCGCTAGGCTCATGCAGCAGAGCCAGGTCTTCAATTGTCTTGGTTAACTCTTGCCATTGGACCAAGACCGTGTGGTAACTGGTGTTTAACGGCTACCCCACATTAAAAGAATTCACGCACAGAAATCTTCCACCCTTTAAAATGAAGTTCAGGACCTAAACCATCTGAACCATACATTAATGATTTAGAAGAAGGAATTGAGTGTAATATCTCTAAGTTTGCAGATGACTCTAAGCTGGGTAGCGGTGTGAGCTGTGAGGAGGATGCTAAGAGGCTGCAGGGTGACTTGGACAGGTTAGGTGAGTGAGCAAACGCATGGCAGATGCAGTATAATGTGGATAAATATGAGGTTATCCACTTTGGCGGCAAAAACACGAAGGCAGAATATTATCTGAATGGCGGCAAATTAGGACAAGGGGAGGTGCAACGAGACCTGGGTGTCATAGTACATCAGTCATTGAAAGTTGGCAGGCAGGTACAGTAGGCGGCAAATGGTATGTTGGCCTTCATAGCTAGGGAATTTGAGTATAGGAGCAGGGAGATCTTACTGCAGTTGTACAAGGCCTTAGTGAGGCCTCACCTGGAATATTGTGTTCAGTTTTGGTCTCCTAATCTGAGGAAGGACATTCTTGCTATTGAGGGAGTGCAGCGAAGGTTCACCAGACTGATTCCCGGGATGGCAGGACTGACATATGAGGAGATACTGGATCAACTGGGTCTGTATTCACTGGAGTTTAGAAGGATGAGAGGGGATCTCATAGAAACATATAAAATTCTGACGGGACTGGACAGGTTAGATGCAGGAAGAATGTTCCCGATGGTGGGGAAGTCCAGACCAGGGGACATAATCTAAGGATCAGGGGTAAGCCATTTAGGACTGAGATGAGGAGAAACTTCTTCACTCAGAGAGTTGTTAACCTGTGGAATTCCCTACTGCAGAGAGTTGTTGATGCCAGTTCATTGGATATGTTCAAGAGGGAGTTAGATATGGCCCTTATGACTAAAGGGATCAAGGGGTATGGAGAGAAAGCAGGAAAGGGGTACTGAGGGGAACGATCAGCCATGATCTTATTGAATGGTGGTGCAGGCTCGAAGGGCCGAATGGCTTACTCCTGCACCTATTTTCTATGTTTCTATGTTTCTATCAGGCCTGCATTAATCTGATCGGGCACCTTAGAACTCACATTAGTGTAGAAGCAAGTCATCCTCAAATCTGGGGGACTACCTTAGAAGAAGCCTGTCACTGCAGACAGATTTCACTTCCCACTGATACTATCGTTGCAGCATAGATCCGAGGTCAACACTTTATTTTAGTCCAATACCAACAACAACTTACATTTATATAGCACCTTTAACATAGTAAAATATCCCAATGCAATTCACAGGATCATTATCAGACACTATTTGACACCGAACCAAATGTGAACTTATTCGGACACGTGACCCAAAGCTTGGTCAAAAAGGTAGGCTTTAAGGAGTACCTTAAAGCACCTTCAATCTCCTCCAGCTCCACACCCCCCGAGATATCTGCAGTCCTCTAATTCTGTTACTGTCACAAATCTTTTGTCTTATAATACTCCTGGGAAGCACCTTAGGATGTTTTATTACGTTAAAGGCACTATATAAAAACAAGTTGTTGTTGTTGTTGAGAGCGAGGTGGAAGGAATTCCAGAGCTTAGGGCCTAGGCAGCTGAAGGCACAGCCACCACTGTTGAAGCGATTTTAAATCGGAAATGCGCAAGAGGCCTGAATTGGAGAAAGGCAGAGTTGTCGCGGGGTTGTAGGAATGGAGGAGGTTGCAGAGATAGGGTTACAGAGAGAGGGAGGGCTGTAGGGTTGGAGGAGGTTGCAGATAGGATTACAGAGAGAGGGAGGGTTGTAGGGCTGGAGGAGGTTGCAGGGATAGGGTTACAGAGAGAGGGAGGATTGTAGGGCAGGAGGAGGGTCCCAAGGAATCCCAGCATCCCTTGGGAGCAGGGTATATAAGCAGGCCACCCACAAGGTACTTGCACTCTGGAGTCGCATTAAAGGATCTAAGGTCACACTTGCTCATTGTACACAGTACTCAGTTTCATTCTTTATTATGAGTATAACAATTGGCGATGAGGTAATGAACAACCGCGCGAAAATGAAAAGAACAGTTGGTATCTTGGAGAAGTTCTCAGAAGGGGACAATTGGGAGGCCTTCGTGGAGAGACTCAACCAATACTTTGTGGCCAACAAGCTGGAAGGAGACAAGAATGCTGCCAAACGAAGGGTGATCCTCCTAACTGTCTGTGGGGCAACAACATATGGCCTCATGACGAATCTCCTAGCTCCGGCAAAACCAACAGAGAAATCCTACGAAGAATTGTGTACGCTGGTCCGGGAGCACCTAAATTCTAAGGAAAGCGTTTTGGTGGCGAGCTATCGGTTCTACACGTGTCAACGGTCGAAGGGCCGGGAAGTAGCGAGCTATGTCGCCGAACTAAGGCGCCTCGCAGGTCATTGTGAATTTGGGGGATTCCTAGAACAAATGATTAGAGACTTTTTTGTACTGGGCATTGGCCATGAGACAATCCTTCGCAAACTGTTGACTGTAGAAACTCCGAATCTAAGTAAAGCCATAACGATAGCCCAGGCATTTATGTCCACCAGCGACAACACCAAACAGATTTCGCAGAGTAAAGAAGTTTCGGCCAGTACTGTGCATAAAGTTACATCGGTTTCGAGCAGAAATTTTACATGGCGGAACGTACACGCTGGCTGCTGCTGTTCGACCACAGATGACCCAGAGTCTGCCATCAATCGTTAATGCAAGGCAGTTAACACCTTGTTGGCACTGATGGATCATCGGCCCCATCAATGCCGCTTCAAGCACTATGCGTGCAACGGTTGCAGAACAATGGGACACCTCCAGCGAATGTGCAGGCGAGCTGCAAACCCTGCAATGCACCACGTTGCAGAGGAAGATCGATCCACTGTGGATCAGGCTGACTTGGAGACTCATACCGAGGAGGCAGAAGTGTACGGGGTGCACACATTCACCACGAAATGTCCACCAATAATGTTGAAAGTTGAACTGAACGGAATTCCAGTATGTATGAAACTGGGCACGGGTGCGAGTCAGAACAATGGGACACCTCCAGAGAATATGCAGGCAAGCTGCAAACCCTGCAAACCACCACGTTGCAGAGGAAAATCGATCCACTGGGGATCAGGCTGAATTGGAGACTCGTACCGAGGAGGCAGAAGTGTACGGGATACACACATTCACTACTAAATGTCCACCAATAATGTTGAAAGTTGAACTGAACGGAATTCCAGTATCTATGGAACTGGACACGGGTGCGAGTCAGTCCAAAATGAGTCAAAAGGCCGACAGGCTGTGGGGCAAAAAGGCACACAGGCCCAAGCTCAGCCCCATTCACACCAAACTAAGGACTTACACCAAGGAACTAATCCCTGTAATTGGCAGTGCAGAAGTCAAAGTCTCCTATGACGGAACAGTACACGAACTCCCGCTGTGGATCGTGCCAGGGGATGGCCCCACATTGTTTGGCAGAAGCTGGCTGGGAAAAATCCGCTGGAACTGGGACGACATCGGAGCACTTTCGTCCGTCGACGCTGCCTCCTGTGCCCAGGTTCTGAGCAAGTTCCCATTGTTGTTCGAGCCAGGCATTGGAAGCTTCTCGGGGGCGTAAGTGCAGATCTATTTGGTTCCCGGTACGTGATCCATCCACCACAAGGCACAGGCGGTACCGTACATGATGCGTGAGAAAGTAGAAATTGAGCTGGACAGGCTGCAGCGAGAAGGCATCATCATGCCGGTGGAATTCAACGAGTGGGCCAGTCAAATTGTCCCGGTATTAAAGCGGACGGTACGGTTAGAATTTGTGGGGACTATAAAGTAACGATTAAACATTTTTCGCTGCAGGACCAGTACCCGCTACCCAAGGCAGAGGACCTATTTGCGACCCTGGCTGGAGGGAAAACGTTCACCAAGCTGGACCTGACCTCGGCCTACATGACGCAGGAGCTTGAGGAGTCTTCGAAAGGCCTCATCTGCATCAACATGCACAAAGGTCTGTTCATCTATAACAGATGCCCGTTTGGGATTCGGTCGGCCGCGGCAATCTTCCAACGGAACATGGAGAGCCTGCTAAAGTCAGTTCCTCGCACCGTGGTTTTCCAGGCCGACATACTGGTTACGGGTTGGGACATCATTGAGCACTTGAAGAATCTGGAAGGGGTTCTTAGTCGGTTGGATCGCGAGGGGTTCAGGTTGAAACGCTCTGTGTGTTTTCCTGGTGCAGGAGGTCGAGTTCTTGGGAAGAAGAATCGCAGCAGATAGCATCAGACCCACCGACGCCAAGACGGAGGCTGTGATGTATGTAGCACTCAAATCACTGACTCCACAAGGTCTGGTGTTGTAGTAACTGCTGTGATCTTAGTCCTTTATTGTGCAACTCCAGAGTGCCTCTCAGGTGTGGTGGGCAGCCTTTTATACTCTGTCTTGCAGGTACTTTCAGGTCTTCCACCACAGCGCCCTCTGTGGCGCACCATTAATGTACCTGGACAATACATAACAGAGGCCATCAAGAACGCTCCGAGAGCATAGAACGTGACGGAGCTGCGGTCATTCCTGGGACTCCTTAACTATTTTGGTAATTTCCTACCTGGGTTAAGCACCCTGCTAGAACCCCTACATGCGCTACTGCGCAAGGGAGATGACTGGGTATGGGGGAATTCACAAGAGGCTGTCTTTAAGCAAAGCCAGAAATCTGTTGTGTTCAAACAAACTGCTTGTCCTGTATAACTCTTGTAAAAGATTAGTGTTAGCTTGCGATGCATCGTCATACGGGGTCAGGTGTGGGTTACAACAGGCTAACGAATCGGGAATCTTGCAATCAGTCGCTTATGCGTCCAGGAGTTTGTCCAAGGTCGAAAGGGCCTACAGCATGATTGAAAAAGAGGCTCTGGCATGCATTTACGAGGTAAAAAAAATGCACCAGTACTTATTTGACCTCAAGTTTGAGCTTGAAACTGACCACAAGCCGCTCATAATCGTTGTTCTCTGAGAGCAAAGGGATTAATACCAATGCCTCTGTCCGCATCCAAAGATGGGCGCTCACGCTGTTGGCATACAACTATGTAATCCGCCACAGACCGGGCACAGAGAGCTGCGCAGATGCTCTCAGTAGGCTGCCATTGCCCACCACCGGGGTGGAAATGGCACAGCCAGTGGACTTGCTCATGGTCATGGAGGCATTCGAGAATGAAAAGTCCCCTGTTACGGCCAGCCAGATCAAGACCTGGACCAGCCAAGATCCTTTACTGTCCTTCATAAAAAAACTGTGTCCTCCATGGAGTTGGTCCAATGTCCCAGCGGAGAAGCAGGAGGCGATTAAGCCATTCCACAGGCGCAAAGATGAAATGTCCCTGCAGGCTGTCTGTTGTGGGGCAATCGCATGGGCTTGCCCAAGAAAGGCAGAGATATGTTCATTTCTGAACTGCACAGCACCCACCTGGGCATTGTAATGATGAAAGCCACAGCCAGATCCCGGCATCGACTCAGATTTAGAGTCATGCGTGCGCCAGTGCAACACTTGCTCTCAGCTGAGCAATGCACCCAGAGAGGCATGCTAAGTTTGTAGTCGTGGCCTTTAAAACCGTGGTCAAGGATCCACGTGGACTATGTGGGCCCATTTCTAGGCAAAATGTTTTTGGTTGTCATGGACGCTTACTCAAAATAGATTGAATGTGCGATAATGTCTGTAAGCACGTCCATGTCCACTATTGAAAGCCTACGAGCCATGTTTGTCACGCACGGCTTACCTGATGTCCTAGTCAGCGACAATGGGCCGTGCTTCACCAGTGCTGAATTCAAAGAATTCATGACCCACAACGGGATCAAACACGTCACATCTGCCCCGTTCAAGCCCGCATCCAACGACCAGGCAGAACGGGCAGTTCAGACCATCAAGCAAAGCTTGAAACGCATGTCGGAAGGCTCCCTGCAGACCCGGCTGCCCAGAGTGCTGCTCAGCTACCGCACCAGACCCCACTCACTCACCAAGGTTCCCCAGCCGAGCTGCTCATAAAAAGAGCGCTTAAAACAAGTGATCACGTGGAGGGCAAATGGCATCAACAAAGTCTGTACCATGACCGCGCAAATTTGTCACGCGATATTGAGATCAATGATCCTGTGTTTGTGCTCAGTTATGGACATGATCCTAAATGACTCGCTGGCACGGTCACAGCCAAAGAAAGGAATAGGGTGTTTCAGGTCAAATTGGCCATGGACAAACGTACAGAAAACATTTGGACCAAATCAAATTGTGGTTCAGCAACAGCTACGAACAACCCGAAGAAGACACCACCTACGGTGACCCTCCAATACGCACATAAGTGGCAACTGACATCATGTTTGACCACGAAGCCGAACTCACCATCCCCAGCAGCCCGGTAAGACTGGCTGCCCAACAGCCCAGTGGAGAACTAACCAACTCACCCACACCCACATTTGTACCGAGACAATCAACAAGGGAGCGAAAAGCCCCAGATCGTCTCACCTTGTAAATAAGTGTACCGTTGACTTCACGGGGTAGTGATGTGATGTATTTAACCCCTTTTAACCTGTATTACATTACCACCAGAGGGCATACCTGTTGGAGTCCCAAGGGATCCCAGCATCCCTTGGGAGCACGATATACAAGCAGGCCACCCACGAGGTACCTGCACTCTGGAATCGCATTAAAGGAGCTAAGGTCACACTTGCTCATTGTACATAGTACTTAGTTTCATCCTTTATTATGAGCATAACAGGGAGAGGGAGGAGGTTGCAGAAATCGGGAGGGAAGGAGGTTGCAGAGATAGGGAGGAGAGGAGGTTGCAGAGATAGGGAGGGGAGGAAGTTGCAGAGATAGGGAGGGGAGGAGGTGGCAGAGATAGGGAGGGGAGGAGGTTGCAGAGATAGGGAGGGGTGAGGCCCTCAGATGTGTGCATCAGGTGTGACATTTGAACATAAGGATGAGAATTTAAAAATCGAGCACAGGGGTGGTAATATATGCATGCTTGTATTTTTGTATGATGTCTGTAACACTGAATGAACCTTTACACTGTACACACCGTACCTGTACACCAGAGGGTGCTGCTGCTGGAGACTTAAGGGTTACCTGTACACTGCATGTAACCCAGAATAAAAGGAAACTCACAGCTTGGTGTCCTCAGTCGAGGAGCTGCAAATAAAGGACTACAGTCTGCACAGTTTAAGTACCATACCCTGTCTCGTGGAGTCATTACCAAAGGTGCCTACTTACACAATAACTGGCGACGAGGTCACAAACTACACGCTCAGCATGTCGAATCTCAGCAACTTTCAGCAATTCACCGAGGGGGAAGATTGGGATGCTTTTGTAGAAAGATTGGAACATTTCTTCATAGCCAACGACCTGAATGGGGACACACCGGCTACATGACCAAACAAGTGCAGGGCCATCCTACTGAGCAGTTGTGGGCCCACCATCCATTGTCTCGTCAGGGACTTGTTAGCCCAGGAGAAGACAACCACCAAGAGCTATGAGCAACTGGTAATACAGGAGCAACTAAAACCGAAAGAAAGCATCCTCACAGTGAGGCACCGGTTCTATACTTACTGGTGAACCAAAGGCCAAGAAATTACCAAGTATGCTGCACGTTTAAGAAAATGTGATTTTGGTGACTACCTTAATGAAGCACTAAGGGACATACTTGTCATCAGAATCGGCCACAAGGGCCTCCTAAACAAATTGCTCTCTGCGGACATCACAGTCACCCTGCAGAAAGCAATTCAAGTGAGCCAGGCCTACATGGTTTCGGCCGGCGACTCCTGATGAATACTGACCCAGGACTCTAAACCGGTGAATGCAGTGCGCCACATGGATACTTCTAAAGGCAGAAATGCTGCCCCGAGTTCCACAACCCCGAGTTCATCACATGGGGCAAACCGGATGGCTCCGTGCTGGTGCTGTGGAGGAAACCACAGAGCCCACCAGTGCCACTACAAAGACTATACATGCAAAGGCTGCAAAGAGAAAGGGCACTCTCAGAGAATGTGCAGAAAAAGCTTTACTCACCGCGTCTCTGAAGAGTTGGCTGATCATCGGGGCTCCGACACAGATGAAGGTGAAGCTGCTCAACCCCTGGAAGAAGAGTATGGAATTTATACTACCGAAAGTTCTCCATGGACGATGGAAGTAGACATCGACGGGGTCCCAGTTTCCATGGAGATTGACACAGGGGCGAACCAGTCTGTGATGAGCCAAATGACCTTTGAAAAAATTTGGATAAATCCCGCCAATCGACCAAAACTGCATCCTGTCCAAGCGAAGCTGCTCACCTACACCAAAGGTAAAATCCTGGTCGTTGGCAGTGTGGACGTCCAGGTCACCCAGGGCGGTGTGTTGAACAAACTCCCCCTGTGGATCATAGCCAGCGATGGTCCCACTCTGGTGGGAAGGAATTGGATGAACCCGATCCAAGTCGATCAAAGTGGCGACGGCCTCCGGGCTCCAGCAAGCGGCATCAAACATGGATCCATCGCTGCATCTAGCGATCCCACCGTCCAGCTGACTGCGCGGCGACGACTCCACAACATCGCGGCGAAATCTCCAGGACCGAAAACCCAAACTCCACCTTCCGGGCCGGGGCAGGACTCCAAGAGGCGAACATCGTCGAAAGAAGTGGATTCCCAACGTCCACGGCCGAACCTGAGGAAGAAAAGACCACCACAGCCTACCTGGAGGAGAGCCAGAAGATGGCGGCTACACCAAGAGGAAAAGAACTTGCAATCAAAATGGCCATGGGGCAGCGTTGGAGGAGCGACACGTGGCACCGAGCGGCCAATCGGATTGGAAGGCTCCCTTAAAGGAGACCGGTAACAAAAAAAATTTAAAGGGGTAGTTTCAACTTAATGATGACAGGGACTTTAAAGCTGAAAATGCAGTAAAAGGGTGCAAGTATGATAATGTAACCTTGAATTGTGATGCTGGTGTAACTAATGTGACAAATGAAATGAATGCTTGTGCAAGGTTAAGAACAAGCTTGTTATGTTTGATGATTATGACAGAGAGTTTGAAATGCCTAATGTAACCATGTCTGGTGAGACCATGACACCAAAAAGTGATGCAAATGTTGTAATTAATAATGTAAAGGCAGTCAATAGTGTAAGCTCGACTATGTGTGATCAGAGCCAAGGTGTCATGTATAAAGGTAGGACACTGCTAAAGGACACTGGGTTCTACAGGGACCATACAAATGCTAGAGGAATCCCCCTGTGGGAGACCCCCAGGTCCAGCTGGCACCCAGACCATGTAGCCTGGACCTTTGGAACAAATGTGATGCCCCAGGAAGGGCCCACACACACACAGTGTGAAGGGGGTAAAATTCGTGGGAAACGCCCCCCAGTGTTTCGACTCATTGGAAAGGAAATTTAATTTGGAACTATCGACCAGAAAGTTTGAAATCCTAAAGTACACATGGAAGAAACTACGAACTTTAATCGAATTTGGGATTTTATGAGACAAAATTCGTCTGTGTGGGCAGGGCTAGAGAACTAAAGGATGGCTATCCTACGAAGAAACCAGTTTGAGTATCGAAGCTGTCTGGGTATTGAAACTAAAGTAAATTGTCTGGAGAATTCTGGATACTCGAAAATCCTTCTCCACAGGAGACATTAACATAGCAACAATTAACCCAGAGATAGCTAACCATCAGCCTGAATCTGGAAAGCCATTTCAGCATATGCATAACAAACAAAAGCCCATCTAGCCTGCATGAAAAAACCCAAGCACAAACAGACATTGCAAATACCAAGCTAATATTTCCATTAAGAAACAGATTTAGAAGATCGACACATCCGAGACAAGTTAACATTTTAATGAGCCCGCCAAAATATGACAAAGAAATACCAAGCCCACCAAAATTTAAACAAAGAATCCGGGCTGATTTGGCGCAAAGATTAGAACAGCTCCAACAGTATAACTGGGCCCTGTTTTAACAAAGGATATGCGATGCAGATGCTACTGCCTCAGAAGACACTGCTAGGGACGCTTAGCATCAAGAAGGGAGAGAGACCACCGCAGCAGTTGTAACTAACTTCTCCAGCCTCAACATCCTGAAATCGGAAAAGGAAGGAAGAACATCACCATTGCGGCAGCAACCAACCACAGCCAACGTGGTACCACCAAAACCATCACGATCGACCAAATTCGAAACAAAACTCCACAAGGAAGAAACCGAAGAATCGAAAGGTTCCACTCTACACTGACTACCAACAGGTGAAAACATTACCTAAAGAGACTTTAAGTCTATTTCTAATGAAAGAAAACGGGTACTTACCCCATAAGTTCAAAACATGCCCTACCGCATTGCGGACACCACCCAACTGAAAATTGCACAGTAAGAAGTCTTCTCCGACGTTCGGGATACGGCAAGCAGAACCTATAGAATCCAGCGAACCCTGAAATCACGAACTACAGCCAACTGACGATAAAGAATTGATAAGCATAGTCCCTGGTTGCCCTGGAGTCTAATCTAGTCAGTATTAGATATTGGGAGGTGGGAGGTGTATTATTCACTGTAACCCCTTTGTATGTGTGATGTACTGTTCTTTATTAGAGTAATTATAAGTTTGACATTGCATTTTCTTGTCTTTAATAAAATCAAAGTTCTTTTGCACCAAACCAGTTGTCTCTTGCACTTTATCACATCCCCCAAATAAATCCAGAGTCTAGAACCCAAGGGAGTAGGAGCAATTCGAACCGCTCAGAAGATCAGAGGTGAACCTGACCCTGAGACCACCCCTTACAAGTGGTAGCAGACACACTACAGGAATAGTGGTCAATGGGTAGCACAGCTACCACCACTGGCAACCTGCCCCAGACCAGCCCTACACCCCCTGGCCACCAGGAGCGAGAGGCCAATACCCTCCAGCTTTCCTGGCAAACCCTGAGATAACCAGACTCTCATCCCAATTGGAGGACAAGGAGCACACCCAGTCCTGTGGCCCTGCCCACCACCACACAATTACCCACACCACAGAGTATGCACCCTACCCACTGCTGCAATGGCTACCCTACTGAGGGATCCCACAACAGTGGCACCCACATGGTCTGTGTGTGAAATGGGGGGGGGGGGAATGTATGAGGCCAGTCTCAAGTACAGGGATCACTCCTGGCACCCATACAACCCTCACCACAACCTCCCATAGCCCACTACTGATCACCTCCCCAGGTCATGACAATAAAGACTTGAAAAATGCATAGGGGGAGTGTTGTTATGTATGCATGCTTATACTGTTGTATGATGTCTGTAACACTGAATGTACCTTTACACTGTACCTGTACACCAGAGGGTGCTGCTGCTGGAGACCTAAGAGTTACCTGCACACTGCAGGTAACCCAGTATAAAAGGAAGCTCACAGCTTGGTGTCCTCACTCGAGGAGCTGCAAATAAAGGACTACAGTCCACACAGTTTAAGTACCATACCCTGCCTTGTGATGTCATTACCAAAGGTGCCTACATACACAATAGGGGTGATGAGTGAATGAGACTTCAGATGCGAGTTAGGATGTGGACAGCAGAGTTTTGAACGCACTGAAGTTTACAGAGAGTCAGCCAGGCGAGCATTGGAGTAATCGAATGTGGAGGTCACAAATACATGGACGAGGGTTTCGGCAGCTCATGAAATGCATGCGAAACGTTTTGGAGCAGGCAGTTTGACACCTTGTGGAGTCCCTTCCAGTGCTGTATCAAACCAGGTTTCAAAGTATCCAGGGTACCTTGGAATTAGTGGACAGTGCTTGTTCAGACAGAGAGGACACCTGATTACTCTATCTGTTCCAATGGCGCTCAACGTAAGCTCGAGAAACACCACCTAATCTTTTGTTTAGGCACTTTATAGCCTTCTGGACTCCACATCGAGTTCAACATTTTCAGACATTTTCAAACATTTTCTGCCCCTAGTTGTTTTTTTCGGTGTTTTTTCTCTCTTTCCCACAGCAGCTTTGATAATTTTGCCATCTTCATTTACACCCTATCTTTTGTTTCTTAACTTGTTCCATTACCACCTCCTTTTGCCTTGCACCATCACGCCTTTTGTCTCTTAATCTCTCCTGCCATCTGCCCTATCACAGACCTTCCCTTTTGTTCTTTCCTCCCCTCCCTCCCTTTCCCTGCCCCTTCATTTGCTTAAAAAATCTCTAACTTGTTCCAGTTCTGACAAAGGGTCTCTCCACAGATGCTGCCTGACCCGCTGAGTATTTACAGCATTTTCTGTTTTTATTTTCGATTCCAACATCCGCAGTATTTTGCTTTTGTACGACTGATTATTTGAAGTGTTTGGGGCGTTTTGGTGATGTGTCCTGTGGGCCCTGATGCTTTCCTCTATTATAGGAAGCTTCTCCTATGTACACCCAAAAAGGTTGGCGCACAGAGCAAGCCTGTGAGTGCACAGCCAGAGGAAGTGCCTCCCTGCACCTCCTAAGGTTGTACTGTCTTCGGATTATCATAGAATCATAGCAATTTACAGCACAGAAGGAGGCCATTCGTCCCATCGTGTCCGTGCCAGCTGACCAAGAGCTATCCAGCCTAATCTCACTTTCCAGCTCTTGGTCTGTAGCCCTGTTACGGCACTTCAAGTGCACATCCAAGTACTTTTTAAATGTGGTGAGGGTTTCTGCCTCTACCATCCTTTCAGGTAGTGAGTTGCAGACCTCTAACTCCCTCTGGGTGAAACCATTTTTCCTCAAATCCCCTCTAAACCTCCTTCCAATTACTTTAAATCTATGCCCCCTGCTAAGGGAAATAGGTCCTTCCTATCCACTCTATCTAGGCTCTCATAATTTTATACACCTCAATTAGGTCTCCCCTCAGTCTCCTCTGTTCCAAAGAAAACAACCCCAGCCTATCGAATCTTTCCTCAGAGCGAAAATTGTACAGTTCAGGCAACATCCCGTAAATCTCCTCTGTACCCTCTCTAGTGCAATCACATCTTTCCTGTAATGTGGTGACCAGAACTGCAGCAGTACTCCAGATGTGGCCTAATTTGTGTTTTATACAGTTCTAGCATAACCTCCCTGATCTTAGTGATTTTATTTTTTATTTTTCCATTATATTGATTTTGAAGCATTGCTTTTTTTCTGTTGGTCTTTATTCAGTTCCAATAACTGTTTAGATTTTATTTGGTTCCTGTGGCTCTTTATCTGAATGCGTGTAGCATTCGTAACAACATAGATGAGTTGATGGCACAAATAGATACAAATGGGTAGGATCTGATAGCCATTACAGAGACGTGATTGCAACATGACCAGAACTGGGAACTAAATATTCAGGGGTATTTGACAATTCGGAAGGGCTGGAGAAGAACTTGGAATGGGAGGACGAAGATCCAGTTGTCGTGGTCCACATGGGTACCAACGACATAGACAGGACGAAGAAAGAAGTTCTGCTGAGGGAGTATGAGCAGCCGGGGGCCAAATTAAAAAGCAAAACCACAAATCTCTGGATTACTACCTGAGCCACGAGCAGATTTGCTTAGGGTAAATAAGATCAGAGAGTTAAACACGTGGCTCAAAGACTGGTGTGGGAGAAATGGGTTTTGGTTTGTGGGACAGTGGTACCAGTTCTGGGGTATGAGGTCGCTGTTCTGTTTGGATGGGCTCCACTTAGACCGTGCTGGGACTAGGGACCTGGCAAATCAAATAACTAGGGCTGCAGAGAGGACTTTAAACTAATTAGTGGGGGGGAGGGTTCAGGTGAGCGACAATTTAAAAAGTCAATGAATAAGGAGAAGGCAATAGAGCAGGGTAGCACTAGGGGAAATTAAAACCAGAGTGTGCCAGGAAGGGACAGAATGTATAAACATAAAGGTGAATCAGAAAGTGGGGTCAAAGCAGAATGAAATGGTACAAAAACGAATTTAAAAGCTCTTTATCTGAATGCACGTAGCATTCGTAACATAATAGAAGAGTTGACGGCACAAATAGATACAAATGAGTTTGATCTGATAGCCATTACAGAGACACGGTTGAAAGATGGGCGTAGTCTATAGGTCCCTTAACAGTAGCTACACTGTTGAACGGAGTATAAATCAAGAAATAATGGAACTTGTAATAAAGGAACGGCAATAATCATTGGCGATTTTAACCTTCATATTGATTGGACAAAGCAAATTGGACAGGGTAGCCTTGAGGAAGAGTTCATTAAGTGTATCCGGGATAGTTTCCTTGAATGTATGTTGCGGAATCAACCACGGAGCAGGCTATCTTAGATCTGGACTGTGTAATGAGACAGGATTATTAAATGATCTCGTAGTAAAGGATCCTCTAGGAATGAGTGACCATAACATGGTTGAATTTCAAATTCAATTGGAGGGTAAGAAAGTTGGATCACAAACTAGTGTCCTAAGCTTAAATAAAGGAGACTACAAAGGTATGAGGGCAGAATTGGCTAAAGTGGACTGGGCAAATAGATTAAAGTATGGGATGGTTGATGAGCAGTGGCAGACATTTAAAGAGCTATTTCATAACTCGCAACAAAAATATATTCCAATGAGAAGGAAAGACTGTAAGAGAAGGGATAACCATCCATAGCTAACTAAGGAAATAAGGGATGGTATCAAATTGAAAACAAGGACATACAATGTGGACAAGACTACTGGGAGGCCAGAGGATTGGGAAACTTTTAAAAACCATCAAAGAACGACTAAAAAAATGATAGAGAGGGAAGATAGGTTATGAAAGTAAACTAGCTCGAAATATAAAAACAGTAAGAGTTTCTACATGTATATAAAAAGGAAAAGAGTGGCTAAAGTAAATGCTGGTCCCCTAGAGGATGAGACTGGGGAATTAATAATGGAGAACAAGGAAATGGCAGAGACATTGAACAAATATTTTGTATCGGTCTTCACGCTAGAAGACACTAAAACCATCCCAATAGTGGATAATCAAGGGGCTATATATAGGGAGGGAGGAACTTAATTCAATCACTAATGAAGTCATACTCGGTAAAATAATGGGACTAAAGGTGGATAAGTCCCGTGGACCTGATGGCTTATATCCTAGGGTCTTAAAAGAAGTGGCTGCAAAGATAGTGGATGCATTGGTTGTAATCTACCAAAATTCCCTGGATTCTGGGGCAGTGCCAGCTGATTGGAAAACCGCAAATTAATGCTCCTATTTAAAAAAGGAGGCAGACAAAAAGCAGGAAACTATAGACCGGTTAGCCTAACACCTGTCGTTGGGAAAATGCTATAGTCCATTATTAAGGAAGCAGTAGTGGGACATTTGGAAAAGCATAATTCAATCAAGCAGAGTCAGCATGGTTTTATGAAAGGGAAATCATGTTTGATAAATTTTCTAGAGTTTTTTGAGGATGTAACGAGCAGGGTGGATAAGGGGAACGATTGGATGTGGCGTATTTGGATTTCCAGAAAGCATTCGATAAGGTGCCACATAAAAGGTTACTGCACAAAAGAAAAGTTCACAGGGTTGGGGGTAATATATTAGCATGGATAGAGGATTGGCTAACTAACAGAAAACAGAGAGTCAGGATAAATTAGTCATTTTCCGGTTAGCAACCAGTAACTAGTGGGGTGACGCAGGGATCGGTGCTGGGTCCTCAATTATTTACAATCTATATTAATAACTTGGATGAAGGGACCGAGTGTAATGTAGCCAAGTTTGCTGATGATACAAAGATGGGTAGAAAAGCAAATTGTGAGGAGGACATGAAAAATCTGCAAAGGGATATAGACAGGCTAAGTGAGTGGGCAAAAATTTGGAGGATGGAATATAATGTGGGAAAATGTGAGGTTATCCGCTTTGGCAGAAAAAATAGAAAAGCAAATTATAATTTAAATGGAGAAAAATTGCAAAGTGCTGCAGTACAGAGGGACCTGGGGGGTCCTTGTGCATGAAACACAAAAAGTTATTTTGCAGGAATAGCAAATAACCAGGACGGCAAATGGAATGTTGGCCTTTATTGCAAGGGAGATAGAGTATAAAAGCAGATGAGTCCTGCTACAACTGTACAGGTATTGTTGAGGCCACACCTAGAGTACTGCATACAGTTTTAGTCTCCATATTTAAGGAAGGATATACTTGCATTGGTGGTTGTTCAGAGAAGGTTCACAAGGTTGATTTCAGAGATGAGGAGGTTGATTTATGAAGATAGGTTGAGCAGTTTGGGTCGATACTCATTGGAGTTCAGAAGAATGAGAGGCGATCTTATCGAAACATATAAGATAATGAGGGGGCTCGACAAGGTGGATGCAAAGAGGATATTTTCACTCAGGGGAAATTAAAACTAGGGGTCATAGTCTCAGAATAAGGGGCTGCCCATTTAAAACTGAGATGAGGGGGAATTATTTCTCTCAGAGGGTTGTAAATCTATGGAATTTGCTGCCCCAGAGATCTGTGGAGGCTGGGACATTGAATATATTTAAGACAGAGATAGACAGATTTTTGAATGCTAAGGGAATAATGGGTTATGGGGAATGGGCAGGGAAGTGGAGCTGAGTCCCTGATCAGGTCAGCCATGATCGTATTGAATGGCAGAGCAGGCTCGAGGGGCCAGGTGGCCTACTCCTGCTCCTATTTCTTATGTTCTTATGTTACCAGCTACCAGTCAGTGATGTTTGCTCAACCACCCCCTTACTCTCATGAGTGTTCCTTTGGAATTCCTTTTGCCCTCTGGGAGCTGGAGGGTTTTCCAGAGAATTCATGAGGGAAGGCTCTGCCTGTGGTGAGGCTGCCCGCCATTGCCAGCAAGACTGTCCACACATCCCGCTCGACCTTCTTGGGTATGTCACAAGAGGGTGGATGAAGTTGGAAAATCTCCAGGTGTGACTTACTGAACATAAGAACATAAGAAACATAACAAATAGGAGCAGCAGTAGGCCCTACGGTCCATCGAGCCTGCTCCGCCATTCCAGAAGACCATGGCTGACCATTGAATTCAATTCCATTTTCCCGCATGATCTCCATATCCCTTGATTCTCCTAGACTCCAAAAATCTACGTTTCTCAGTTTGATCTGGTTGTCCCCGCAGCAAGGTCATCTTGGGAAGCTGGAAGTTGAAGAATCACAGTGACAGACATGTGCACAACCTGTGTGCCAACCCATGTGCCAGCCTGAGTTCCCTGTCTGAGAATTCTGCATTGTGATTGGTTGCTTAGACAGCTTGTTGATGTCACAGCAGCTCGCACTAGGGGATTCCCACTATACTGCACTAAATCACTTGCGCGTCGAAAAAGGCAAGCTTCTCACCACGGAGTTCACGAGATATTTGCGGGCAGCTCTCTCCGCAACAGCCCGAACGCCTCTGCTTCACCACTGACTGCAAATTCTGAGCCGTAATTATTTAAATGAGTTGCAGCACAAGTCTCTCTCACACCGAGGGCAGAATTTCGGCCCCAGTGTTGCTGCTGACACCAGGAGCTAGGGCGAAAGCATGGATATTAAGGGTAAGAAATGTTAACAAAGCAGCAAACCTGACTGAACTATTCAACTTTGTCAGACAAACAGGCATCGGCATTGAGGTAAGGCTTGAGAGAACAATTGAGGACAGTGTTCAAAGCTCAAAGCTGCTTTGTCGTGGCACTGAATAGAAGCTTATCTAGGACACAGGCACAGATTGCATAACTCTTCAAGATTGTACCAGAAGACGTGGCTCAGCGGGTAGCACACTTGCCTCAGTCAGAAAATTGTGGGTTCAAGTTCTACTCCAGAGACTGAACACAAAAAAATCTAGGTCTAGCAGTACTGAGCAAGTGCTGCACTATCAGTAAGTGCTGTCTTTCAGATGTGACCTTAAACTGAGGACTCATTTGCTTTCTCAAGTGGATGTAAAAGATCCCACGGCCACTATTTTGAAGAAGAGCAGGGGAGTTCTACCCGGTGTCCTGGGGCCAGTATTTATCCCTCAATCAACATAACAAAAGCAGATTATCTAGTCATTATCACTTTGCTGTTTGTGGGAGCTTGCTTGTGCGCAAATTGGCTGCCGCGTTTCCCACATTACAACAGTGACTGCACTCCAAAAGTATTTCAATGGCTGTAAAGTGCTTTGAGATGTCCGTTGGTCATGAAAGGCGCTGTATAAATCCTTCTTTCTTTTTAGACAATGATGTAAACCGAGTGATATCGAAGAAGCCCAATCAGAAATCAGGCTGGGTGTACAATGGGCGGTCATGATGTCTGGGAAATTTAGTTTCTCTACCGATTTAATCCCTTCGTACTGTGAAAGTTGTTGGATGAGCTCTGTGCATAAATGTAATGAATGCAGAATGTCCAAAATAATCTTTATAGTCTAATATACATGAAAGAGGTCCTATATTGAGACTTGATTCAAGTGTCAACTGTGGCTCAGTTTGTAGCACTCTTGCCTCCTTATTCAAGAGGCTGTAGGTTCAAATCCCACCCCAGAAACTTGAGCTCAAAAATCTAGGCTGACACTTTTTCAGGTCAGATGTTAAATTGAGGTGGACGTAAAAGATACCGTGGTACTATTTTAAAGAGGAGCAGAGGAGTTATCCCCGATGTCCTGGGGCCAATATTTGTCCCTCAACATCACTAAAAACAAATTACCTGGTCATTATCACATAGATGTATGTGGGAGCTTGCTGTATTTGCAAATTGGCTGCTGCGTTTCAAAAGTACTTCATTGGCTGTAAAGTGCTTTGGGGCATTCAGTGGTTGTAAAAGGCACCACGTAAATGCAAGTCTTTTGATTGCACCTGTAAGTTCTTTTCAAAATGGAACCTGCTGCTGCCTGTCCATGTCCAGTGTGTATCGGTGTTTGTGGGGCACTACCCACAGCAGCAAACTGTGCACTAATTCA